>NC_049205.1:44049450-44356950 GCF_013347855.1 Anguilla anguilla
CGACAGCAATTACAGAAGCCAATGACTCAGCCCTCGAAAATAGTAGGCTGAGTAATTTGCTTAATATGAAGCTAAATTTAGCTTTACTAGGACTATCCGTCTGTCTGGGCTGCCGGTGTCGTCACAGCAGCATGTAAGCAGACCCTTATCACACAACGCTCCCACAAAGCCTGTCACTCAATACCTCAGTGCTTGGCAGAGCCGCAACATAGAATCAGGCAGACGATTGATTGCGGTTCCGCACCAGTGACACTTTTGTCTGTATAGCAGTTACAGATAAATCAATAAAAGTGACAATTAAGGGCTGAAAATCTTTCTTCAAAGTCATACGAAACCGGGCCAAGAGGAAGCAGCTTGACAACATTGCTTGTCGAAACAAACTCCCAGTGGAGGTTAAACAAAATGGACAAAATGTAATGACCCACGTGGTTCATCAGGCTGTATTTAACAAGCGATACAAAAAGGAGGAAGTCATTCTGTCTCAACTCTGAATCTGATGTTAAAATGAGGGAAGCAACACACGCACAGAGGCTCCTCTGGCACCTGGTTTTTATATGATGTAGGATGCGGCAGCCGTCACTGGACCGCGATGAACACTTCGCCCTTTGTGCTTTCCAAGTAGACAGTATAAACGAGGGTTACCCACAACGCACATCATTCTTGAAGGTGTGCATTCCATACACAGCAGTGCGGTATGCAGTTATGCCTGAAGTAAAATACGTTGCTTCGGGGTGCAGTTCGCCATCTCCTGTAAGTGCAGAGACTGCCTTCCCTACAGATTTTGGGTCGGTGACAAAATGTTCAGTGAGCCATGATTTCATTCATAGCATCAGGCACTATAACACCAGGCCACATAGGAAAAAGCACAGCTCCAGATTTGGGGTTTTGGGCAACATAAAAGTAGTAATGGAGGCGATCGACACTGATGCTTCATGTCAATGGCAGCCTGAAGAGACAGGAGACAGCAGACTATGCTCACCAAAAGGGAGAGTGTCGGCTCCTCTCTGATTGGCTGAGGGGGCCCCGTTACGTAGTGCGTGTGCCCAGAGATCAAAAGCGCTTATGCAAATGAGTCAAAGTCAACTCTCACCACCACTCACACTCTGTACATGGTGCCATGACGCTGCGGGGATGTGGCGACTGGTGATACAGTGCTGCCGAAACCTTTTTCCGCACTGATCTCCGGTCAGTGGGCCCCGCGGTGGACGGGCTCGCGGAAGGGAGGCAGAGGAATGCAGTCCCCTTGTCTCCGTGGGGCACAAGAAGGTGGGGCCTCCACTACGAGGCTTTTGGAGGCTGCAACATCTGCTGTGGATTCAAGTTTAAATGGTAATGCACTGTAATTACCAGGTTTTATGTTTCCGCCCTTTAAAAAAAAAAAAAAGAAGACCTTTAAATAACTTCCATAATCAATTTGGGGGAAATGTTTGCTCAAAAATCTCAAACACTAGAGGAATGCTTAAAAATGAAATGTGAGATTGAGCATATGCAAGTGTATGTGTATGTTTATGTACTGTGGGGGGTGGGCTAGTTTGAAAAGGAGTAAGTTCTTCTGTTATATTTTTGAGCCACTAGGTGGCTCAGTTTTATAGAAATAGGTCCTTTATAAAGTATAGTATAAACACAATGAAATGACATTTAACAGTTGCTTGAACATCAGTTTTGTTTTCATCCATTATCTAGACTAATAAAAGGTAAAAGAGTACTGTCATATAACAAAAAGAAAGAAACCTGGCTAGCACAGCAGGTGTTCTGTTTTATTGTGTACTGGCTGCACAAAATTATGGGTGAGAATTATCTCACAGCACATGCACTGCTTGAGAATGAATCCTGGGGTGTCGAGCAGTTGGACAGAACTGCATAGCGTACATGTCTATGATATTACTGCCGTTAGGCGTGTGCACACAACTGTGCCTGTTTGTGAGTCGCCATTTTATTTCGTTGTTTTTTTCCCCCTGCTGGAAACATAAAGAGGTGTTGAATAATTCATTTGCATTTATTTGATCCGCTCAGAGAGCTGAGGAATAATGGACAGCAGGGGGTGATATAGACATAAAATAAGGACATTCATACGTGAGGAACCACTGACACTAGGTGAAGGAGTTGATATACTGAGGGGGAGTATGCTACTTTTTCAAGAAAAAAGCATATCCTTTTTCTTTCTTTTTTAAAGCGTCGGTATTGATACTCAGTATTGGCCAATTATTTACTACAGTCCTTCATATCAGAACCAGACAGGCTAAAATCCCATGGGTTTTATCTTTAATAACAGTCATAAGCACAATAATTAATTAATGCACAGCACTAGTTTAACCAGTGCAGCTACTGTTACTTACTGCTACTATACCACCATGGTCTGAATATTTCCCGTTTTATAGGGAAAGTTCACTTTTAGTTAAAACAAAAAATATCATTTCTGTTTTTTCTGTATGTTCGAGACCACCCCTGAAATCCGACGGGGGATAAAAACACTCTGTGCCACCTCTGCTTGAGTCTGTGCCATACTTTGGCCAGCCCACTCAAAAACGCATGGAGATGCCATTGGCTGCTTGAGAGCTGAGAAGGAAAGTACAGGCACAATAAATAAATAACAACTGCAGCCTAGATCCCAAGGGGAGGTGTTATACCTGAGTAATATCACAGTTTTGGACTGGGCTCTGTAGATTTTCTCTGTTATGGGTTAAACAGTATATGTTAATCAGAAATCAGATATTTCCGTAACTTAATTAATCAGGTGTCCGTCCATCATACAAATATGAATCTCTTTTAATTTGGAATTTAAAGAAGATAATCCCCTCCCTGAATCAGTTACCAGTAACTGTACTCTCCGAGGTGAACCAGGTTATAAGCAAAAGCATTGTTTCTGTGTTCAAGCCCTTTTTTCTCCAGCAAAAATATTTTGTTGATGATTTAATATTTTCTCATTTAAAATAAGCATTCAATATATTCATATCCATCCCTGTAATAGCCATTGTCATTGGCACTGTGTGAGAGACAATTCCTTTGTACAAACCACTAAACAAATGCAACAGTCATTTAGTAAGCCTTTAAAAAAATCCTATTCACAGGTACATTTTTATTTGACTGTGAAACAAAGCAAAATTAGTTGGGGGCTGAAAACCTTTTTAAGGCACTGTAAACACAAACAAACATATACTCAGCTTTACAGGAGAACATGTTTACATAAACCGAAAACATGCAGTCATAGCCTGAGGGTGGAAGCGCAAAATATTATGGCAGTTTGCAGACTGTGGTAAACTCTGGACGGCATGACCCTTTGACCTGAGCTTTTTCACCAGAGGAAGTCCTGTTGTGAGTGGATCCACATTAACGTTTTCCTGTCAGCTAGCCCACGCGTGTGCACTTCAGTGAGGGGCAGGAGGGAGGCAGAGCGGCTTCAGTGTGAGTGGAGGTGGGAACTGAAACCTCTGACAGCACCGAGAGCACCAAAAAAGAAACAAGGGCACAAAAATATTCTACTGCTCTTACTTTCCAGAACCGTTGTGGGCATGTTATGTAATGTGTCGTTATGACGATACGACATTCCCCAGACAGCATGGTGAGAAAAGCGACATAAGGCCAACACAGACGCTCTTGTCACTTTCCATCTGTGGGAGGTAGCCGCAGCGTGGAGGGACTTTGCCCATTGGGAAGATGTCTCAGCTACATTGCTTACCGCTGCTCTGCTATAGCGTCAGATTTGTGTCAAAAATATTAAGCTAAACATTGAATTGTGTATCAAACACAACAGTTGTTTGCACAGGCATAGAAATATTTGAAACATTGAAATATTTTTCATTTTTGTACCAAACTCAAAAGTCTTAAGTTTGACTGTTGAAACCTTTTTTTTTTTTTTTTTTTTTTTGGACATTTATTTCTTTGGTCTCAATCTGAAATGTTTTACTTGATAATTTTGACACAAATGTGATTCTGACGTATACAAAGTAGCATGACATCTTCCCAATGGGCAAACTACCTCCACTCTATGTCACAGCTACCTCCCACAGAGAGAGTGCCACAGAGTACCTATGTCAGCCTTACGTCGCTGTGCTGTCAGGGTCCTAACTAAATACCTCAACTGAAACTGTACAGTGGATAGTAGCTAATGGAGTACATCAGTAAATCCAAAATGCATGCAAGTTTCAAAAACGCAATGCTTTAATGTTGTTGAACGCACGGTTGTGTTTATTCGCTTGATAGACAGTGCCATCCTGAGCAAATCGCAGAACACAAATCATGTGTCTTACGTACACCTTTCTGAGGACCCATTTTACACATTCAAATTCTCTATGACAACAATGTCAACTTCAAACCAGGTACAGAAACCACAACCACCTGCTCAGGTATCTGTTCTATACCTACCATCCTGCACTTCTGTACTTCATTACAGATCAGAATGTCCTGACCCTCGGAGACCCCCCTCCCATCCCTCAGTGCAGTACCTCAGGGGGGGTAGGTGTGCAGCTCGGATGCCAGCCAGCAGTGAGGAGACACACTGTAAATAAGTCATCAGATGGAGAGGGCGGATGTGCATTCTAATGAACCAAACTTGGAGATAGGCAAGCAGAGGCCAGCACTCCAGCGGCTACGGGGCTCACGCATCACACATTTCTCCTGGGGGGGAAAGCGGGGCTGAGAGCACGGCAGCTGCTCCCCTGCCTGTATCAAAGGAGAGTCGACCGTCCTCCCTCATTGATCTGGATGACACCGCACAAACAGCAGGGAAATTTACTTATGTAAAACAGGTGGGTGGATAGACTGGTCATACTGACGCACTGAGAAAGTTGCCTGCAGTAACTGCTTCCTGACTGTCTGTTGCCGCCTTAATGGAATTTGCTGCCATTACAGAGATACCGGTATGTGACGACAAGGCACAAAATAAGCACCTATTCCTGAATTATTTTCATAAAAGTCATTTGTTTTTACAGTTTGGAATGACAAACTCTATCTCTCGAGTCACTAGCTTTCCACTTACATGTAAATAATGATCACCATAACTGAAGTACATAAACTCCTCTGACACTCACCTGTGAACCAGCAACTGTTTTACACACTACAAGCCACTCAATACTACAGGACAGCTAGCCATGCTCAGAGGAGAACCCTATCTCTCAAGGAGAAGAAGCAAATTCAGCGGATGGATCCTTAGCCCAAAGGACACCTCCCTGACATGGACAGCTAGCAACATAACTATGGTTTCAATCTGCAGTGTCACTCGAGCGCACACACACGAAGACTTTCCACAACATAAGGCAGGGCCAAACACATTATAGAAAATGAACATGGAAGAATACTGTACACCATGGATTTGTTTCACAGAAAAAATAATGAATACTTGAAATTCTCAGGGACTTCATTTTCGACAGAAGGATGCCATTTGTACAATTCCAAACTATGTCAGTGGAATAGACAATATATGCAAGTCTCATGAGGTTGTTAGGGATTAGTCATACTGTACTGTATGTACATTACGCCAGCATGTTCATTGCCTTGTTTATTGACACATGCAGCACACTACCTGGCCAATGTAAACAAACCACCTTGCCTTCATAGTAATCTAATCATGACCTTTAACCCCCTCATAGCCAATTTCCTGCCTCCTGAACCTCTACTCTCTGTTGTGACACTCTGGTAAGGAGACAGAGTGGCTGTAATGTTTTGAAAATGCTGAGAGGGCAATGTGGTAAGGAAAGGTCAGCTGGTAAGGAAAGAGGAGATTGGTCATCGCAAGCAAGCAGTGCGTCAGCATGCCTTCCCTGAACCCGGGCAGGAAGCCACCATGCCGATCCAATCCACTACCCACCCCTCCCCACCCCCATCCCCCGGGTCCCCCAAAACATGCTATAATTAAAAACTGGACCAAAGGGTGGCAGAGATAACCACGGAAACAAGTCTGCTTCCTTTCCCGGTCCCCACAGCGCCATCACCGCGAGACGTATGACGTACGCATGGCGTCATCGGCCTTCGGCTTCACTCGCTCGCGATGATTAACTCCCCAGGGCCTAGCGTTGCGCGCTGCTCTGGATGAAATGCGCTAAATTCCACTGAAGCCACGGGGGTTAGAAACGGCATAGCCCTGCTCTATCTGCAGGAAGAAAACATCTGTCCGATAGGCATTCAAGACTAATACACCAGAGACCTCAGACTCGCTGGGCACTGCATTCAAAACTTACATTCGAGAACTTTTCTACTGAGCCATGTGGCCACAGGATAGATGCTGAAGCAGTTCTATTTTGGTGCCGTGTGACCAGTGGAATTCTGAATATTTTGATGGCAGCATGGATCATGTACATTTAAGAGTAAAATTTATCACCCCAAGTCTGTGTGTTTATCAGTTGCCAGTGAGTGGGAGGGCTGTGGCTATAAGTTAATGTTTTTTGGTATGATTAGAAACGCCAAAGGCCTGCAAAGCACAGATAGACTTGCAAAACCACTAACTGTGGTCTACATACAGTATCTCATAATTCAGACATGTTTTGTGCTGGAACAGTGTCAGAAACAGATACTGTCCAGATGCTATTATGCTCCGTTGCTTTTTATTTTGTGATATATAATGCCATTTTCTCTTGTTGATCTAATTTGTTTTTAATTACAATCGAAGCTAGGTTTTGGACATGAAACAGGAAAATAAATCAGATAATGTAAGTCACCCTGAATGTACAGCCAAATATTCGTTTTTTCTTTTTTGTTTCCTGTTATTCAATAAAATCAGGGCAGGACGCCATCAAATCTGTTAGAATACTGCTCAGTGATGAGGGCTGAAATTTTCTGATACTGAGACAGAAACTTTGCTGATGCATGCCCAGGTAGCTAACATAATTTACAAACTGCTTTCAACTGCTACAACAACTGCTGTTAAATAAAAGTAAACCCCACATCAATTGATAAATTATTGTGATCAACAATACACTCATGACAGTGAGATAATCTATGTGGTCAGTAAAAAACTGACACACAAAAAATCTCTTTTATATGCATAAATCCGGCAGAGCAACACACTCAGGTTACCATTCCTGGCACCGTACTGCAGAGGTTATTCATAGAATAAAAACTAGTTCATGATGTCTGACTAAGTTTGACTGGGGTTGCTTATCAAGTTTTTCCCCCTGAAAAAGAATGACTAAATGAGCCATAAAAAGGTGCCTTTGTCAAGGCTCCAGGCATTGTGATGGAGTTGTTTACTTCCTGTCTCGTTCCCATGGCCCACAGCACTCACCCCTACTCAAGCACGGGTGGGACCTTCAAAAGAACATGGAAGCTCAGATGTCCGGGCCCAACTGCAACTCAACAACAGCAATATGTAAAATATTATTTCCATTCCGTGGAAGCACGCATGAAGCAGGATTCCCGAATGGCTTCTCTGCTGCCGCAAAGCATCTTCATTTTCACAAAGTTTATTTTCACCCTAAGAAGGATGGTAAATTATTCAAATTAGACAACACTTTTGTCTTTGAAAATTAACTGAATGAACATCCTATAGTCTGAATGATAATTTAACACCACAGTAGTGCATGTATACTCCTGGAACACTGTGCAGGATGCAGCAGTCACGCAGATCCAAAAAAGTATAGGAATACACTTTTTTTGTTTTTTACCAAATGAGGAAAGAATTACTTATTTCTTATGTTAACAGGACTGATTTAATCTTAATTGAGTATCTCACACTGCCTAGATAGCAAGAAATCAGCTCATGGAAGCAGGGTTGGAAGAACAGTTTCCATGTGGTTACTTCTAAGAACAAAATTTTTAAAAAACCCTAGTGCTAAAGCAGAATGAATGTGGGGAACCCCAAACTGGGGTTTGTGCGCATTTGTTAATATTTGTGTGTACATGTGTGCGTGTGCAGCTTTTTTTTAATTTTTATTTTATTTTAAGTGACACATGGGCTCTCCTAAGACTCCATCTCTACATCTTCAGAAAATGTATTTGTAAACATAGAAACAGATACAAATCATTACTTCTATCAAAATACCTCAATTTACCTCTAATTATCCGATCCTCAGTCTGCCAACCTCCTCTGTCCCCTTCCCCTCTCCCATTGAAAGCATCCTACAATGTCACAATTCAAAAACAAAACTGACCGGCCTTGATAGCCCATGGAAGGCCTGACCTATGAACTGCTTGCAATCCTGGAGTTAGGGGATACTAGTATTTATTTTTTCTGGGGGAATTAATGATGCGTTTTTCTGAAACACAGTCTGACAAACACGGTGCATTTGAAATCACTTATTTTTTTACCTCCTTCCATAAATTTGAAAATAAATAAAAGAAAAATACAAAACCCCTCTGGGACTTCATTTGAGTACACCAACAAATGTAGGCTACATAGTCTATATATTTTACATATGGAGTAATTTATTGCAAACTAGCATTCAAAAATACCAACTGTCAAACTTGTTATGCAACTATGCACTGACGGGACCTCATCACCATCGATAGCCTTCTAAGTTTCATACTGTAGTGACTGCAGAGGGCATGGCTATTGAATGTAGGTATTTTTGTGACAAGAGGCAAGGAGTGCACAGCTCAAAGTGCATGGCACAGGTAGAAAATGGGCCAGATAATGCTGAATATTTTATCAGTGGGTGTGTTGCAGCTGGATTCATTCATAGCCAATGGACCTCCTTTCATTCTCTTTAAGAGCCATACGCTTTGAGCAGGGTGTACTGACAATTTCTGTAGTCTACCACTGCAGTAGAAGAAAAGGATAAAGGTGTACTAATGAAACGTTTCTCCCAACACGTTCTTTAGCAGGGGGTGTGGTCACTTAAAATAACTGAGAGAAATTTGTTCAAATTTTATCACGCTATGCTATAGCTACTATACGATATAATAATAACAAGTTTTTATTAAACAAAATACAACCAGGGAATGCCAGTGATCTCATTCACAGTAGTAAAATGACTCTGTATGAACTACTGCTCAACTTAAATAAAAAAAATGATAAAGCAGGATTTCATTATTAAACAACAATGGCACGGCTTAACCTTAAACTAAAGAGAACCGAGTGATTTTCCACATACAAACTTTATTTTGAGGCTACCTAACGATATACCCTCCAGACAAAACAATAACATGGCTTGTTGTTTATTGGGCTCTTTGATATTGAGCGCTACCAGATGATGTTAAATTAGCTTGGGAGGAGATAACTAATGCAGTTAATGCACGCGGCTTGCACATACAGTACTTGCAAAAATGATGGAAACACTGCAGTTTAGTTCCATTAAAACTTTTATCTGTGCCCTTTCTTATGTTGTTGTTTCTCAGAGCAATTTTCATCTTTAAAATGTATTCGAAACAGTTATCTTCTTGACCAAGTGGTAATGACATTCTGTGATCATCAGTATTTTGAAATAAAGTATACAAGCAAAAAAAAAACGTTTTTATTTCTTTACACAAACTTCATTTTTTGTAGAAAAATACTGGACAAAGAAATACATGTTAAAGCTCATTATAAAATTGAATAGGCTATGATTATGCATGCACTACTGCACATGAGAAAGCTACAAAATTAGCAAATCAGCCGTACGCTGGGCTGCAACTTGCGCAGTAGACATGGCCTGAGCAGATGGGCGGCAGGGGCGCAAATCGCAGACTAAACTGACACCAAGATTGCAATGAGCTGCTTCAAAATTGCAGGGCGCTGCTCGATCTTGACTGACACGCCCCCAGAAGCAGCCCTCCACCCACGTCGGCACACGGCGTGCCACAAAATCACCCGGCGGCTCAGGCGCGTCAAAATCCTTAATGAAAATACCACTTTTCCAGTGCAATGGCTCGCAACACACCATGTGCTGGCCGGAAAATAGAGCGCCTGAAGTTACAAGTTAACTTGCCTAACCTTTATGCTACAATGTCCAATTCATCATAATACTCGTATTTTATATTAAATTATTTTATTGCTGTACAGAATACAATTCCTTGTCATTCTGATATGAGTCTACATCTGTTTTGACACCGAATACAAAGTAAGCTGACAGAAGGATAAACAGTGATAGCAGGAATGCAGCTGTTTACAGCTGATGGTAGCGTTATTGTTATCTTAATGCTCAGTTCCTCTGAGGAGATAGGGCTATTGATTGCAGCAACAATGGCTGCTGTTCGCAGGAAATAAGAAGCCTTTTATCTGAGCATGGTGTGACCCTGAAAAAACAGCCACGAGCAAGCCCTCTCCCCCTGTGTTTCCCAAACACTACATTTTCTTCAAAAGACCATAATCAAGGAAATACATTTATCATTTTTGAATATACTGTACTTAAAATATTAAATATTTATAAAACATGTATCAGAAGAGCTGCAGTCACAGTAGTTATACTAGTGATCTAATGCTACATTTTTTTTACTATCAACATTCAGGTACTGTTGCAGCAGCACCTCTCAGAATTTGAACTTGCAATGCTTCCACCAGAAATCCAGAGACATGACCAGTACAAAGCATATATATATACTACATGGCCAAAAGTATGTGGACACCTGACATCCAACATATTTGCTGCTATAACAACCTCCACTCTTTTGGGATGGCTTTATACTAGATGTTGGAGCACTGCTGCAGGGATTTGCTTCCATTCAGCCAAAAGAGCATTAGTGAGGTCAGGCACCGATTGGGCAATTAGGCCTGGCCCGCAGCTTGCTTTTCAACTGATCCCAAAGGTTTTCGATGGGGTTGAGGTCAGGGCTCTGAGAAGGCCAGTCAAGTTCTTTAACACCGTTCTAGAAAAAACCATTTCTATATGAACCTCACTGTGTGCCCAAGGGTATTATCATTCTGAAACAGAAAAGGGTCTTCCCCAAACCTTTGGGGAAGCACAGAATTGTCTAGAATGTGATTGTATGCCACGGCATTAAAATTTGCCTTCACTGAAACTAAGGGGCATACCCCAAACCATGAAAACTACCCCAGACCTAGGGGTGTCCTAGAACATGCTAGTTTTTAGGAGAGAAGGTTTTTTATAGAGGTTTTATACATCCATTAGGTATCAGCACTGAAGAAATGTATAAAATACACTGGCACAAGTACGTACCATAACCTCCAGGTTTTGATCTCAGTTGCAGTCTTAAATTCAATAACTGAAAACTGTGTTGTGCTTGTACTTTTCGTTCAAAAATGTATAATGTCCCATTACACAAGTTTAAACTCTACAACTTTTGAAAACAACAGCAATAACATAATGGTCAAACTTAGTTCAGATCTGAACTAAATAGCAAATAATACATTAGCAAACGACCATTTTAATAATATACACAGAAGCATTGGTATGTGTGTGTGTGTGTGTGTGTGTGTGTGTGTGTGTGTGTCCGGGCGTGTGTGTGCATGTGTGTGCAGAACCAATGGGGGCAGCCAAGAGAAAATAAATTGCTACAGTTATTAAAAGAACAACTGCATTCTGTTTTGTCTTAGTGTTTAAAAAGATTAAATATGTGTTCGCATTTGAAATATATATAAACACACAGATAAACAAGGATGCCTATATCAGAATCAGTATGAACACAGTTTACAAGCAGAGTCTTATCAGCTGCTCACACTCTGCCCTGTCTCAACCAAACTTGCATTAAACTTAGTGCAGATCTAAGCCCCGCCCATAACAGCTGCACAGTTCTGTTTCACTCTTTCGTATTCCCGACTGCGACCTGCTACACTTACGCAGCATGAGATCTGATCCTGTCTGGGCACTCTCAGACACACACACACGCAAACACTAGCGTACACACCCACACACGTGCACACTATCGCAAGCGCACACACCGACCCACGCATACTATCACAAGCCCACACACCCACACATTCTTTTCTTTCTTTTTCACACACTGATACACCATTATGCTCCCACACCATCATACATACACTCACTCTGACACAAACACACACACACACACACATACTATCATATGGAAAAAGTTACAAAACTATAACCACAGCTGTGCCGTTACATCCCTCTAAACAAGAACTGCTCAAGAATCAAAACTGTGGGTCAATTTAAGTTTGAGGACCAGACACAGCTGTAGGCCATAAGGTTTTGTACAGGTCTTCAGCAATGTAAATAAAATAAGACTTGAGATCTTTAGAGTTGTCAACACTGATATCACTGCTGCATTATACAGGTTTCAATGGTACATGGTGCTCGTCTATGAATCAGCACTGAACCATGTGTTGTATATCAGTTATCGGGAGATAATGTGGCCTAATGGTGAAGAAATTAGTAGCATGTGAGTTACCAGGGCTAGGCTGCTGTTGTACCCTTCAGCAGGTTTAGTCAATAATAAAAAGTCATAAAGAAAAAGTGGAAAAGACTATCTGCTAAATATATAAAGAATCTAACCAGAGCTCAACATACTCCTTGTTATTGGTTTGGTTTAATTTTTGTGTTTGTTTTTAATTTGGTTGTTTTCAATTTAAAAATCAAGTCAATACATTCTTAAACAAACTTGAGACAGTGTTCCATTGTGCATTCCACACAAGACAAGGGTCATTATTAGAGTGGTTCATTATTAGAGCGGATGGTCAACTTTTTCAGTTGTTTATGAAACAACCAAGCAATAATTTCTTTCATATTTAAAAGATAAAAATAATTCATATTTTCATTTAAAGTAGAAGATATTTTTAACTGCTGGAACTGCACATTTGCTGGGCCACAAATCAGTAATACAACACCATAACCTGGAAGTAACTCATCTTGGCTCAGTAAGCAGGGAAGGCTCCATGGTTGGAGAGACAGAAACACATTTGGTCAGGATTAGCCAAAACCTCAAGGGGTTGCTGTTGTTTGAATGGGGGTGGTCTGTTTTGTAAAGCGCATAGTTTGCCGAAATCACCATGCCTGAATTCAGCTTTGCGCTGAAGCCTCACGGACCAAAGCCCTGTAGGACGAGTCAGTTTAAGCTACCGACAGTGTGGTTCCTGAGTGCAGAAGCAATTGGGACGAGCGTTATACTGAGAGAAAAGCTCAGCACTGTGTCCTCCCGTCAACCTCTCTGGCTCAACTACACTGCGGCAGGTCACACTGATGGATAGATGCACCTCCATGCACTCGGGAGAACTTCATTCTTTACCCAGGCATACGACTCTTTCAGGGTGACCTCTGAAGTCTTGTGTTAGTCTTGAAACGTTAACTGACTTGAAAGAACAAAGAGTACAAAGTGTTTCAATTATCAGAAAACACACTTCATACGTCTGTGTACCCTGCTGAGGTGACATAAGATTTCCTGCCTTACAAAGGACAACAGTTCCATTTAGTGATGTCACTTCCTGTTGCTCCTCTGTGTTATTTCTGTCAGGTCAGTCTTATGATTATCTCATAAGAATCCTCCACTCCTCCCCCTCACTCTCTTTGTCTTACTCAATCTCACACACACATACAAACTATGCAGATCATATAGATAAAGAAAAATTAGTCTTGGCTTCCATAGCAAAAAACCAACAAATGTGTTTTAATTAGGCTTGCTAACATTTATCACCATATGTACCATAGTCTTACACATTTCAGAATTTCACACCATGCAATATAATTTGCATATGTCAGCTTATCTTTTCTTTCCATGTATCCGACAAGGAAAACAAGCAAATGTAAAACACACAGGAAACGTACATAGAAATAAAGGGCAAGAAAAACTAAGAGCTCTGTGGTGTAGTGATTTAAGCAAGACAAATACATTACGTCCAAGAGATCTGAGTCTAGGACTATGGCTACAGTCTGAGACTACACAGACCAAGGCCATCAAACTAGGCTGATATCAAGATCAAGCTGACATCAAGGATTCCTGACAGTGCTACTACCACTGTCAGGATTTGCATTCCTGCAGACAGCAAACCCACAGGGAGACATGCAAATGGCTGCAGCATTGCCCAGGTAGGGATGAGCTGAGGAGAGTGTGAGCATGTCTGTGCACTCTCTAATTGATAGGGACACTACAGAGAAGAAATCGGCCTAGGAATAAAACTAGACATTCCAAACTAGGAGAAAGGGTAAAAAAAAAAATCAAAAGGCACTGACCAAGGCACTATTACTACACGTCAAAAATTACACAAAGACCAATGACAACACCAATACCACAATCACAATGTAATGGTTTTGAGGCTGAAGCCTAGTTCCTGAATTCTACCATTAGCTCCCTGAAGAAAACAGATGGAGGATCAGCTGAATTGCTGTAGGTGTTGGGGGGGGCGGGGGGGAGCGGCAAGATCGGCCACACAGCCCCACCCCCACTGGAGGAGGCGGAGCCAAGAGCAGATGGAGAGCAGCATATGTGCCCCCTCCAGGCTGTGGCCAGGGAACGTTCCCTCCTCTTCCTGCAGTTGCTTAAATCACTAGCCTTCCTACTCTCTATGAGAGAGCAAATGGAAGACTATATGGCAGCTCAGGTGAAGAGCATCAGAAAACATTCTGGAACTTTCACAGTCACTTGACAGACCGGAATTCCTAAAAGCCATTTTATACTTTCTGCCCCACATCCATAAACGGCTAGCACAGCTCCCATAAGCTTCATAGCATCCATGCTAATGGCACTTTCAAGATGACTGGGTGCTGTTACCTCCCCCAACCTTTCAGTGAACCAATCATAATACACAGCATTCTGTTGTGGCCCCTCGGGCACTATAGCACTATAGAAGACTCCATAAAGTTTTATTTCAAAGGGATGCATAAAGCACTGAAAAATGGGTGGCAATAAATTTCACACACATATTTTTGGAAAATAAAATTATCACTTGTTTAAAAAAAGTCTGAGCATCGTTATTAGAATCCCAAAACTATGTAGTGCCACATTTTGAGTTAAAATTCAAGTTCATTACCAATGTTATTTATTTCTTTATTTTATCAAGGGTTCCAATCATTTTGCAGGTCACTGTATAATACAGTATATTATATTCATATAGACAATGGCACAGAAGCCAGAGAGAAATAAGGTGAACTTTTTAGGCCTAGCATGTCTTTCTCCAGAATCTAAATTAAAGAGGAAGCAGACCTCCATTTATACTGAGGGGATATTTTGAGACACAGAGAAAGCTTCAGTCAGGCAAACATGCTTTTAAGACAAACGGACATTAGCAGAAATGCTTTACCTGAAAAGGGTAAAGTGATTACAGGATGATTCAAATAGATTTTATACCAGTAACAAAGAGGGGTGTAAATCCCTGTTTAAACATCTCGGAAAAATTATATGACTGGGTCTCTAGACTGTACTTGACAGCCAGTAATTTAAGCACAAGACGTGTAAGTCTGTGGCGATTAAGTGATGAGGTCATTCAAATCTGTAATGCTGTGAAAACTTTTCAATCTTCCCATCTATGGATGCTATATCCCCCAAACTGGTGTGAATTAGGGCATGTCGCACGGAGCATGAGACACGCTACATCACTGCACTGAAAGGTGAAGTGTGGCTGCATGGTAATGGCGCTAACAAATAGCCAGGTCACTTTCAAAGAGCTGCAAGGCCGCGTTTGCCATGTGCTGGAGTGGTACTCAAGGCCCAGAGTGTTCCAGTTATGCATTATGCAGGAAAATCCCATCACACGGAAATGTGAGAAGCCGCCCATCAGCTCAAATCAATTTGGACAGAAGGGGAAACAAACTGATTCGAAAGTACGATAAGACATCTTTCAAAGGCCACTTTTATTTATTTATATTCCCCTCAGGAAAATGGAATGCAAGGTTCCTGGTGTGTGCGTGTGTGCGTGTGTGCGTGTGTGTATATGTGTGCGTGTGTGTTTTTTTGGGGGGGGGGGGAGAGGCTTTTCTTATTTTCCCCTCGTAGTTGTGCAGAAAAATGCAGCCTGCATTATTCCAGGCCTAATAAGGATCTTGAGTGTTTGCACACTAAACAGGCCTGTAATCGAAACCTTGCAGGATTTGGACATCGTCATACAGTGGCTCACAGGGCCACCCATCTTCCGTCCAGACTCTCCACTACTCGCTACTACGCCCAGTCTTTCAGTACAACCTGGCAGCCACACGGCTAAACAAAATGTCGCAATCCTCATTCATTTTACTCAATTCAATTCTATTCCAGTTGTATAGATTTTTTACAGAGACGCTGTCACAAACATGCTCTACAAGAAGATGGAGAATGGGAAATGTCAAAGATTTAGCAGCCACACTTATTCAGTGTGTGTGCATTCAAACAGGCTAATAAGGGAGCACTACTACAATATAATTAGGATAAAGGTCATTTATGCCATGTAATCCAGGGATGCACAACCCTCATCCTAAAAAGTCACAGTGTGCACTGGTTTTTTGTTATTACTCAGCACTGATCAATTAAACCAGTGGATTTCTCTCACTTCGCCTGGTTTCATGAATCTGAATTGGAATCTGCTGATTTTATGGTGTAAACATAAACCAGCAGATTCTGCAACCAAGGTTGGGAGCCCCTAGTCTAGTTTTGCATGCTGAATCTCCCTTGAACCAATGGCGTTCTGTCAGTCTTATTTTAAACGCGTGTGTGGAGGGCACACATGGCATGCAAGCGTGATATGCTTATCTGTGAAATGGTAACCTGTAATGGCCCTTTGCTAACATGAGTATGCTGTAGGTCATTTGTTCTTTACACAGGACTTTGGCATGTTCACGTGCACAACACCACTGTGAAAAAAAAACTATGAAATATTCCAAGCTGTTCCGTCTTTCCTGTGATTAGAGTATGCTAGCTTGGCAACAGTTACCAGGGCTTTTCAATGAATTTTTTCGAGGAATATTATTGTTTTTTGTGTTTGTGTTTTTTGGATTTTATATCTTCAGTTTTATCATGTCCATAAATACTCAACAGCAATTTGTGAAAGAACGCCTTTGGTGGCAGCCTGGTTTCCCCGTACATGCTGGTGAGCTGGTGTCACACCCAGTAGTTAAACCCAACACTCTGAGATTAGGCCTATTCTTGAGCCGAGATGGCGGTTCGGTTACAGCACAACTGAACATAGAGAAACCCCATCTACGTGAGCCATGTTTCTGCTCGACTATGACTAAGGTTTTGTTACAGGCTCAAAGACAGACTGAAATGTGGAGTCCCAGGCAGCTCCTGTGTCTGATCTTCGGTCCTTGTTCTTGTCAGAGAAGCCGAATGTGAGTCACACAGGAGGGTGGATGGAAATCTCAGCTGCGGAGGGGGGGTCCGGGGGGTGTTGAGGGGGGAGTTTCCACTGTCAGCAAACCGGCCTGAATTCAGTTACATCCAAAAATGAGTGCAAATCAATTCACGCTCCTGAAAAAAGGAGTGCAACCAGGGTGATCTCTGGGGCTGTTTTGCTTCACAGGAGACTAACTGTGGATGTCATTCCAAGCTTGCTCATGTGCCCCATGAGATGGGCTGTCACATCCTTTCAAACAATATTACTGGGGCAAGGTTTTCCGGGATTTGGATGAGATTTTCTCACAGGGATGCTCAGTGATTCTGGTTTAACTGTATCTTGTCTTGTCTTTCATACCCTTACAGGCCCATGAATCACAAGGACAAATCATTGGGCCAGTAAAGATCTAATCAAAACCTCCTCAGTGCAGGACTGTGAAGTCATACCATATATTTTTTTTATTAGTTAATCTGACAATAAAAATGTCCAAAAAACATGCACCTTCCATTTTATTTCTAATTATTCTTATTGTATTTGTTGGCCCGTTCTTTTACTGCAACGTACTCCATCAATTCTGGTGACGGCACATTAGCACAAACGCTCTCTAAAATCCATTCGGTCAGCCAACTCTTCTTTTACTGCAGTCCACCAGCCAAGCAGCATAGACCTCGTCCCAGTGCAGTGCACTTACAGTACACCACTGAAGCAGGAAGCCCACAGTTGCCTGACTGACCCGAGGGTGTGTCATTACTTACTGTCAGCCACAAAAACGCCTAGAAAATGACAACCAATCAAATTGCATTTCCTTATCAACATGTGGCAGCAGCACAACCAGCCTGGAAATATAACTTCTGCAGTTTGTAGGAGGATATAGAAAAATGGCTACTGGGGCTATTCAGCAGCCATCGGCGATCTAAGCAGAAGAAGACTACGGCGGTGAGCAGTGCGTTGGCAAAGTGACTGGGAGTGGCTGCTCTGATGAGGGAGCAGCTGTCTGATCATCTGCGTGATCGCACGACAGCAGTGAGGATCAAACTGCTTTAAGAAAGAGCCAATACCAAACAGTCTATAATAACTCCCAACTCCCAACCCCAATCCTGTGCTATTTTACCATCCACTGACGTCTACTGCAGGACGCGTTTCGTACATCAGCACTCCCGTGCGACCACTCCCAGCACAGGACGGTTTACCAGTTACACCACAACCCAGAACAAGAACTAATAAAAGGAATTAAAATGGGAAGCATTTGGTTGCTTAATTCTCAATTTGAGGGAATTGAGGGATGAAAGGGTTACTTTGTACCACCATCCAGTACATCCGAGGGGTATTTTTACTACTTTTCCCAGGTGCACAATCGTAAGTCTCACTCTGTTTAGAACTTAGGGCAAAAATGATTTTCTATTATTAATCAATATAGTGCTTCTCTCCAAATAATCTCATCAGAAGTATTTTGTACCTAATGCAATAGCCCCACATGCCATAGCTCCTTTATGAATTTTGTGATTCTCATCTGCATAACACCACAGTTACAGAACCTGGACAACTCAACAAGCAGTCAATTTCAACATTGCAACTGCTTTTATATCAAATTATACACTGCATGAAGCTATGGGATGCAGTCCCAATCCATTGCTCTGGGAGCATTTGGCCTGGCCTCTGCCCAGTGAGCTGGAGCCAAACACCGCAGCACTGACTGTTGGGTTACCTCATCGGATACGAGCGAGTCTCTAATTAAGCACCTTTTCGGGCTCTCAGGCACCAGTAACCAGCTTAAGAAGTGCACACAGATTAAGTGCTCAGAAATGAGAGGCCTGTAACTTTAACAAGGCTGGCGTGATGGGAAATTCATCAAGCAATGTCCTAGTTATAGTTTATATATTTTCACATCACCAATTTATCTCAATTGTCTTCACAGGGTTAATTGAGATGGTGAATTGTGTATCTCTTGCTTGCGTGCACTTTACTACAGACCACATAAATCACTATCACGTGCATTAGAACTGACCCTTATAAGTGCTGTGGACCTTAGCTTGCTGTTTCCTAGTGATGATGGCATCCTACCTCAGGTTCATTAGTAGGAAGAAGGGACTGTTTATTGCCATTACCCACAAACCCATTCAAAAGCATTTATTGTGGAGATGAGGTCATCATTTATTTTCCAGTAAAATGTCAGTAATTATGTGTGTGTGTGTGTTCTTGTGCATTTGTATTTTTCAGTAAGAATGTCAGTATTTGTACATGCGTGTATGCATGTGTATGTGTGCCTGTGTGTGTACTTTACATACATCCAAACCAAGACATCAGATGTACAATGCCAATGGCATCAATGCATTCCAAAGAGTGAGCAATGAGCGAGCAGTGTCTTTTCAGTTAATAAAACATTGCCCAATTTCAGATAAACCAACACACAATATTAAATGTACTCAATGTACTTTTTTTTTTTAAATGTACTTTTTCAGGGTAAGCTATCAGACCTAGCGACAGCACCACAGCACAGCTCGCATGCAGAGGCTTTCTACACGGCAGCGGTGAGGTTCACTAGCTCCTGATCTGTCACAGAAGCGTCACAGGGTGGCACGCTGTTTACAGCATTGCAATGTGCAGCAATGGGAAAAACCCTTGAGACAGTAGTTTCACAAACATCAAATCGCACCTGACCTTTGATCAGGTGAGAGGGCTTTTCTGTGCTGCGAGATAATGGCTGTTTCAGAGTGTTTCTTTACAGATTCGCAGATGAAAGGCACACATCTATCACAAATGAGATCAGCTTTGATCATACACAAAACCAAACTGAGAATTATTCTAAATTACTTTGAGATAAACACTGACATATAGTAATGTAAAAGTTATTGCAGCAATTCTATTGCAAAGAATTGATTGCCATAAACTGTAAACTATGACAGTACACCACTTGCTGTGAAAAAGTTTAGCATTGTCCAAGCCAAGAACCAAAATTAGGCAGTGGAATTAAGCGTTTTTATCCACCCACAAGGGATTCAGCATGCAGTATGTATTTCTCTGGCGTCAAGAAATGCTCTCAACCAGAGAAATGCCTGCTTTATGCTGGATCTCTGGTGGGTGGATGCTCTCAACCAGAGATCACCTCTCTCAGCTATAAATCCACACATAATTTTATCTTATTCTAGAACATTTGCGAACAAAAATATTATGTAAGTGTACATCACATGCGTGCAGACAGAAGGAAACTGAAGCCCGTATTCGCTCCTCTAAACCGATTAGGAACGAGTGGTGCGGATTCAGGGCAGAGCAAAAACGGCCCATCAGAGATCATGAGGGGACCTAACCGAGTGAGACTTTTATATAGAAAGCTTCATTTTGTATCTGGGACAAAATGTACCTATCCAAAGCAGTAGCGAAGCTAAACCAAGACCGAAATGCGTGTGACATATCCAGAGAATAATGATGATGCTTGTACTGTTGGGAAAGGTGTAATAAACCTTACAAAGAGCCACTTTATCAGTAATGGCCTCTGATTTACAGCCTCTGATCTCTGCCTGCATTTTTTTCTCCACAGTCTGTCAGACTCATTTAGTGTCCCAGTTACACAGCTGTAATGAGTGAAGCTGCTTACTGCGAAAGTCACATAAAACCAGGCACCAAAAATGAAATTCCCAGGAAAAACAAAAAGCCGCTTCTTAGCCAAATTACCAATGCATCGTTCCAGTTTAGTCACAGTTTTCAATGAAGTGTATTATTTGTAAAGCTATGAGGTATAAACAATAGAAAGACCTGGATAAGAGCTCACAATGTGTTTTAAAAGGGCCTTTGTGTGGCACTGGAATTGTTACATTCACAAAGGTACACAGCATTTGTACAGGTATTGTAAATACACCTGCACTGTCTTTCATGTCCAGTGAAGTCATGCTTCACACTGCTGTCCACACCAGGTACAGTCACATAGTAAACTCAGTCTGATCCTGGCTCTCGGCATAGGAATCTATTCAACTACATGAAAAATAAGAGGATTATATAAGAGCAGCTGAGTGCCTCTACCACAGACCACAGAAGCTTCTGTTCTGGAGACAGCACTGCTTTAGCATGAGCAGAACCCAGCCTGCAGGCCCAGCACCCCCTCCCCCCCCACCCCATTAAAATCACACTAAATCACAGACGCGGGACACCCACCCTGTCCTGGCAGCTCTGTGTGATGAAAGGGGAGCACCTGAGGGGGGGGGGGGGGGGGGTGCTGGAACGTGTAGACAACAGGCAATGGCTGTTACACGGAGAGAACTGAAGGTGGGGAGAGAACACCGTCTTACGGAAAAGGTTCTGTGCCTTACGCCGAACCTCAGCGGACGCTGTACAGCTGTAAGACCGCCGCTCTGAGATGGGCTCCCGTGATACAGAACCACACGCGGATCACAAGCAGCGGCAGCCTTTACAAGATCAAACCCCGAATGTTCACTGAATATGCAACGTTCAATTAAACAGTCCTTTCATGATACGTGGGTATACAATTTTTGTTTGTATGCAAAAACTGTCTGATAATACATTTACAATCATGAATTTGTCATATTATCTGCTATAAAGTATCTGTCATCACTTTGATCACCGACAGGGCTACCAAATGCATCAATTAGTTATGACAGTGACCTTTTCCATAACAGGCTGAAGTTGATCTACCAAACCTGAAGCCAATATAATTGTGTAATTTCATTCTAATTGATCTCATTAATGCTCTGTCATCCACTTGCACCAGACATGCTTCATATTGATATCAGATCATAATTATAAAAAGACATTACATTTCCACTGTACGTGCTGATTTTCCGACATTTCAGTCTAGTAACATTCTCTTTCCTGTGTGGACTGGGAAGGAGTCAGTTATCTGTGTGACAGCAATATGTAATTACATTAAAAGAGCAGAGAAGAGACAGAGGCCACCTGAACACGACTGTCACAGGGCATGAAGTGGGAGCATTCAAATGCGTGAACCCAGATGCATGTTGACAATCATCAGTGGTTGGCTCTGTCGGCCTAAACCATCCCGCTGTTCACTTACTGTAAACCTCAGCCCCCCCTTGCCCCCACCCAATTACCAGTGCCATTAACATGAGGCATCTGAGAGCAGCATAGCATTTTCCAGTGGTCAAAACAATGGCAGAGAGATGATTAGCATCACCGTCTCTGTACAAACTGAGAAACATCCTTCCGTTTTCTTTGAGTGATGAAAGATGAAAAATATGACGCTTTTTAAGACTCCCATAAATAAGCCTGTTACATGTGATCATGTCATGTGACACTGTCATGTGAGGCTATAACCACATTGAAAGACTCATTATCCCCACTGCCTTTTCAACAACAAAAGGAGATATAACTTTGAAATGCACCCTTTCTCCCAGCTCCATTGATGTGAGGAGGTTCCCTGCGACCGTGTAGCAAAAGGGTTTCGCGTCCGGCAGTAAAACGAGCAGTTGAGAATAATTTCCACAGCGGCTGACAGGATGTGCTAAATTTGTTTATGTTTTGGTGATGCCGTGAGATGAAAAGCTAGTTAGCAGCAAGACCTGCTGCTGTCAAACCTGATGTACACTGAAGAAGCCAGGAATAGCAACATTGTAGCGGTTTATAACACTGCAGTCTTACCAAAACAAACGAGGGAGGCAGCACAGAAGGGGAAGTTAGCCTAATGTTTTTGAGACTCAAGCACTCCCACCTCCCACTAGCAGTCACATCAAGGGGTTTTCTGTCCAGATTTGCAATGAATCATAGTGCATAGCTGGAGAAGTTACTGTGATGAGTGGGTACCCTGTAAGTAATAATCTTTCAGATTTTCCTGCCAGTTTCATGATTTCCACCACTCATGGAAAGATTCTCCCACACCATCCCTTCACACACATCACACTGGGCTCTTAAGCAGTTTCTGAGTAATCTACAGTTTCATGGCACTCTCGGTATGAGCAATGGGACACAATTGCCATCTTTCCAAACAGTAGATGGAATACTGACAACATCCTTAAACCAAGGTGTGCGAACAAAGCACCCCTTTTGCAGAAAGGACTCAACACTCCTGAATCATAAATGAATGGAAGTTTGTACGCAACACTGCCCGGGACAAACAAAAAGAAAAATTTGCCCAGATTATTGGCTCAACCCAAATAGGACAGGGTGGAAATTTGCAGCACTGCGTGACGGTAAAGGTGACAATTACTGCGGCAGCATGCGAGAGACAAACGGCAGGACATTAAGCTGACGTAGACAGACAGACAGACAGCAAAGTGGGATGCCTTGACTCTGCATGCCTGGCGCCCACATCTGCAGTCATGGAGGCCTGGAGTATTGACCCCTAGTCTGTATTCAGGGCACACGCTGATGCTGTACCAATGCCAGGGTCCTACCAGGATGCTCGTTCCTATCAATGCTGTATCGACCCAAGCACAGGTCTGGGGGGCTTGTGTAAAATTTCTCTCAATGAATGATCTATCTAGATCAATGTTTCTATCTAGGTCAGGATGGGGAGGGGGGCAAGGGGGGGGGGGGGGGGTCGTATTCTGTAATGGGGTGGGGGTTCCCGCTCACCTCCTGCCAAACAGCCGCAGTCCGGTGAAAGTCTTCCCGCTGTGCCGGCGGCCAATGGCCGGCCGCTCCCCTTCGGCGAAGGTGGAGGGCAGATCCGAGTTGGAGGAGGAAGCGGAGGTGGAGACGACCGCGTCCTCGCCCTCACGCCGGGGCTCCGGGTCAGGACGCGCCTCCGGCCCAGCCCCGGCGGCTGCCCCCGACCCCGCCCCCGCCCCCGCCCCTGCCTCCTGGCTCTGCTGTTGCTCCATGGTTAGCCTCTCAAGTTTCTCTGGAAGGGACCCTCTCCTCTCGCGGGAGAGCTGGCCCAATTCACAGCGGTCCCAATTCACAAAGTCCTCATCGCAAAGTGGCGAGAGAGCACAAATCAAAACAAAACAAGGAAACCGCTAACAGTTATAAGCAGCACTAAGCCATGGAGGTGAGAGGACAAACCAGCACAAACCCCAATCCACTGCTTTTCTCCTCCAAGAAAAAATAAAAACTGGAGGGGGAAAAAAATGAAAGAGGGACTATCCAAATCGCTTATTCTTCAAGTTTCCTGTGAGCTTCAACACAGAGAAGGCTTCCCATTCCACCACGAGGAAAGGTAATCCGCTGAGATATCTCCTGCATTCCACTCTCTCTCAACCGCTGTCTCTCTCTCTCTCTCTCTCTCTCTCTCTTTCTCTCTCACTCTCTCAGGTCTCCCTACTCATATCACCACATTTCACCAGGAAGTTCAGCTCTGCCGCTGCAGCATTCAAACCAAACTTCTCCCCTCCCCTGACTGCAGGCTGGAGCTGGAGTCAGAGCTGGCTGGGGGGTGGGGGGTTTATCTCTCAGTCCCTCGCTGTCCCCCTCGGTGGGGTCCGCCTGATCCGTTCTCTGTCGCTCATGCTTCCAAGTGCTGCCGTATGTTCCCCTTCTCTCCCGGCTGCCTGCAGTCACACGGCTCGCAGTCACCCTGTCTGTGGGATTGTAGCAGTCCAGGAAGTGTCAGATGAAACAGCCACAGGACCCAAACATAGGTGCCTTACAAGCTGCCTTTTTTTTCCGTTTTCTTTTTTTTTTTTCCCTTGGAGGCTTTCTCTCACACACTATCTGACACCCTCTCTTTTGCTCTCTAAATTACTCTCTCAAGCATGGTCACTTCTGTCTCTTTCCCTCTTGCTCGCTCGTGCATTCATGCACTTACACGCTTTCTCTTCCTCTTGCAACAGATCAGCCCGAAGTAGGAAGCACGTGCACTGCCATCTACTGTGGGTTCATGTGAAATGCAATAGATAAGCAGCAAGAGGGCCCTTTCAAAGAAACCGCAATTGTAATTGACGTATTGTGTACAGGACATTAATTTTAAATGCTGCATTGAATTACAGAATCATTTTTGTTCCACTTATTCGTCTGTGAGAAGAAAGCATATTTTCATACCTGGAAAAAAAAAACAGTCTCTACTCCTTTTCAGATGTTTTCATTGCCAATGCAACATACAAGTCATATTTTTTCCATTTTGGAAATCATAAAATTTTCCCACCAACATACTTTTTAGTAGTCTCCAGAAGCACTTTTACTGCAATGCTTTGAGGACTGAGGTCTTTGCTTATGAGCACACGGATTTGTCCTGTTCCACATTGGCACTGAAACCTGTTCATTAACATGTGGGTGCTGCTTTTCTCTCTCCTCTGTGTCCGCACTGCACAGGGCCCGTTAGTCTGAACTGAATAAAACCCCTGTGGTGTAGCTGCTCATTTACTGTTTTAAGGGCTGCATTTTACAAAAAAAGGTTCTTCTGCATTCTTTTTGTTCTTGTTATAATTTAAAACCATATTATGGTACTGTTGTTAAAAGTTTGACTTCTCTGAAGTTCATTGGAAGACTGACGAACTGCCGTGGGTGTGCTCACTGTCAGATTTTGACCGTGACTTTCGACTTTTCTTGTTCACAACAAGAAAAGAAGAAACTAAAGACTTTACATTAATACTCCTGCTCACTAACTACCGAGCACAAGTCTCCCATAGGGTACACATCTAAAGTTAAGTCAGTGAAATATCACCAAGTGGTAGTTCACTTAACTAATTCACCAATCACTTGCCAAGAACAAACGAATATGAAAAGAGTGGGGCAGCGCGTGCTCGCGCACGCCATTCCTGATCGATTGGAAATCTTGCTCGGCTACGAGTTTCCACCACGCAGCGTTTGTGCTGCCGCAGCACACCGGCCTCCCTCCCACACACGACTCGCAAGCGCAAGAGCTAAAAATGCGCTGGCATCCACATCCTCTGCCGCTCCTCGCCTCCAGCTCACAGGTGCTTTTCAGTCTTCGCCCTCATCACCTTTCCTCTCCATCTAGTTGAGTTAATCGCTGTGCACCCTGCTCTAGTGCAGCGTGTTTTTACCGTGCTTTCGAAAATCAAAAAACTGGCACCGCCTTACACACACACAAAGATGTCAGGCAAGTAAAGACGGTTACCCGAGGTTTGAGGAAGTCTCTCATACTATGGTGGATCTGACTGGCCTAACCACACACTCTCTACAAGGCGCTCATTTACAGATGTGGCTGACGCTTGTCTCCATTTTCATCTTTTCCTTAATGAAAAAGCTTTTTCTGAAAGTTATTTCTGCTTTCAAAAATCCTCTTAAAATAACACATAGTACCATGTGTGTAAGCCAAGGCCCTGGCCTGACTAGTGTAAAGATGGTACAGCGCAAGAAATTCTAATAAGTAATATGTGATTAAACCTCAGAATGTGAGTTTTGTCACAATGTGGCTACTGGCCCTTTAAGGGGAGGCCACGTGCTAGGAGTGTCTGTTTCCATATACATTTCAGGGATTCCAGGTTGCCATGGCAGCTAAATGCGCCCAGATTGAAGGATCCCCCAGCGAGGAGCATTGCATGGGCAGATCCAGGAAGCTGGGATCAGTGGCCTTGTGTTTGTCAGACAGACATACTGGGAAGAAAATAGCCATTTACAGCTATCCAATTAGGGCCTAATTGGGTTAGTTTGGAAGATGTGTCCGCCCACTGCCTCACTGAGAAATGAACATGTTGCAATTTACAAAGACCCTGACCTGAGAACTGCCAAATAAAAGACTCAAACTGGGGAAAAAAACCAGTCTGCCAGGCATACTACAGAGACTTTCGTAATTATGGTTATTTTCTTGTTCTTTTCATGCCCTCGCCCCCAATATTCTATGTTTAAAACAAAACAGGTCAGCAGAACTAACAACAGACAGCTCTGTCCAATCAGATTCCAGCTCTGCTGTGCCACTTCCTGCTTTTGTAAACAGTGTTGCCTTTATTCACGGTCACACAACCAGACTGCGTTGCGCTCCCAATACCGGTGTACATTTGGTCCGCCTGCCCTTGGGCTGTAACTAGCGCTGGTATGCGACCACACCCAACGTGCCAAAGGGCACGACGGCTGAACGCAGCTCCAGGGATCTAAAAGGACAGCGGCTGTTCGTTCAGATGCACGGCGAACTGTTCCCGCATTCTCATTCTGAATGATCAACCTTCACAAAATCGCCTCAGCACTAGCCTAGCTCTCCCCACCCTCCCCCACCCCTCAGACGTACACAGGGCTTTGGAGGAAGTCTAATCGACCACGGGGCTTAGAGGCATGTCAATAATGCATCGCTGAATGTGCTCCTCTGAAATAGATCAAGAACTGATAGACGTAAGCAGAGAAAGAGATAGAGAAAAACAGAAAGAGAGCTGCACTTTTTAGGTTTACGTATGCATCAGCTTTACTTAGTTTCATTGTATATACTTTAGTCACTGTATAACCAGTCTGTATAACAAAGGACTATATAGATTAGTAATACAGTCATTCCGATCTTAATATTGAAAAAAAAATTGCTAAGAAGGGAGAGTGAGTGTGGGAGAGAGAAAGAGAGACAGTGAGCGAGAGAGACGGAAGGAGGGAAGGAGGGAGGGGGTGCCAGGCCTCAGAGTCAGCAGAGACCGTGAGAGCTGCCAAAATACCCAACACGGGGCTCACAGAGAGGGATGCGCATTCAGTTGCCACATCATTAAACTTCCCATATTGCACGCAAATACAGAAACACACAAACGCCCTCGCGCCACCTTCGGATGCGACCAGTGTTTCAAAACAAGACTCTAAATTAGAACTGGCAGAGAGACAACGGAACGAAAATGACCATTTTTCGATTAATGAAGCTAATTGCTTGGGCGAGGGCCGCTGCGTGGATCCGACTTCTCTTTCCGGCGCAAGCGCGGAGCTAGCGCTGCTCCCCGGGGTTGCTTTTAATGATGCCGACTGGCGGCGGCACCAAACCAACGGAGTCCGTTAATGAGGAGGGAATCAAAGCTGTCTGGCGAGCGCGAGTCCGCGAGACCGCCAATTACCCGCGTGGTTTGCGAGCGTGGGCGGTCTCCAGAGCCTCAGTCAATAACAGATCGAGCAGGGTTTGAGTGATCGATACGGAAGCTATGTGGCAGCGATGCAGACGCAGGGGATAAAGGTCCCTTCCCTTTAATCATATGGAAACAACAATTGTGTCACAGATGCCCTTGAATTCTAGTAAGATCCTAGTGCCAGACAATGTGCCTTGTGTTTGTTTAGTGGGTGCCCTTCTACAGTTGAACATTAAGCTGATTACATTGGGAGGATTGGGAAGAAAAGATAAGATTAGCTGGAGGTGTTTTGCATTCTGACCTGAGAGTTCAGCACTGAAATGTCTGTGTCCAGGCTCATTTATCCAAGAAGTCGGTCACCATTGCATGAGCGTTACAATGCTTTTGAACCCTCTCGAAAGGACATTCTTCCTTTGGGTGCCCTATGCTAGATATAGTGAACGTATACCTGGAATTTGTGTTAGTGTGGTTTTGGATGGGCACTGGGCCACTGGACCTAGCCCAGTGAGGTGGATGCACCCTACAGGTGGAAAGAGAAAAGGCAATGTCTCTGGAGAATTTGCTTTAAAATGGTCATGTCTGGTTGAGCAATTGTCCTCCGGTTCAGTATGAAACTCATGATTCCTACAACTAACAAACACACACACACACACACAAACAGACAGACAAACAGAGAGAGGGGGGGGGGGGAGAGAGAGAGAGAAATAACAGTAGTGGAAGCACAGCTTAACACAACACCAGCCCCACTTCAGCATGTAGAGCTGCCACTCCTGTGCTCAACAGCAAAGTGGA
This sequence comes from Anguilla anguilla, assembly GCF_013347855.1. Lineage (NCBI taxonomy): Eukaryota > Metazoa > Chordata > Actinopteri > Anguilliformes > Anguillidae > Anguilla > Anguilla anguilla. Next base: position 44,078,197 of record NC_049205.1, read on the forward strand.
AAATGTAGCTGGCCTGACTGTGTCATTACAGTCAGTGATGTATCATATACCTGATGTTAGAGTGCATTATTTGTATTTAGGCCAGTGCTCTCTGTCACTGTCAGCACAGTCACCAGCTTGGACTTTCTTCAATCCCATTTCCATACCTCTATCGGGTATTTGCCAAGACAGTGAGCCCCAGACTGACTTCATAGTGTGAGGATGTAATTTTAATATGTAAAAGAGACATGATATTTAGCCAGAGAATGCACAGATGATATTTGTGTCAGTGTCTTCTATGGGTGATGTCCTAATGTCTAACAGAGTCCTGAGATGTTTTGTAACAATAGTGTCTCAGAACAAATCAGACAGGGGGCAATGGCTCATTCTCCAAGGCACTTTAATGGAAATGTACATTGCTAACTGCATACAAGAGAACTGAGACTTGTGTCTGTACTTTTTATCATGTTTATATTCCCACAACAAGCTGTATAATTGTATTTTCTTGTTTTCTATCATAAGTATCAGTACTTCTTCATCAGTGCAGATAATTTGACTCCATCAATCCTCATTTTATTCTTTTACTCTGAACTTTCACTGAGCAGGAAATGATATCATCAGCGAAGCAGCACACACAGTTACTGTTTACCCGCAAACCACAGGTGGCTTCCTGCTATTCTTCTATTAGCCTAGCTGAAATTGCTTTTCTTTTTCTTCTTATTTCCGCTGTTTTTTATGTTGTTTTTTATTTTGTTTGCAATAGATGGGTGTGGACAGCCACACATTCACTATAGAGCTCCTAATTATTACATATTTTAATGGTGAAAATAAATAAAAATTTCAATGAAAACATACAGATTGAGAGGCAATGTATTCTTTTATCATTAACAATATATGTACAGGCACACACTGTTACTCTGAGCATCTTATGCACTGCCTCTTAAATTTCATGTGTTATTTACCTAAACACTTGGACATTTATGGCATTCATCTTAAGTCACTTTCTCAAGGTTAAGTGTGCTTCCGGCAGGGACTCTAACATACAATGCTATAGCAACAATCCTAGATCCACAACTCTGTACCTGAACATGTCTCACTTTGCCCAGAATGTTAAATCTTAACAAGGTGTGTCAACAGAGAAATGAACCAGTCAGTGTCCGTCAAATAACTCACAAATAAATGCATTTGGTGTCATGCCAACTAATCATAACGTCTAGTTTTCTTTTCAGTTAGTGATCTAGACACATAGCTGCTAAATACAGACAGCAACAATCAAAACACCTGCCAGGGCCTCAGAACCTTGAATATGCGTGGAAAAAATGTCTGAGGCATTGCATTGATTAATGAAAGAGAAGGTATTTGTTCCTGCAGTTCAAAAGTACAAAAGACCTCAGCTTTAATTCCACTCTTCATTACAAGGTAAAGTAAACACAGTAGTCTGGGGTGAACAGACAAATGCCTATAAGAATGGGGTATGGCAGGAGGCTTCTCTACACCCATTACTTGATTGCTGCAACTGAGCAACAGTCAGCTTATTCTCCTATGAGAAATCAGCTTTTACTTAATCTCATTGGGGTGCTCAACAGCTGCTCTAATATACCTGCTCTACAGGCTATGTGTTCAGCAGTAGACCAACATGGCTGGCACATGACCCTTCACTTTCTGTTGCTGTTACAGAGCTGATACAGTGAAAGCAAAATGTGAAAATATGTCAAATGTTAGCAGGTAACAATGTGCTCAGGCGACTTCGTGCTTTTGTCCAGTTGAGGATGAGGATAAATGTTCGAGCACACCAATAAACAGGAGAGTGAACGGTGCATAGGAATCAAGTGTGGAACTGTACAGTACACCATCTACCAAAACAGAAAGGAAACATTACCCTCCAGGGAAATTATATATTTGGCATGACCACACCCACTCACACACACACACATTCAGACACATTTCTTTCACTTTCAGAAGCAAGCAAATACACTCAATCCTCAAGGCTCTGTGTCCAACACAACCCCACTGTACCCAGGAACACTACATATGCAATGTTCATTCAGTGCAAGGGTTTAGCCCCTAGGAACTCTCTGAAACCTGATCATGCTGGAATCATGCAAGTCAGAATACGGAATAAAGAAAATTCTGATATTAATCTGCAATTCACATTCATTAATTAGAGAAATTTCCCTGTGCATGCTGTAGGAAATAGAATTATGTCTTCAGTTGATTTTTGTGGCTAGCGCCTTCTGTGTGGGGAGGGCATTGTTGTGGAGAGGCTAAGGAAACTTAGGGAGCTTTGGGCTCCACCTAGTGGTATTACAGTAGAACTGAAGCAATCATTTTTGGATGAGCAACTCCAGATGAGCAGAAATGGCATCAATGTACAATGCTGTATGTCATTATATGCGGGCAGGACGCATTAAGAAAATCCACCAGTAATAATATCCAATTTAAATAAAATGAATGACATCAATGGATGAAATGTACATACTTCGCCAAACAAGTACTTTTACAAGATAAATATGAATATAATGACAAAAAATGAAATAAAGCATTAACCGGATCCTAAATTTTAAATAGCAGCGATAATATATTCAACCTCACTTGCAGAAGTGACACAGAACTGAACAAGACTGTTGCAACAGGCCACAGCACTTCCTGAGACATTTCTTTAATGCAAAAAAGCACAGTTTCCCTAACTTCTGTCAGAAACAAGCAAGACTAAACACAAATGAGCGAGTACAACATGTAAAATAACACAGTAAACTGCATCCAAAAGACTTTTTCATGAACCTGTAATGACAGAAATCTGTTCCAAAAGGATTGATGTCCAAAGGATGTGAAATAAAACCTATGAAATGTGAAGAAATGAATGGAAAATGTGGAGTCCCGTGAAGCTTAGCCTCCTAAAACCTTTCTCAAGCTTGTGTGCAATCATTGTTTTTAGTAGAAATAATTCAGCACTGTTCTCAGACCCACAAAGAGAGCCTGTTCCATTGAAAAATACAATTTGGGGCCCAGCCATGAGACAGTCTGAACAAATGCAAAACAATACTACATCACAATAACATTGTCAGTCCACATTGTCAGTCCCGCGAATGGTACAGGTTAGCAGTCTACGTCCAGCAGAAGGGATAGCTCACAAAACCGTAGCGCTCTTCTGTTGTATTGCAGGCCCAAGTTAGTGCAAGGATTAGTCACCACTGAATTCAGGAACTGGTCGGGCTCACTGAGGAGTCTTCATCTGACAAAGCCTCATCATTCCTCAAAGCCTTGGACATTCAGCGAGTGGGCAGACTTTTGGGAACTGGTGCCCACCCTGTTCTTTCTACACGCGGTGAACACGTCATGAAAGCAGTCCAGGTTTAAGAAAGCAGTTTACCTCTCTTCCTGTGCTGTCAAAAATAACTATGTACTACAACACATTCACTTAGGACAAGCATCCAGAGCAAACATACACCTTTCCTGCCAGCCTGCGTCAAAATTGTAGGTTTCTTAAAGGCTCACACAGTATTCAACAACACTATAGTCAATGGGTAAAAAAGCATTCCTGCTGGACTATTTGGTAAAGGTACCAAGAGAACTCAACACATGATCACACACCTGATGTCGACCAATACAGAATCTTTCCAGAAAAAGCCGAAAGGTGGACCAGCGCGACGTTACCTGTGCGTTGCGCCCGCTGGTGGGGTGGGGGGAACATTCCATTTTCGCCTGTGTTTCCACATTCGCAGCGCGGTCCCTTGTCCCTGGCTCCTCGCCGCTTCAATGTCGTCTTTCCCACTGCGGCCCGGGAGCTGCTCCTCCCTCCAATCAGAGAGCACTGCGCGGAGGCCAGGGTCGTCGAGGAGGTCTGGTTCAGGCGGCGAACACGCAGGAGCCCATTATGACAGCCGCGTCGTCTTTCGGGGCAGTTATGTTTCTGGCCCCCGTCTCGGTTCCTCTTTCACCACTTCCTCATGTCCTATGACGCGAGCCAAAAGCGAGAGACCAATCCGTCGTATTCGCAGGGACCCAAATAAAGAAGGAGAAACATAATCTGTTCTGGCCCCACTCTCGAGGGCTATTTTTAGCCTTTTTTCGGAAAAGGTCCCCGGGAAATGTTCATTGACGGGAACAGAGGAGAGCTATCTGGACTCCTGTCCTGGCTGTCGGAGAGGGCATCAGAAAAAGGCAAGCTGTCCCTGATTCAGGTCACATGCCTGGCTGCAAGCGGCACTCTCCAGCAGGCAGAGTGACTGAGTGCCCACAGCCTGCCGCCGACGCCCTCTGCGAGTCGCAGCTGCATAACACACGCATTTAAGAGCGACGGGGCTCGGCTGACGCTCGGAAGCAGGGCCGCGTCTGGCTGGGGCGGAAATCTGTCCACGGTGCTCATGGGTGACGCTTCGACAGAGTCAGTGAAACCGCTTAGAAGCCAGGCGAGTCGTTTCTCACTCGGCACGAGCCAGAACTGTCATCAACCAACACCGCAGCGCTAGGTTGTGAATAAAACCGTCAAATGTTGTCGCGAGCTAAACGCAGAGCCTGCAAATTTATCAGACCTGTGCAAAAAATGCACTACGGCCAGAAATAGAAGCTGTGCTGCTTAGAAGAAAAACACAGACAAGCCGCTATAAACGGAAAGTTTTTCTAAACCTCTTCCTGTGCAGTTTTGCAAGAGATTAGTTCCATTACGTTTGAACACTTGATAATCATTCAGAGATATGCAAAGAGTCAGTGATGACTAAATTCAGGGGGTCTGTTGCAGTGGAGTCTGTCACTTAGCCACATATCAATGCTAATTCTTTTATGTGGCTCATTGATCAACTCTTTTTGTCAGAGCTGTTACCTCAGTGTGCCCAACTTTAACTCTGAAGTCTAATTATGTGGCTGCACGTAGTGGACAGATGTAATGCTACAATTCAGATATGGCAAAATGTCAACGGCTAAGAAAGTGGAAAAGCACATACTCTGTTTCAACAGGCTAAAGTTTAAAAATTCAAGTTGGGTGTATCAACATTTCAGTCTAGCAATGCCCTTAAGTGCATGTAATTGCTGGATAATCCTTCACTCTTTGGACAGTTCTTGCCTGGTGCCCAGGACCTTCTTACGGGTGTACTCCAAGGCTCCATATTTGGCCCTACATGCAACAGGCTGCCTTCTCCTCCCCTGATTTATCATATAATTTTCTCCTCTTTTATTGCATTGCTGACAGAACATCTCACGTTAGATGGTGGACTGTCATCCTAAGCTCAACCTAGTGAAGAATGAGATTTTTTTGCACTCCCTCCAAGCCATGTAGATTCTCACTATACTACATCCAAAGAATCCACCGCTTCTTCACCACCTGCTCTTCACAATTCATTGTCCAGGCGCTAGTCCTCCCACCAGGACTAACACAATTTAAAACAATTGTACTAGCCTACAGGGTAGTGAATACAACAGATACACTATACCTCCAATTAGTCTTCAAACCATAAACATCTGTCAAATGCCAGTCAGCAGCCATACCACCAAAATCCCATGACACTATTCGCAAAGAGTAGGGGGTTCCCCGGTGTCCTGGCTAAAATCCCAGATCTGGCTCTCGCAAAAACTTGCCACCTAATCATCCCCTGATTTAATTGGCTAAAAAATGTTATTTCCCTCCAGTGGAGCTGCTCAGTGGCCAACAACAGAGGATTGTGGTTGTACTGGGCAGCTCCCAGATGTGAATGTGTATGAGTGTGAAGCAAACGAGCATCCGTGCTCAGTGAACCTACCCTGGGTAAATAAAGGTTAAAAAAAAAAAAAAGAATTAAATAGAATGTAATGTAATTTAGTATGATACCTCTCCAGAACAGGAGAAACCATGTTGTGAGAACTGGTACCGTACCAACACTGGAGAAGTATGTTCTGTAACATATTTGCGAATCCCTGGATGCTTTCCAAACACAAAAAGAAAATATGACAATCAGATAACATTAGCAAAGTACTAAGTGCACAGTTTGGCAGTACTTCTCTCCCCAAACTTAAACTACAGCCAAGAATTATTCTACAAAATCACATGATCAACACAAAGATGACAGCAATGAACCGTGTGGTATGAAAAGGGAACTGGTGGGAGATGCAGAGGAGTTGCAGAGAGTGTCACAAGAAATTATTACAGAGCGAGGGAGTTCTTCTCTCAGGGAGTGATGATGCAAGTAGACAGAGGAGTGCCAACAGCCCAGAGGCTCACAGTCATGCACCATATTCAAGAGCAAAAAGGGTCACCCTAAGGGGGGTGGGGGCGGGTGTGTGTGTGTGTGGGGGGGGGGGGGGTTAGGGTTGGGGGATTGGGGGGTCAGGATGATCCTAAGGGGCCCTGAAGGAGGGGCCCTCAAAAAATATCACACTGAAAAATGATGTGTGTGTGTTTGTGTGTGTAGAATGTGAAGTTTCATTTGAAAGAGTACTCACACAGGTAGGGAGGGAACTGGATATGGGAAGTGTGAGTAACTCGATAAGTACTTTCCAAGTTACGTGGATTTTATTAAAATAACTGAAATGCCGCTTGCTTTTTAAGCCATCAGAGAGCTAACGCTGTAGAATTCAGTCGGAACCACATTCAGGGGGCTTCCATTATGACATCACAGATGCTGAGGTTACTGCGACTTTTAGAAACAGTTCACTGTTTAAACGTGTTTAAAAAATCCGTTCTGTACAACTTTTTAAAACCTTTCAAAATGGCAAGGCAATCATTTGATTTTAGTTTTCTCTGTATTGTGTCTCTGCACTATGTATAACTGGAACTGTACATTTTCACTGGCTCGAATTTAGGTAGAGACCGCTCTGTAAATTTCAGTAAACGCAAAAAGCACATTGCCCATAATGGTAAGTGACCACCAACTCATACCTTAATATACTAGATGGAATTTCAACTGGCTGAGGCTCAATAAATTAATGAAATAGCAAGAGCACTCAGACAGACAGAAGTATTTCTGGGGATAATGGCAGTGGGTTTAGAGCTTGTTTCTTGCAGGCTGGCCGGTAGAGGTTCTCCTCTGCATGGCTCTCATGTGATCGGGGCTTTTATCTCTTGTTTTACCAAAACCACACAGCGTAGCTCACTGTCTCTGATGTCACCTGACAAGCTGTCCAGATCAAAGAAGCCTTCTCCCTCTCTTCCGCACGCAGACCGCACGCTCCTAAATACCGCTGTTGTCCTGTGTGGTTTTTTAAATGTTCAGCTTGTTTTTCATTTCTGAAGCAGATACTGACTGAGGACCCACAATCGAATCATACAAAAGAAAGGCGGTGTACCAAAAGCAAAGAAATACCACTATATGCCACTAGCACCACTAAATGCTAATGCACATATGCATATATTGCACTAAATGCAATTCAAATATGCTCCATTTATACAGAAGGAATTTTACAAAAAAGCTAATTAAGTGCAATAAATACCATGCCATACGGGCACACAGTTCTATAGATTATTTATTTATTTATAGAAAAAAAAAAATAGAGTCATCCAAGAAGTGCACAGAAGGGATAAGATTTGGGCATACATGCATTTCTGAAAAATTCCACTAGAGGGTACTTGAGTGCGTTAATATGGCACCACCTTAGACCAATTTTTACACAGAGACTTAGGAAATCCAAAAATCCAATATATAAGTGCTAATATGCATGCAGTTGGATAGAAATCTGATAGGAGGCAAATAAATACTCCTATCTGTATCTGATAATGCGTTCTATGAATATGGATGGGGGTTAAGCCAGAAAAAAATTAACAATACTGACATTATTTTGAAATATCTAAAATATATCAGTGAGCGTATTCATTAATTTACTTTGCAAAGTGAGATGGTATAGCCCATTGCTTGTGCACAGGCAAATTAATGGAAAACATTTGTGTACACAACAGCACAAATTCACTCTGTTTGCAGAAGGTCTTACACTGTCTTTGAAAGTAGGGGTACGTGTTTACACAGATGCATAGGGCCAAGTTTTTATAGCAACCAGTGTACTATCCACAGTCACTGGTTTTCATTGGAAAAGGGCTGCAATACTGCAAGCTTTGTACGCTATTCTGATTGGCTGTTTTCTGCTTCAGTGTTTCTTTTATCCATTTCTTTGTTTGGACTGCCTCCCTATTATGAACCAATCTTGAGATTCTCAGCAGAGTTTTAAGGCAAAATATTAGTATATGTCTAAAACCCTCTCACTCAATACAAGGGCACTGTCAATCCGAAAGCAAAACAAATCAACCCTACAAGATTTCATGTACAGTCCCGTAAAGTTTTCCAATCACACCACTTCTCTCACAGACTACTGTGGGAAAAATTTTAGCTTCTTCTTCCTGGAAAGAAATTAACACCACAGTAGCTTCAAACTTCCTTTTATTTCATTTACGATGGCGGTTAGATAGTAAATATTTCCATTGCATCACCATACATTTGTCAGAAATATTCATACAATGCAGATGAACAGTGATAAAGAACTTCCTGCCCCTATATGTCCAGCAGCTTCTTTATGTACAGGGTGGCAACAAGCTTCTATTTCAGAATGTACCTTCGCTTTCAGGAACAAAATCTTGATGCTGGATCACAGTACTTAAGCAGGTTAAACAGGTATTCAAATGATCTAATTAAAGGCAGTTGTGATTGCATCATTCCTTTTGTGAAGTCATTGTTATCTTAGTTTGTTAAAAGTATTCAAATGTTTGGAGGCCACTTAAAATTTTGGTTAAATTTTTAAAAAGTACAATATCTCCTATTATCCCCCAAGGTTGAATACTAAATAAACTGTGGGGGGGTGGGAGGGGGGGGACTAGTGCAACACAGGGGTGGGGATTTGGGATCAGCGGGGACGTGTTCAGGTTCTTCTTTGTCGTTCTTTTCAAAATACACACGTCCGTGAAAAGGCCTTGGAAAAGACAAGCCATGAGCCATGCTCCAAGGACGATGAGAGACCTGAACATCTCCCTTCCGGCTGACCTGGCTTCCAGCATTTACAAGAACACTGATTTCATTAAGGCATAAGATCACAGTATTGAGCAACTCTATTGAGAACTCAGTAAAGGTATGGGTACAAATATTTGTTTGAAAAGATCTTTGCACAAAAAGGCTCAAGACACGTGATTAAGGAACTGAGTTTGTAACTCAGATGTTGCCATTAAATCTCTGAGCAAGGTACTTGCTCAGACTTGCCTCAGACAGTACATACTGTGCATAAACAATATATGCTGTGTAACTGTTTGAAGAATTGAAACAAATACACCGTTGTCTCGCCCTAACATATAATTCAACTGTAAAATGGAGCTGATCGAGGGCTTTGCCCTACTGACATGTTCCACCAGGTGAAATATAAAATATTGAATTGCAATTATGGGAACAAACAATCTGATATTGATTGTCAATGGAAAAACAAACCTCCCTAAATAAGGCTGTTTGCTAAATCACTAAGGAAACCATAAAAAAAGATTTCACTGCATAGTATCCAGGGATTTTCCCTACCGACTGATTCTCCTGGTCAAGAATTATTTTGCTAGTGGCCGCCTCACATCCTGAATGCAGCCTAAGAATTGTGGGAAAGCAAGTCCTCCCATGAAAGAGCCATAGGCACATTTCTGTGGCATCAACAGTCTGTTACATGACACTTCCAGGGTTGTGATGTCACTGTGAGAGCTTGGCTTATTTTTTTTTCTTTGTGGCTACTCTACTTCTTCCACTGCATTTCTTCCCTCTCTGTAATTACAGAATGGCAATGTTCTCAGAGGAAAGACAGGAACCTGATGTTGGGGGGGGGGGGGAAGAAGTTGTGTTGCCTCGGATCGGCATTGCATTCCCAGTGAACGGACGATTTGATTAAGATTATTGCAACCTTCCAGCAACATTTTCACATTCAGACAGAAGTTTTTTGAAAATTTGAATTTGAATTTGAAAAGTTAAATGCAAACCATAACTATGCAATTATTTGTGTGTACTCAATAAAATGTGAAACAATAAAAAGTCATTTACAGAACCACATACTGTATGTATGAAGTGGTTGTCCTTAAAGGGGTTATCTTTGTCTCCATCAGAACTCTCCCTCTAGCTGAGTGTTAAAACCACTGGGCTAACAGACCTCAGGCCCTTGGCTGGAAACTGTATCGGGGGAGGCACTCACTCAGGCGTCAGTGAGAGGTTGGCCGCCATACTCATCTGTAGTCAGTTTGGGGACAAAGATATGCCATGCATGTTATCCGCAGGCACTGAGCCCTCTGCACACACTGATGTGCAATATGATTGTTAAAGCCTTCGCATTGTTCTGCGTGATATTATTTTAAAATCCCACCAGAAATATTACCGAATATATTCATTACCCTTCAATGTGTATGGTAATACAGCAGTACTACAGCAAGATGATTCACATTTCCTGTTTCCATCTGGTTTTAAAAGGCCTCTGATTGAAGTACTTACTAAACTCTAGGGTCACTCACATCCCCTTGATTGAATAAGGGAACGCAATGCGTTCGCAAAGCAGATGTATGCCCACTACAAGAAATTTGCTTTTGTAATTATTTAAAGTTTCCCGGTCTCAATCATCATACTATTACTGATTTTAAGTATGGTTCTCCAACACACATTCTAACAGGCTCTACCAGCCCTACAGACACACGGAAACAGGTCACAGATGTATACAGTTCCATGCAATGTCATCCCCTTATTAATACACGGGCATAATGCAGCTCGTTTTCTGTTTCACCTTTCCTGAAAAGTCCAGCTAGCACGTCTCGCTGTGTCATGACAAATGTAAAATGCAGATCCGGAGTGAATTCTGCTCTCCCCTCCGGTGTGTGGGATGCAGTTGTTGAGCAGGGTAATTGCTCGGAGCTTCGGCTCCTCGATTGATTCAATCAGGCTTCACGGAAAGAGCTCCCGGATGCTCGAAAAAGCATTAGGGCCAAGTGTGCGGGAAGTGACTATGACTAACATTACCAACAGCACGATCTGCCTACATCGGTCAGCAGCAACTGAGCTCCCCTCTCTATTTCTGAACACAGTGTTTCAGCAGGCATTACTGATCACACTCAATTACCCATCCTTAGGTTTTTAAAAAAAAGTGTAAATTAGATATGGTGAATTTCACACTTAATGCTCGGTACGCACAAAGTATCTATTCAAACAGACATTAATGTGGGAAATGGTTTAGTGCAGAGGAAGCAGAAGCCTTTGCAGCACTAAAGGCTACAATAAATCTACACTAAAAAAATCTAAATAACATGCTTTTCTGCATATGGGGAACTACACATGGTCTCATGATATAATATTTTAGGTTCTCATCTATGAAACTCATGGAATATTCCAAGCATACACTGCCCAGCTAGTAATTTAATGTATACTGTATGTTCATGAAAACACTTCAGTCCTATCCTCTCTTTGTTGTACGTTTCTGTTCTTTTACCATCCCACCCACCTCATTGACAGTTACACTGTACAGCCAACAGTGCGACGTAATAATCAGGTTAGGGGAGGCTATGTCCCTTTCATGTTCTCTGGCTCTTTCATTAATTCACTTTGTTATCTGCCCTTGAAGGGGCCCTGAGCCAAGCGAATCTGGGTCACCGATACACACGATAACTTGTCAAGGTGAGCTGGGATTTCTGCCAAAAGCTGAGCAAGAGATCTCCGCTCAGTCGTGTCGTGTCTTGACGTGTCTGCCCCCCCCCCCCCCCCCCCCCCCCCCCCCGCCTGGTCGCTAGGCAAATCGTGACATGTTAATTAAGAGCTTCTCTCACAGATATTGCGAGGCTGATGTTAATTAGGTTATCGCTAGCTCACCGTGTGGCTTTGTGGACAGGAAAGGAGGAGGGAGGGAAGGGCGTCTGGTCTGAGGTCAAGTTGGATGTTGGAAGATCTGACTTGCTTGAAACATCATCTTAAATTTTTTAAGCAAAGTGCATATGGGGTTATACGAGGACAGGCCTTGGACATATAAGACTTGTGTGCAGTTTTCTTCAGGTGAGATTATCAGCATCTAACTCCTAACTACAAAGGTCTGCCATCCCAAGTAACATGGGCACTCCTACTATATGTAATAATTCACGTAAGATAAGAGAAGTCCTTTGAGTGTCAATTACTTAATTCACAGAAACTCAGGGAATTATCAGGTGAACTTTTATAACAAATATTATTATTACTATTATTATTTTGTCAGGCTTCACCAAAGCACAACAGCAGCTTCCATTTCACAATCAACGTATGGTTGGTGCATCTGATCTAGCCAGAATCCATGGCTTAATTACTCAGCCTAACTGCATGTCAATATTTGCGTGTATTTTATTACACCTTCATGGACAGTGAGCAATTTGCAACTCAGATGTTGACAAAAACCAGTGGACCTCTCATATATTTCAAACATGACTGGTTCAGAAACCTGTGTCAATAAACGCAGCAGTATATGTATATAGTGTGCAAAGCTGGGATTGAGGATACGGATGGGCTGGTCATCGGTTTATCAACAGCAGGGAGCTAATGACACTTCTCCCCCCACTGCGTTCAATGCTCCTGGCAAGGGGAACTGGTATTTAATTAAATCTGAAGATGACTAACCCCTGCATTCAATCCACATTTTTCAATGCTGCCATTTTATAAGCAAATGCAACAATTATGTCTTCACAAACACAATTTTTAATCTATTTTTCCATTGCTGAATAAAAGTAATAATTTTTAATTTAACATTTAACTGTGTTCCAAAGTAGATCACAAATGTTAATTGAGTCCTGGGGATAATATTATGCAAAATTAATCATCTCTGCTGGAGTTCAAGATTGATGTTAAATGTTAAATGGACAACTAGAATGAAATAAAATCAAATTTGAGTACCTCGCTCACAAACTTAGGCCTGATTTCTCTGTTCTGATATCAACAGGCCCAGAGGTCTGTTTTCCGGGTTTATTGGTTTACTGTATGATTCCCGATCACATCCCATCATAATGATATTCTTCATCTCTCATTATAGCCATAGACTTAAAAAGCACAATTTTTTCAAGACAGGAAGCACATAAAGCCTGTAATTGATTCCAGGAAAAATGAAACAAAATAATTAATGTTTTTCATAGCAATGAAAGACTGCAAGCACCACCCCACAGAAAAAAAACTCCACTTAAACCACTAGACTCCACGTGGGATAAAATGCCATCCGCCATGTTCGCCATCACCTCACTGAAAGTGATCATGTGACTCAGTGTGCACCGGATACCTACAGATGATCACAGTGAAACAGACAGAGTTTATTTGCACATACAGCTTTCATTAAGAAAGGGGAACTTCTTTATCATGTAGTGCGGGGCCAGGAAGTGTAGCCGGTTGCTATTGCACCCAAAGTCATTCATGTATAGCCAACATACTCAACAACGTTGGACTCAGACTGCAGCCCACTCATGCCACGGTCCTCTTTGAAGCTCTCAGTCCTTTTAAGCCAGTTTTCCCTGCACACTAATTTTCTGTGCGCATATTTAATTATACCACATTGCTTTTTAAAATGCCAATTTGTATTATTGGTTGCCAAGCAAATCGAACAATGTGTAAATTAATGGCCAAAAGTTCGACCAAAAAATCAATTTTGTTTGGTGGAGTTTTATTTACGTTTTGTGTGTAGGTTGTAGATATCATCTGGAGAGCAACACTTTGGAAGAATCTGCCTTAGTACACTAACATATGAAGACTTCACAGTAAGTGACAACAAGCTTGAAAGAAATATGGAGGTCACTTGCTCTAATTGGAACAATATCCCTGACTTTTAGAGCACAGTTGAAATTTGAGAGCTTTTCGTGACTTTTCCATGACTTTCTAAGACGATTTTAAAGAACTGCAAGAATATAAATGCATTAACCTACTTTTAATCCTGCCAGCATTATTTTCTCTCCTCCACTTCCTGTCTCTGTTGGTCTCGCACACATGCTGTCTTGTTCCTTCTGTTTCACATTTTCTCCGCCTCTCTCATTCTCTCTCTCACACAGCCATTTTAAAAAAGTGATTCAGATAATAAGTAACTTCATAGTTACTTCACACTGAAAATTATTATTTTTTTAAATACACTAATTAATTCAATTCATCAATCAAAATGAATGAAAAGCTGCCGTTTTGTTGCCTGTCAATCTGATAAGGTTAAAATGAATCATTCGACATTGCCACAGATTTCTATGGAAAACATCAACATTATATCAGCATTCCGTTTTGCCTCCATCTTTTCAGACAGATTTGCAATCATTCTTCAACATTTTCAATGCACAGTCTATGCAAACAAAATCGCTCAATATTGCTTACATAATTCTCTTTTCCCACAGAATCGTGATGTGCATACTGTATATGTAACTGTATTAAACCGGTTGCTACCGTACATTAAATGGGGTCGTGTAAATGTGTAGGTTTGATAACGTGTTCATGGAGGAAAGAATTCACTTTGCTACATTCCCTCCCCCATCTCCAGCTGATGGAAAAGGCCTTAGGCTTAATCCTCAGCACTATGGAAAAGAACAGCATCACGAACAAAAACCTTTATCATTCAGAAGTGGGTGGCAACCCACGACTCTTGAAAACCACATCACTGCAGATTTGCCAACTCTCGCAGTACTAAACCTGCAATACTCAGAATATTTATTCTTCTTGCTAAACCTCAACTGAATTATGTCATCAAATAGGCTTTAAATTACTTGTAAGAAGCAAAACTCAACAGTCAATGGCAGTTCTTTGCAAAAGCATTTGGCATGGGTTCCAAAGTGAATGCTAATGACAAAAAATGGAAGGTCACGGCAGAGCTGCAATCAACAGTAATAGTGTAAATATGATTACTCAGTCATGCTGTTTCGAATTATTCTAGTTGGTCTGAATGTTGATTCAGGGCCGACGCAACAGGAAGCTAGGCAAACCCACTTAGGGGTTATTTACAACACAAATGGCCCATATTTCTATTCATTGCTGAGATGAGTATGAGAGAAATGCATGATCATACACCCAGCTGACACAAATATCCTCTTCACAGTTTGATTGAATGACAAATCGGCACATGGGGAGACATTAGATGAAGAAAAAACACCTATTGCGACTACATGTTCTTATGGGAAAAAATGATTGACTTTGTATTTTGACCATATTGGTACCACTGACTTGCATTGAAACAGGTGGCTGAAAGATCTATACTGGAGCTATATACTGGAGCTAGCCACACTGTTGCTAGTGAGTAACGTCTCTCAAAAAGACCGGGAATTGAGCTTCAGAAACAAAGCCTGTTTTTGGTCGTTCGACATGCAGCCTAACTGTGTATTACTGCAAACTGGTTTCAAACGTAAATTAAATGGGGCCCTCTGTGTGTGTTGGTTTGATGATGTCAGTGTTCATGGAAGAAAGAATTCACTTGGTTACAGACAGGATAACTGTTTCCCCTCTCCCTTCTTCTGTAGATTTAATAGTGATGGAACTGCTATTGAACCGTCTGTCACTCACTCTCACAGCATTATCCATAGACTTGGTCAGAGTAGGAGCAATTGCAGCAAACTGAATTTCTGACAGCCTCAGATTGGCAACAGGCACACCAACCCAGCTTTTTGAAAAATCTTACTCTTGCTCATCCTATCCAATTCACCCTCCTATTATCTATGATAGAGGTGTCCTGAAGACAAGATGGTGGTGTCAGTCTTCTACTTTTCAATCAGCAGCAAATTATTTTCAGCATATTGAGGAGCAATGGCATTTCTCACAGCGCCTTTTCATCACCCAAGATTTAGGTCACTGTTTGTTTGCGATGTGAGAAAAATAACAAGCACGGAAAGCAACCACTGCAGTACCGTGTGTATAAAATATCTACTGTTAGAACCTGTGTATGACATTACATGCTCGCTACAGAAAACATTATGCAATTACATAATCTGACAAGTGGACACATTCATTTCTGTTATAATCAGTGGGTTACATAATTGCTGCTGCTTCAGTAGGTATGGAACATAAATATTACAGTAACAAGGGTGTAAAATGCCTATGAAGTATGGAACATAAATACAGTATTACAGTAACAAGGGTGTAAAATGACTGTGAAATGCCTGTGCTGTGACAGATAAATGGAGACTGCTGAAAACTGATAGGCTCCCCATTGTATTTCTAGTCATGCCTATGAACGGGGATAGCAATGCATTTTAAAACAAGCGGAAGGGCTAACAAGTGCTCTCTTCTTCTTTTTGGAGTTTACAGTACAACATGAAAACACTAGCCAATTTTTTTTTCCCCATAATTTATTATATTCACAACTATATTCAGCCTCTCAGGTTTGTAATGATGGACTACCCATTTTCTTTTTTACTATAGGATACATTTATTCTATAACTGCGTAATTACAAAAACAAAAAAAAACAAACAAAAAAAAAACAAGAGGCAATAACCACTGTGGTGTATAACAGGATAATATACAGTCACTGGCCACTCTTACTAGGCACACGTATCTAGTACCAGGGAGGACCCCCTTTTGCCTCCAGAACAGCCTGAATTCTTCACGGTATGCATTCAACAAGGCACTGGAAATCCTTAGGGATTTTGGTTCATGCTGACTCGACAGCAGCATGCAGTTCCAGGAGATTTTACGGCCACACGTTCATGCTTTGAACCTCCCGCTCCACCTCATCCCGAAGGTGCGCTATTATCTATCTGTATTATCCTGCTGGAAGCATCCATTTGAATAAGGGTAGACTGTGGCCATAAAGGGATGCACATGGTCAGCAACAATGCTCAGGAATGATGTAGTAATCAAATGATGTTCAACTGGTATAAAGTGGCCTAATATGTGATCCTTCTTTTTTGATTAAATGATACGTCAATTAAATATTCCAGATTGGATGAGACTGTGAAATTTGCTGGCTGTGTTTTAACATGCATATCATTATATGCATATGATTCTGATATTTCACAAGTTCTTTAATCCATATTTATTTCATAACCTAGCTTCATATCTGCTCAAGGGACCATGTTCAGAAACAACAGTAACATCTCAATAAGGTCATAACGATATACCCAACCAGGGCATCTCTGCTCAAGGTGAATGGAAAGAGAAGATGGGAAATACTGATCTCTACCCAGTTAACTGTTGTCCATAAATCAGGCATACAAGTAAATGCAGAAAAAATAATAAATTGTTATTTTTCCCCTCCAGTGGCTGATATATTTTGACTACGGCTGTCTTCTGTGCCACCAGAACGACAACAGAAATGCGGTCACTTGGATAAAGACTGGCAGTACACTATACAAACGCACCTCAATTATTCAAACTGTGACTTAGCGGTCAACAACTAATTTGGAATAATAACACACCATTTCTTAATTTAAAAAATATAGCAGATGGCACAATCAAAAACACATTTTAGCAGAGCACAATGCAAATACATACAGTTTTTGAGTTAAACTTTATTGAATCCAGGTCATTGTTTTGTTTGAGACGCATTTATTTCAAATGGTTTTGGATGAATACATTTACTTATGATACATTTTTCTTTAGTCAGTGAAAATTTTCTAACCTACAATGTCCTCACCAATTTTGAAATGGTTACTTTTGCAAAATAGGGCTTTCTAGTTAATGTCATGTCAGGCCTAACAATAACATTTGTAAAATTGCAGAAAATGTTTTGGAGACTGAAATTTTGCAGGTCATAAAGGAGGAGTTCCATCCCCTCCACTTCTGAGCTTATTTCCTGTGAAAGACCTCTTTGATATCTTCCCAGAAAACCAGATTATGTGTAGGAAGAAAAAGCAGTGCCCCTCCACCAGCATCTCCAACAGCCAGACATTATGTATTCATGCCTTTTCTGCCTTTACTGCTAAAGAACCCAACCAGAAAATTTCAGAACTGAAAGTATTATGCCCGCAGTGGCCGGGATTGCATGCACAGCATCAACACTTGAGAATCATCCCTCTGAATTCTAAATGAATTTGACTTGCATGGATTCCAAGATGAACTGAAATAAATCATGTGTGTATGTGGTCTCACCATACTATGCCCAAATGAAAAAGTGGAAATATAGCACAACATTAAAGCAATTTTTGTTCAAAAAGCACTGTTCTTGTCAATCAGATACCTGCACGTGATATCCATCTTACTCTACTCAGAAGTATTCGCTTTTTACTTGCCACTATGTCTCTTTTGTAAAGTTAGTAATAATAATAATAACCCATTGACTTTGCTAGTTATAGCTATTTGCACAATGAACAACTATGCACGATTTTGTGTACAACATGCAATATACTTCCAGTGCAAAGAGCATTAAATACAATATTTTGAAAGCAAGACGTCCACAAAAAACAATGTGTGTGTCTGTATTAAAATTCCACATTAAATATTTGTATGTCTTGGCTTTTTTGGGTGTATTTATACTTTCCCTCCCCTATTGCTGGAAGTGGAAACGTGGATTGTTACTAAGGTCTCCTAAACAAATATTTTCACATTTTATTTGACCCATTTGTCATGAGTACAAATATAATTTCTTTTAAATCAGTAAATGCATTTAGCAGGAATAAATGCAAAGTGAGAACGATTATATTATGAACCCAGAAGGTGATCTTACAGCGAAAATTAAACAGTTTGTCTTCTCAATTATACCTTAAAAGCTGCATGTTGCATCATTTACAAAGAAGCCTTGTTCAAAATGCCATCAGGATACTTCACGTTTTATATGCCCGTTTCTATGTACGATCCAGATGTCCATGATTATCCCTTAGTCATACTTCAGCCTTTTCACTAATACATTAACTGTATAATAAACTAAACCATGCAGAAATACATTTGTATAATGCAAATTATATATATATATATATATATATATATATATATATATATATATGTCATATGCAGCACTTACAGTACAATATGCCATTAACTCAGAAGGTCAAGTGTAGGTAACAAGTAGAGAAGAAAGGTAGTGGTTGTATGCTATATCAGAGAAACAAACACACAATGCCAAAATACAGGAATATACAGGATTACAAGAAATATTACAGGAATATATTTTTTTAATGAAAAAATATCCAGGACATCCTCCCCTGAGTTATCAGGTCAATTTTCAGTCTTAACCATGGCCTGGGGCAGCTGTGAGTCACAAGGCATTGTAGGGAAGAAAATCACTGTGACCTCACTGTGAAGCTCTTGATATATATATGAAAAGCCTAACAGTGAGGTCACAGCAATTTTTCCCCCCACAATGCCCCGTGACTCACATTATAGTGCACTCCATAATGTTTGGGCCAAAAACATATTATTTTCTTGATTAGCCTCGGTCCTCTACAATTTTAGATTTGTAATCAAAGAATGCACATGCAGTTAAATTGCAGATTCCCGGCTTTTATTAAAGGGTATTCTTTATACAATTTGGTTTCACCATGTAGAAATTACAGAACCTTTTTATATATAGCCCCCACATTTCAGGGCACCCTAACCAACTACAGAGGCTACACTGCAACATGAAAATCACAAGTTAGCAGAAAAAACAGGATGGCCAGCTTACAGTTTGCTAAGAAGTACCTAAAAGAGCCTGTAGAGTTCTGGAAAAAGGTCTTGTGGACAGATGAGACCAAGATCCAAAACATACCCCTCATCTGTGAAACATGGTGGTGGGCATGTATGGTTGCTACAGGTACTGGCTCACTTGTCTTCACTGATGATGTAACTGCTGATAGCAGTGTTATGTGTGTATCAAGGATGTATTATCATTCTGATTGTGAGCCTATGACTTTCTAACAAGGTAAGAGTGTGACAGTCAAACAGCCAATGGCCATCACACCAGACTGTAATCATTAAACACAGATGGGATGAGCTGGGACATGGGACAGTGTGGCAGAACAGGACTATATGAAACAAATGGGACACAATCCTGTAAGGTGGCATCTGCAAGCCACCCTGGTGCTGAGCATGCATCACATGAAGTACAGGCATTGCTTCCAACCGGATGTGCTACAAGCCCAAGACACACAGTAGATCCCCTGTTTTGGTCCCTCTGATGGCAAATGGTAATCAGTATGATAAAGCTGCCTACAGTACATCCTGTTCGTTACACAGGACACCTGCTCAAAAATATTTGTGATAGAAATCTCATTTTCCAGATAAGAGCATGATAGATTTGTTTCTGGATTGGCTGTTAAGATGGTAGGCAGCAAGTTACTGAGTGGTAACTTGGTCCAGCTTCTAGCACATCATGCTGGTATCTAAAAACTGCAGGATAGTGAGCAACTGGGTTTGAACTGGCTTACTATAATTGACATATCCTTTTCAATATTCAACTGTGTTCTCATACTAATTTTCTAAATATTTTACTTGACTGAGAGCCTGCAAAATAATTAAAAATACATTTAAATATAAAAGCATATGAAAATACAGTAATAAACATTTCTATTGTTAGTGTCACTATTGAAAGTTCCACATCTGATGATGTGCCTCACAGAAAATACTTCTTATTCTGTTTGATCACTACACACATCTTTGTTCTCACTCCTCTGACAGCAGTCCTATGACTGCCAGCCTAGGCCATCAAGTTATTTTCCAAAATAGTATTATTTTTAAACAAAAAATTTGATGTAGCCCAGATTATTTGAATTAATTTACCACATAAAGTCATTAACATGAGATAAAGTAATGGAATTATAGACTTATTTAGAAATAAATCTTCCTCATAGCAAGTCTTGACTGAGATTTAATTCAACGGATTGACATTGATGAAATATTGCTCTGATGATAAAAGAAAAACTGTTTCATCCAATAAGCATGGCCAAGCTTATTATCCACAAAATAGGCACCCAATCAGCCCTGAAATAAGAGTGCTGTGCTGTCTAATTCAAACAATCACTCACACTAAAACAGAGGTGAATGGTGACTGTATAATCAGATTGGGCAGAGATCAGGAACCGGCAGCTTCAAACCACAAGAGACACCAAGGAGAGGAACACAGGAGCAATAATTCCTAACATATTGGGTCCAGGTGCCACTAACATGATTATACGCCTTCAATAGGCCATGTGCCGAGCCTGTTACGGGTTATGGGGGTCTGGTTTTATTTCCAGCCTGTCTGCATGGCACAGTGTGTGTTGGAAGATACAACATGATCCAGTTAATGCAGCAACATCAAGCAAGCATGACTCAGGAGAGAGTGAATTAGTGACCAGCAGCAGTCCTGGGATTGGCTCCACAAGGGGCTTGAGCACAGAACCTCTTGGCAGAGCCACTGGAAAATGTACTTAACAAATCAATGGTCTTCATCTCCAGGTCTTTAATGACAAGGTGAAGACACCCTTCTCTCAGCTATGATTTTCCTCAGAGAGTGATGTTAATGGCCTTAGGGGCTGCGGCCAAGATTTCTTTCAAGACTGCCGAGTACTGAGATCACAAAAAAATGTATAGATCACAAAAAATTTAATTGCCAATCAATTCTTCTGAAGAAAACAAAATAAGCACTTGCACGTATACATATGTCAAATTCAAAGATTTGAAAATTGAATTGAAAATAGGCGTATGTCTCATTGCAAATCTGTCATAAATTCATAAATAATGACAATAGAAATCGCCAGTCTCTGGTGGAATAAAATAGAATGTAAAGCCGAGATCTCAGGATTATCACATCACATCCATTACAGCAGCACGGCTTCCAGTCAAACTCTCTGAGATGCCTTTGTACCTGTATTCCTTCTGAAAAAATGAAATGCCACAGACTAAAAACAGGGGCTTTCTGACATTGAAACTTCATGGCAAATGGCAGACCATGCATCACTGTGGAACACACGTTATGCACCACAAAGATAGAAACGCAAGGACAAGGACATGCTACATAAGGCCTGTGTGTTCTTGTCAACCCAATGCTAATGAGTTTTCTCTGATTCATGAGCCATGCCCTACGTGCTAAGGATCACGAGATAACATCAGCGTGTGCAGTCTTCTCAATGGGTTGCGGATGCATGGTGACAAATTAATGAAAAGGGCAGCCTGTTCTCTTCTGCCCTGTGTGGACTAGAGACCTTAATGACTTCCTCCTGACCCAACCGGAGGAAGCCAAATAAACTGGATATCCAACTGGATGGTCTTGCTCAATCGGGACAGTGGGCTGCAGGGTGAAGCAGTGGTTCAGGTCTGAGGACTGTGGACACGAATATGAAGTAACACACTGTTATCATAGGAAGGAAGATGATAACAAGAGGCGAGTGCATTTTCATTTGGTGAGCGCAAATGAAAGTGGCTCAGAGGAGCACAAAAGCAGCAGGCAGACTCTGTCTTTCTTTTTTGCTTCTACATTATATTTTTGGGTCCCGTCTCTGCCGATCTGATTAACCCTTTTAGTCCTGAACAAACAAATTGTGACTCATTTTACTTGGATGATGGCCCCATCAGATTTTTGCTGCTAAGCAAGCAATGTGAAAAGGAAAGACTGTTTTATAATGCTCCGTGGTAACAGGTGGGCTGTCTGTGAAACCAATGCTTTCACTCGACCTACATGCATGATGATGGAACCCCGTGCTGACGTATCCATCTTGAATATTCTGGTTAGTTTAACGCATAAATTCCTGCAATTACAGACCGCCAATTAACCTATGCTTGTCCTGGTAGGAGCACAAAACAATTTCAGGACAAATCACTTTACAGACAACTGTAAAATAAATATCTATTTTGATATATAGGCTAAAATGTGAATGGGTCAAGATACAGCATAAGCTATGGAAATAGGTTGAAATAAGTTCACAAACACTTCACCACACTCTTGATTGGAATAGCACAAATATGTTTAAGGATCGTGAAAGTAATGCTAGATCTACAATTAAATGGAAAAGTATTGGGAGAGGGACACAATTTTTGTTGCTTTGGCTCTGTACTCTGGCACACTGGATTTGAAATGAAACAATGAACATGTCAATCTAAAATCTAAGTAAAGTTACAATGACTGGTAGCCTACACAATGCTGCTGTCAGTACCATCATTTATTAAGGGAAATGTCAAGAATGGTGATTATCTGCAGTGTCTACAGTTTCTCTGTATTACATGTTTTCTTTACCTAACTGAATTCAAGACTGTTGACACCTGGATGGACATGTGTGCGCATTGGTGATTGTGTAACTGAGCATTGGTGATTGTGATGCCAGTTTATTCCCTTTATTCTGTTCATTGTGACAGTTCAGTTTATTGTGCCCCTGAGTTGCATAGTAAATGGGAACACTTCAGCAGTCAGACAGTACAACTCATTATTTGTCAAGAAGCATAACTCATACAATAAATAAAATTCTATTTTATAGCTAATATCAGTCCAGTAAGCAGCAGTCCTTGTTTTCTAAACACTGAAATTGGACTCTTCTGTACTTTATAAGAGTAATAAAAGAAATTATAATAAAATGCTTGCAATTCATTTACCGTGTGTGCGTACGTGCGTGCGTGCATGCGTGCGTGCGCCTGACTCCTGCTTTGTCGTTAAATGGTCTATTTTGCGATGAACAAACTGTGGTTCCCGTAATTCAATCTGAGAGAACAGTCCTGCCATGCAGGAAATGTCGATAAGTAATCAAGTGAAGATGGATTGGCAGCACACAGTCCAGTGAAACCAATGGCACAGCCTCCGGAGTAGTACTGTAGGTGACAGGAAGCTCACAGCCACGTAATCTGGGCTATTATTAAAGAAGCACTTGGTTACAACTCATTTTAATGTCAAACAGAATGAATGTCATTTTAATGAAAGAGAATACAATCAAGCTTTCCAATCACCATGCAAACATAGGCAGTTATGATTTATTGTTCAGTTTACAACCCCAGTGGCACCATGGGAACTGGGTACTTATGCAATCAAATCTACTTCTCCAATGTGCTTTTTCTTATTACTTTTTTCCATTCATCAACATTATGTTTTTAGCTACTGGTAACTTTTTTATATTCATTTTATGCACCATTGAATGTTTATCATGCTTTGAAATATAAAATATAAAAGCAATTACTTTCGTAACATAAAATACATTATATTTATGACAAGAACCTGTTTATTAACAAATAAAAAGCTAAACATAATAAGAAAAAAATGATGTCCTTCTAGTTGAGGAAATAGGCCTATAGGTTGAAACCGATGCAGATCTCCGTCATCACAGCTGTAGTGACCTTTGATGGGCTCTTGGGGAATGCAGAGGGTGTATGAGAGAAGCATTTTCCCAGGTGCACTTACTTCTTATTTTTAGGTTTGAATCAATAAGCAAAATGTAATTTTACGTTCAAGAAACGTTTTTTCAGGTCCAAAAAAGGCACAATATTTTTCTGTTTAGCAAACAATACCTTAAAATAATTCAATACGGCTACTGCAGACACACAGTGAAACTGTTTTTCATCTCTGGTCTTAATAAAAAAATGTCCATGTAAACAAAAAAGCTAAGGAGATAATACTGGATTTAATGGAACTTGGTAGCTTTATGTTCTATTTACATTTGGGAGCATGTATTCCCTCAAGTATCAAAGTATCCTCATTCCAGCCCATTGTTTTTAAAATTGTTAAAACATGAACAATTCACATTGCCAGTAAAAAAAAGATTACTAATTATTTATGTTTCAACTGTAAGTACAATTATCCTGTTTTCAGGCACTGAATGGAAGGGATAAATTTTAATTCATGTTAATAAAATAATGCATCAATGTCTGCTGAGAATACAAACATGAAATTGCTTCCATCCTTCAATATAAATGGAAGGCTAGAAGGGACAAATCTCACTCTCGCTCTCATTTAAGAATTTTATAAATCTGATTTTAAATCATTACTATCACCTTTGTGCTCATCCACAGAGCCCCAAACTAACAATCTAGCTAGCCTAAAATATGTGCTTATCGGCTTCATTGCCTAAACAATGAAACAAATCCAATGAACCCCACTCTGAGTGGGTACAGAGTAGCCATAACTTTAAGTCCACTCCCCCAACCCCACACTCCACCTCTCTCACGCGACCCCACTCCACATAACGAGGTTATGAACTTGTTTCACAGGTCCGCAGACCTCATCAGCTCCACGGTGCAGCTGCTGTCTGCTCTTTGAAGGCTTACAACGTGCACAGCAAAATCAATAACCCAGCACCATTTCCCCTGACATGAAACGTTAGAGCCTTTGAAGCATTATTAAACAGAGACAGTAGTTGAGCGGTACTCAGTGGACCCCAGCTTGCTTGGTACATAAATTGGCATGACAGCCGCCCAGACTATTTCTAAATGGCATTATGTCTCTGTACTATAAACCATCACAATAACACTCGACAATAACCAACAGCCATTAGAGATCAGGGAGAAGCAATGTTCACAGAAAGGTTCCGAATGATTTCATTTAATTGCGCCCTGGTATAAGAACATCCTTTGTGTCTCTGACCTTAGAACAGTATGCCAAAACTCAGAAAGACCCCATGCCTGCCTGAATGCCCCCATAGTTGTTTGAGAAAAAGCAGGCATTTTTGAAAAACACATTTATGGAGATCACACTAACAGGAGATCACACTAACAAGCCCACTAAGCCTTTCTTAAGTGTTCCTGAATATTATTTTGAACTTGTGATCCCTGGTCCCACTCATCCAGTTTGCCTCCTTTCCAACAGCACAGCTCAATATCTACTTTCTGTAGTAGAACTTAAATACCCAGGGATCTCGTCCTTCTCCATGGTTACAAAAACTCAAGCATCCTTACGTAATCCAGGCAGAAGTTTCATACAGTAAAGCAAGGCGTGGTGTGGAGGTGTGTTGTTCATTCAAACTCAGCAGATGGCTGAGCTTCCCCTGGAGGACAGGACAACAGAGACCCTACCCATCCTCCAATGCAAACTTAAGAACCACCGCTTCAGACTGCAACATGGCTCCCCTGACCCACTTTGGCTATCCTCTCTCTTTCCTTTTTAATTTCCTCCTGGGGTGGTAATGGTTATTTACAGCCGTATGTAAACATGATTAGCTGTAGAGTGGTATTTACTTTGGTTTACAATAGAGGTTGTTGGTTTGTTCAGCTAACTTTATTGCTTATTGATTTTAAATGGGCCTTACGTACCTTCTTAGTGATGTTGTACTTCTGAATTTCTGAAACTAAGTCTGATGTTCTCCACTTCTGTAAGTCCCTTGGGATAGTGTCTGCTAAGTGATTGTAATGAAATGTGATTAATGAGAGCGGCCAAAACAATGTGTTTTTTTTTTTTTTTTTACTGTTTCCTTGCAAACAAAAAATAATGAAATAAAGACCCTGGATTTGGTGGCACACTGGAGGCCATACAGAGTCAAATACTTATTTGTATTTCACATGATTTTGTTAGCCCTGCTCAGCAGGGCTGGTGAATGAAAAGACAACGAATTATTTAATAAACTGTTACTATAATAGAACGTATCTGCATCCACGGTCAAATAACTTCTTTATCTTACAATTATTGTTACCATAATTAGACTACCTGAATAATTTTTGACTCAACATTGTGTGAGTGATGGCAAAACGTGAAGCTGTGTGACTCGCACAACGTTAACCTGCCCAAATAATAACACGTTTAGAGCTCCTGCCTCACAACAACGTCCTTTGCTGGGACAGCAGCTTAACAGGGTCAAGGCCTTCGACTGTAAACAAGACCAGAACAGCAGCATCGGATAGAGGGAACCCAGTTCAATGTTCATATGATGTCTTTGTGTTTAATGACTAAGTCTCATTAAATTTACCGGTTATGAAAAGCCGATTGGATTAAACGACAGGCTACAATCAGGGCGCCGTTATCTCTTATCTTTTACCTCTGTTCATGTCACCTATGTCCCAACAGAGATTTGTCTCTCTAACAATGTTCTGACTGTACGCCATCACCTCTGGCATATTAATGACCCACATTTTTATCTAGAACAGTATAGCTTTCATTGACAATCAGGTCGATTGATATGCATAGCTTCCGTTCAACGTAAACTGTGCTTGCAACAATAATCCCTCCTAGATTTAATGTAGACAACAGTGTTATAAATTCGTGTGAATTGACGCAAGAACACAGTGGTTTGGCAGCACTACAGATGTAACAGACTGGTAAATGTGCAACTCATGCCTCCACAATGTTCATTTGTAACATAATCAATAATGTTATATAAAACAACATAGTATATATCATCTGCCTTTATAGAGAGAGGCAATTTTGGAAATCTAAATATTTACAAAAACATAAATACATTTATGCCTACTTGCAAAATCTTTATAGACTTCACTAGCCACAAAAAACGCCCTTGAAAATATCCCTCCGACACCTTAAACACAGAAAAATTATGTGTATTGTATTACGTTGGCTAACTTCTAAATTACTACGGAAATCGCAGAAATAAAACATCATTGATTACCAACAAGGTGCAAAGAGCATAATAAGCAAGGTGCAGTTTAAGAGGATATTACAATAAATATGACATATTAAATTCATAACCAAGACACAAAATTCGCCTGACAGAAGGTGTTCATTATGTCATCGTGAGAGTAGTGGTGTGGTTATACAGCCTAGTAGGCTATACAGGTCGACTTGAAGGCTAAGCACAGTGAAGTAGCTACTTCATATTCGTGTTCACGCGTCGTTACCTGTAAGACACCTGCTTCCTGATGGTGAGATGCAAAAACTCATTCTCCATCTGGTTGCTCGTTTCGGTCATCGGGGCCTCTTGGAGAACCTGGATCGTGACGGACCCGTCTCCTGGACTCTCCTCCGCCCCGTTCCGTCCAGCATTGTTACTTTCAGGAAGGAAAACGTCTTCTTCCTCGGCTAGGTCTTCTAAGGTCGTTGGCACCATCGCCGCTGTTGTGGAGTCGGGGGAACTGTTGACGGAGCGAGCTGAACTACCCCCGACACAATCCATTGCCTCAGCCATTGATAGCTGGAAGTAGGACAAGCGTCAACAACAGCGGGCTGTTTTACACAGCACTGCTTTAAAACTGAAAGCGCTACCCGCTGCTGAGAAACTTTAGCTTACGTAAAACGATATCCTTTAGAATGTCTAATCGATGTAAATACTGTAAAGTTATCCCGTCCGAACTGAATTAGATCCAAACGCAGCACTTTGCGCTTCCGACTGCAGAGGCACAAGTGCAAAACATCAATTGCATTCACAGCAGAAACTCTGCCACACGCGTGCTAAGCAGCAACTGTCTGTAAGCCCAGTATGACCAGTGCTCTGTTTTTGGTCCTTGTCAGGTGACTGCATCCAAATAAATCACCCAGGCATTTTACCGCTGAATGACCATTGAACTTCCTTTTACCTTCTCTTTACGCAATAAACTCGATCGCTGAATTGTGGTGACGCTCGAGGGGGGCTGAGACTGATCCTTCCAGTTACATAGGCTTCTACCCTATTATAACAGTCCCAGATGTGTGCGACTTTCTATATAATTGTAGCACCTAATATACATGAACATTTCCATATCTTCTGACGTATGTTCAGCTATGGCACGGTGTCATGTTCTCAGTAGTCCTAGTAAAAATAATATTTAGGTGTACACCTCAGCCAGGTGGAAACATATAGTTAACTGAGAACCATCTTATATTTATTGTTTATTTTTTCACACAGGCGCATTTCAAACGACCAACAGGGTGTGGTGAGAAACAAAGGAGCGATTTCATTGGACAGAATTTCGTAATTGTGTAAGGAAAGTCGTTAAACTGGATAAACAGGTAGTTCTGATATTTCCTTGTGTTCTGAGATCAAATCACTAACTTTAACGTTCCGTTAAAAAGTCAGCGTTTTCGCAATGTTTTACGTAAGTAGGCTATCATTGTCAGTCACTAATGGTACACTCAGCTTAAGAGTTTTATACTATTTTTTATTTTGCCTACTCTAATGCCACGTTTATTTATTTATTTGTAGTGTCATTCATCCAAAAGACGAGTCTTCTACTACGTACGTATTCGGCTCGGGAACTCATCCGCTACCATGTAGATTAGCCATATGTAAAACATTGATAATGCAAAAATATTTTTTCTTTTTAATTTATGTTGATATTATCATATTTAGGGGATCAAGTACCGTTATGTCTTTGGGAGCCTTACTATATGCATTATTGCTGTGGCGAGCATAAAAGTAAGAGTAAAGTCACAGCAGAGAGATGCATGTAGTTTAAATATGGGGCTTTCCTGTCACCCAGACTCTGTGTTTCATTCTAATACAGGCTTTCAACTGACCATGAGATGATGCCTGGCTTGACAGTCTGAACTTTTGGTAGGTGGCCAAGCTACAACTGGCAGCCATGTCCGTAACACTAATGTGCCAAGTAAACCAGGTGCAGTGCAGTGCAGTGGTTTATATGTAAACCCATGTGAATTTATGCTTTCAACCTTTTTTTCTTAATTTTTTTTTTAAGTGAGAGAATTATAAGTAAAACAAAATCCAAAATGATGAGCAATAGCTAAATATTACAAACAAAAATAATTTTATTAAGCAATTGGTTTATTATTTACAGCCAGATTAAAATTAAACTTGTGGTCTGGCAATGTAATAATTACTATTTCAATTTCATTAATTAGAGTTTAATTATATTGACAAGTCCGTATCCTGTAGGAATGGCCACTGTTCCCATGCACATAAACTCAGTATGTTACAGAAAGATACTGCAATGCGTTCCTGTCTGACAGATTGCTGGGTGGATGAGAAGGTGAATCATCCATTTCAATGAATACAGAGACAATTGAGGATCCTGTGAGGTCGCAGTTCAGCTGGCTACCAATGGTGCTCCCGTAGTGGGTGAGAACAAGCTATCTCTTCAGTGCAGTTTGCAGATAATATCCTTGTAAGGCCTGGCAGAAAAAAGATTTAAGTATTTAATCATTTTATGACATTATACAAGTGTCCTGGACCTGGATGACGCAAACATGTTGCTGTGAAAATATTTTCCAAAATATTATTTATTTCAGTTTTAAGGGATGTTTTAGCATAGTAGAATATACAGGTGTTGAGATTAAGAACAGATTTATGTAACCTACAGAGGAAAAAATGAATTGCTTAGGTTTTAGGAGGATGTGTTTTGAATAATGCATTTGCTTCTCCATGTGGGTCAAACAAGTCAGTAGCATGTCAGAAAGTGGAGTACTGCTGATTTAAATCTTCCAGGGATCCCTCCAACCCCAAAGTAATGCTGACCTACATACAGTTTCTTCAGGCCTTGCTGCAGTAATAATGCATTTTTCCAATAAATTCATACCTCGAACCAAATATATTACCAGTTCACTGAGGAAATCTGTAACAGGAGGTCCACCCACTATTCTGAGTGTACTTTAAACCCACATTTACATCTGCTGCATAAAGTGATCAAAGAGCACCCAATACCCTCATTATAGTGAGTAAAGAGAGCCTTCTTCACAGTCACCTATGCTGACACTAACAGCATTGACTGTTAATGCACCAGGCCACTTATTTGTTCTACAGTAGAACTGTTTTTTCTTACCTCTGTATTTGGATGAGTTATAGTATAAAATTGTACATTGTTGCGTTGCATCGTTCTGCTATTGAATTTATTGCGTTAGCTCAAACTTCACTGGAAGAATATAATTTAAGGATATAATTTGTTAGGTTAATTTACAGGTAAAATATTGTACTCTAAACTGGTGTTATCCTTCACAGTGATGTGCTTTAATCAAGCAGGCACTTTGTTTGAGACAACATAGAAGAAGTAAAGAAAAACACCATCCAACATTTTTTATCTCAAACAGGAAATTGGAACTGAGGAACAGAGAAATAATATTAGTAATTTTATATTTTACTTCAATTCTATACTAGATTTGAGTTGACATTTGGTTTCTGTGAGAGGTAGTGATTCTGTACCACAGGTAAAGTTTGTTTTTAGAACTAGATAAATGCATGGAAATCTGTGATGTACATGTGCAGCACAGCCTGCGTGAGACACGTGCTGTATTGTCCACTCATGCAGGCAGGCATGGGTTAAATCGAAAGCTTTGAGTCTCCTCTCAGCTCTACTAAATGAGTTGGCGTAGGGGTGCGATCTTTCGTGATAGACTGCTCGGTCTCCCATTCCCTGGAGTCTGATGGCCTCATAATGGGCTCATATGCAAAGAAGATGCCTAATTTGA
Source organism: Anguilla anguilla (assembly GCF_013347855.1). Taxonomy (NCBI): domain Eukaryota; kingdom Metazoa; phylum Chordata; class Actinopteri; order Anguilliformes; family Anguillidae; genus Anguilla; species Anguilla anguilla. The sequence goes on from NC_049205.1 coordinate 44,109,179, forward strand.
GTCTGTCTTTCAATTCCATCCTCATTCTCACTTGATGCCCTCTGACAAAAGACTCAAAGGACTCTCACATCAGAAAGAAGGTAATGGTTTTGGCCTTTCATTTTCATAAGACTATGTGTGTCTGTATGCGAGAGTGATGATTCTGCCTCGCTCTTTTAGAGCTGTTACATATTTTTGGAATGATCGGGCAGGGTCTGTCTACCCTGTAGATACTCCTCCCGTGTTACTTTTCTTGGATTGAAACTGTCTGAGAGGATTGTCTGAGCCTTTGCTCTTTTATACTAATTTGCATTTGAACAAGACTCCTAAATCCTTGCCTAGTATCTAACACATGGAGCAGGCCTCACTTGGGACCAGCGGGGGGATTTTGCAGGAACTGATTTAGAGGTTAGCAGGTGTGCTGACTGTTAAATTGGCATTTCCATGGAAACCGTAGCGCCGGGCCCTACAGCCTCGCACCTCTCACTTGGACCTGAAATGACTTTGACAATCAGAGGCACTTTACCAACTTACCTTTTAACTAAGTAACTACCTCTCCGACTGCACTCTGCCTCAACAGACCCAAAACACCAATAAAGTCTCCACAGAGGGAACAGGGTAACTTTGGGTTGTGGCTGCGCAGCCTTTTCACACAAATACTGACAACTGCCACTGCAGAGACTTCTGTGTTCTATCGGACAATAATCTGGGTCCTTTTTTGTATGATTCTTACTCATTTTTATGTACATTTACTACATCATTCATAAATTTTAAGTTTTAAAGAATGCCTGCTGGAGCACAGCACTGCATTTAACAAATGTGTGTCTGTGTGTTCCTTCCTTGCGGAATGTAGCAAGGCAAGGCATGCCGTAATATACACACTGGGTTTATTTTTTTGGGGGGAAAGACAAGCTGTCTTTTTAAAACGATATTTATTTACTGTTCTGTTGATTGGCCCTCCAGCTGAATTGCACAAGGACAAAAGCAGGGTGATTGACACTTCCCCATCTGTACTGACAGGACCAGCTGCCTGACAACTGCGTCCCCAATGTTCTTTCCTATCTGTATATCGTGAAATAATGTCATCACCGAGTCAGTATTGTCTCATGTGATTAAACAGCTGGAATTGACTGTAGAGCCTTAGCTTTGATGACAGGTGTTATCCACTGCCCTCACCATCTGCAGACTACCTGACAAAATATAATTACCTTACCGAGCAAAAGACCCAGGTCCCCAGCTTGGGTAATAGATGGTACTTTTACTCTTGCTCCAAAGTGGCAACGTCATCTTCTAAGCAGACCTTTACATGCCATCTCACGTTCTGTGAGGCCGCGAGTCACATACTGTACAGCTGACTGACTTCTGCTCTGGGTGACCCATTGCAAAGCCGTACTTCACAGACAGTCAGCTAGCCACAGTACAGGAGCCGTTTCAGTGCTTGAAGCGAAGCTGTTTATTGATCCATGGGAGCAGGTATGGAGTCTGGGCTCAAATGTGCAGCCACGATGTTTCATGTAAACTTCCCTAAAAAAAGCAGAGCCATTTATTTATTTATTTGTTTTTTGTGTTTGGCAACCCATTAGTTCCATTGAACTGTTCTTCCTCAGTTCACAAATACACTATAGATACATACAAATATCAGTAACCGATAACAATTAGGCCTACATGAAGGTACTATACAAATATAAAATTTGATTGATTTTTTTATTTTTTTAACTCCAGTTCACTGAATGGCAACAGTATTGGCTGCAATTCTTGACCTGTCTTTTGAAAACTTGCATGTCCCTAGTTAATTGTACTTCTGGTGATAAGCCCTACCACAGCTATACAGCACAATGTATAAATGTATGCTTCCCACAGTTTGTTTTTGTTTTAGGTTAAGTCAAGTTTTGTCCAAACACTGCTTATCTAGTTGTGTAATTATGGTAAATGGACTGCATTTATATAGCGCTTTTATCCAAAGCGCTTTACAATTGATGCTTCTCATTCACCAGAGCAGTTGGGGGTTAGGGGTTAGGTGTCTTGCTCAAGGACACTTCGACATGCCCAGGGCGGGGTTTGAACCGGCAACCCTCCGACTGCCTCGGTCTTACCTCCTGAGCTATGTCGCCCCAATTATGTCTTGTGTTTGTGAAGAGAAGCTCATGATGTATGTTAGTGGGCTCCTTGGACTCAATGATTCTATGAAGAAGACAAAATGTTCTTGCATCAAGCTTCCACTTTGCTGTTGACCATTTTAGGTCATTATGCATTTCAAATGTTGGGGTCTCATAGGAGCACCCCAGTACAAACTGGCAGGGTTTATTTTGTATAACATGAAGCTTCTGAAGGTTAGACTCAAAAGTATTTACCCAGACAAGGTGATCAGTACTCTGCTATACTTAGTACAATAGCTTGGACCTCATTCTGTAAGGTGTCTGAAGGTATACATTTGGCATACTAATCATTACCAGATTCCTGGACTGCTTACCTACCAGCTATTCAATATACAGTACATGCCAAAAGTATTAGGCCACATACAGTTTTTTCAAGCTGTAGGTAGGGGAGAATTCAGTTAATCTATGCACATTTATTGAAAAACAAACCAAAGTATAAACTCCCCCCCCCCCCCCCCCCCCCCCCCCCCCCATATCTACCTACAATAACACAGGTGTTAAATCACAGTACTGAATCATTGAGGCCACTGAAGATCCCATGGACCCTGTGAAAACCATGGTTGGTCACACAGGAGTCCTGAACATATTCCAATCCTTGTGTGTAGTACATGCCAGCTTCCATGTAGCAATCAGGGTGGGATTATATGCAAGAGGGTGGCAGAGTTACCTGTCTGAAGTGATATGGTAGTTGATCCGATGCAGCTGAGGGTAGGACTGCCAAAATTCAATACAATGAATCATTATTTATATCACATTGCATCACTGTGTATCCCCTGTCATGTGAAAAACAAGGGCCATATCTATTCATAGCACTAGATGAGAATAAATCTGTCGAAAAACACCAAGGGACAATTACTAAATCTGAAGCTCATAAGCTGTGGAGATGCTGTCTCTAGTGTTGAAGAATGACTCCAAAATAATGCCCCTGGAAGTCCTATGAAAAGGGCATTGCTTTGACATTCACAGTAGCCTGGTAACAGCCTGGTAGCTGTCCAAACAAGGAAAAGAATTTGTATGGTTTTATACATATGCCTGGCAAATGAACACATTGCCTCTTAACCTCCAAAAATTGAAGTCAGTATACTAGAATGAAGTCTGTTCTCACCTTCCCATCTTCTAGGATTGTCCTTCATTGTAGCCTGCTACAACTGAAAATAAGGTACGGTCGATGAAGGTTGACTGCACTGTGTTCTGAAGTTAGATTTAGCAAATTATGATGTACAGTAGCTAATCCTCCACTTGGATAATTCTGCAGCAAGTGACTAAGGTTTTTTTCCCATTTTGTCACAGTGACACTCTTATGTTGAGCAGCTCTTTGTTGTGAATTGTGAAGTTTGGCTAATGCATATTTAACACCCATCCTACTGCAATTTATTTATTTATTTAGTTAGTCATTTAATTATTTATCTCAGTTTGGCTTGGAACAACAAAGAGAGAACATTTTTTTTTAAAGTCATACAGACTTAATTTGCATGTTCTTCTGCTGAATACAACTACAGTGCTATTTTAAACATTGTGATATTGACCCTGGTAAATGTCATATCTCAGTGTCACCGAGCTTTACATTTGTATTCTATTCATATATGTTCTGCAAACAATACATAAATATGAATATTTTTCCGCAACTGACCATGTTGTGATGTTATCTCTGATACAAGCCATGCACCGCATTGCTCCTTGTTCTTTGAATAATACATTCCATACATATATGATTTTATTATTATTGCAAGCACATCATTTTAAAGCAAGTAAATTTGTTACTAGTTTAGGATATAATTTCTGATTGATTCTTGCATAGTATTTTCATAGTATAAGCTTAAACATATTTAGTTGTTAAAGCACCATCACTCAAGTTGTTTTGTTACCTACTTGCTTAAATGAAAAATGTTCCCATAATTTGTTTTATTAAATTTGTATATGTAACCTTCATGCACATTCCCATACCTAATCAATTACCTTCAAAGTTATTGCATAGGTAAGAACAATACCATTTCGTCAGATACATTTCCCCAAGTTAAAGGTCCTGAGGAAAGAATGACCTCTTGTGGTTGCCTTGGTTGTTTCAAGCAAGACCGAATGGCACAGAGGTGGACTTGGAAAGAGCGGATCATGGAATGAGCTGTTTAGCATTGTTTAAATTGATCATGTTTGCTAGCAGTTTAGTATAATGTGTATTATGAGTTAAGAACAATGATACACATTTAGGTCTGTATTTACAAGTTTTCACAAATGCATCCACAACAGATCCAATGAAATTATAATTGCAATTTGTGTAATATGCAAGTTTACGGTCCATATGGCCAATGCCAGATTGCAGTGGCTATTACATTTCAAGGATATGGAGGGGCCAATAGCTTTTTGGATTTAACTGTTACAGAACTACCACTTCACTTGAGCACTGCCTGGGAAAGAAGCACTCTGACCTAAGTAGCAAACTGCAGGATACTCATACACAAGGGCAAAATGGACATATAAAGAAGAACACACATGATGATATTTCAGCCAATGTGATACGTTTTTACAAACTTAGCGGTCACCATCTTTTTGTGGAAGCTAGCTTGCTTGCTTTCTAACTAAACCTGATTGGCCGAAATAAACTAAACTATAAAAAAAAAAAAATATATAAACAAAATTACAGTCAATTGGATCATTCATGGCTAAAGTAAGTGTTTTTAGCTTTATTTCCTTATGCAATAGTGATATTCAAATTATATCAGAAAGTTCAAAATGTGTTTAGGCTAAGTCGCAAATGAGGAGCCATATGGATTTCATGATGGCAGGTTTGTCGATTTTTCGACAAAATGTATGTATGTTGATGTGTGCCTCCCTCTAGATTTAATTATCTTATGGTTATGAATGTATCATTATCAGTTTCTCATCACAAACACAAAACGAAAAGAAATATCTCAACCAAAAACACTTTCAGTGTACAAAAATGCCAAGGTACTCATGCATACAAAGCACTGGCAATAAGTAATTAATTAAAACTGGCTAAATGTAAGCCTGCTGTTCAAAGTATTCATCAAGCTATCAAAATGAGGGCAAGTTACAACAAACAATATTGACTCTCTTAGCTCACACTAATTGAACAAGCTCTATTTCAAAGCAATGCTATCCATTGTTTCCTAAATGATTTAATGTAATTTGGCCCTGTGTTTTTTCATCTTACCTTCTGAAAGGAATGTGGTCATTCAAACTTTGTCTCACATCAAAGTGTCAAATAAAAATTGCCTCATGGAAGATGACATCATTTAAATGAATGTTTTAAACAGTTTTAAACTGTACTGCTCTGAGTGATTTGAGAGTAGCTTCTCTTCTGACAAGATTTCCCCCCTGTCATTTCCCTATATCAAAGCAATTCTAATGTGGTTATGTTGTCAGTGTGATGTTGTCTGCCCACTGTGTTTCATCATCCATAGAATGCATTTCTTTTTCTAAACCAGGGCGGGTGGTGATGGGGTGGGAGGCTTAATATTGGCAGCCATCATTAATACAACAATCAAAAGCCATGTGCATATCATAGAATGACTGCTGCACAAATAAAATAAATATCTCTTCACTTTACTTGTGTTTATTATTTTTGGATACAGGTAACAAATGGGGTTTTTAATAGGTTTTGAGACAGGCCACTTGACTGGTATCAATGTTTTGGAGGTGAAAGAAAAGAAACAAAATTGAGGTTGAGGTTGGTTTTACCTCTCCCGTTGATAGCAGAAGTGAAATTAGGTGGAATTTGTCTGAATTCCAAAATTATCTTTCAAAAATGCCATTCAAGAGAAGTGTTGCTCAATTGACATCTTACAATACAATAAGGCCTAATGTATGAGTGATTCTTGAATGCATTAATAGAAACCCACTCAAACAACAGTGAAACAGCAATAAAAAGACAAAGACTTGCAGATGCATTTTTATATTTTGCTTCAAACTAACTCTACTTGACAGGAGACACAGGTAATATCAACACAAGTATTCTAAGCACTTCACATGAAGACATGCATGTTTATGCTTTGCAATAGTACAATATGAAAGCATTGCAACCACTTCTGAACAATGTCATATGAATAGTAAAATACATTTTCCATAAAAAAAATACATCCCATTTGTATAAGCATTTCACTCATTTTATATACAGATGATACAAATAGCAAGGCCATGGGACAGTAGCGGCAGTGGTAACATGGAATGGAAAAAGGTTTTCAAATCTGATATATGTGTGGGTGATTTGGTTCTATGCAGTCAGAGGTATGCAGTATTATCTTCACATTGATAGTAATCTAAAAGATGTTTTGTTGAATAAAGGCCATTTAGAATAGAAAATGAGAGTTAACTGAAATTCCAGGAATCTGACAATTCAGTGATTTGCAGATTTATTTATTTTCTTTTAGATATTATGTGCCTACAGTCCTTGAGTGTACACACCACATAATTTATTATTTTTAAAAGTTGCCTTTATACCCCTGATACGAACTTTTAAAAAACGTTTAAAATATAATTCACTAGCATGTTGGTCATACGTTTACAAGCACTTGTGGCTGGTGAGGGCCCAAGATACATTTAATTTGTTGTCGGTTCAGTTCCATTTCTAACACTACATGAAAACTGTCATGAAGTAAAAGAGTTGTGTAGATGAAAAGGTTGAAGGCCAGAACAGAATGTACAGACTATGGACTCCATTTACCTGTTACTGTAGACCAGAAAAACCTTACACTAACACCATATAGCCACAGTTTCTGCCTCGTCCTGCTGCCTTCACTGAGCATCTAATGTTACTTATCAATTACTGTTCCCTCACTGGTGTTTACCAAGTCATCCTACTTCCCTTTATATAACAGTGCAGTTTAATATTGTTTCATATTATAGTTTAGCCATCAATCAGGGCAATCGTAGGTTCCCCTGTCTGGGACAGCAAACATTAACCTTTTTTTTTCAGACATGTGGCAATACCATTTAAAGACACGCCCATGTTTTCTCTCTTTTAAACATTTCTAATTATTTTCACCATCAGAAATACATTTATATAATCAGAAATGTAATGTTTACAATTAGTCATTTATTTTGCCAGCAAAAAAATTCAATGAATGGGGCGATACTCTAACAAGCCTGATTCCTTCATATGGTTTTTGTTCTCAGAAAGCCATTATACCATTATAAATAAGCCAGGAAAGGCAATGCTGCGTCAATACACTTTTGGCCTCTAAAACTAATGAATGTAAAAATGGATGTTCTCCAAAGGCAAATACATTCTTTCTACATACAGTATGTGGTTATCATGTTTGCCAGAGGTGTGTTATTCATTACAGTACATGTAAGCTTGATTACAAAGATAATCAAGCTCACATTTAACTGTGTAATGCTCATCATTTAAAATGTATGCCAGCCTTCAAAAATGGTCACAAAACTAAAAGAATGGCCATTGGTCCAGTGGGCTGCGCTAGTTACAAGCAGCTAGCTAACATCATAACTCTTCTTTATTGTAAGACTCAGCAGCTGCTGTAACAGACAAATTCAGTATTTGGTGCTGTTATGCATAGCGATATTACCCTATGCAATAAGAATATTTTTTGTAACAAAAATAAACAGAACTATACATTGTTGGCCAGGGTGGTAAATATTTGTTTTGTTGTAAATAATCATCTTAATATATTCTTGTTAGCAAAACAGAAATTATATTTACTCATATTACCAACACTACTTTTCAAATTGTTTTGTTTCACCAATTATTTGGTTATTCATTTTCTGAAATCTATAGAATATTAGGATATGTGCCAACAGTGGAATTGGGTTGACCTATATAATGGACATGTACGTGGACAATGTGAAATTTTTTCCAGTTATTTTAGTTAAGATATGTTTATAATGTGGTAATCAAATCTCAAATTTGGTTTTATGTATATTTACATGTGACTATTTAAACTCCTCTATATACAAAACTTTCTTAATACAGAAATAAAAATATATGTTGGCAAACTGTTTAACAGTTATGAAGAAAGATCATGTAAACATTACATCGTCATTATTATTTACAAAAGAAAAAGGAGGTTCCTTCTTCGTTTTTTGGACATATGTTTTTGTTATTGAAATTGCAGTTTACAGGTGATTACGAATTCCTTAAAATACTTGTGTTGGGTTTTAGATAAAAAAAATTTGAAACATTATTGTTGAAGGCAACCTTAAAACAGGATATAAGAAGTACTGAACAGGAGCTTGAAGGCACTTTGGTATACCAATCCATGATTCTTTTTAAATGGTAAAAGTGCAATACGGACACAAAACATAATCATGTGGGTGTGATTGTAGAAAATATTAAAGTTGAATAAGTTAAACACAGACCTAGTGACAACAGAAGGCTGTGATATTATAGATGGGGTTTGATTGAATCAGTCATTACACCTGAGAACACCTCCAGGCATCACATTGATTACATAAAATATTTTTTTCCCGCTTGATTTTTAAATCTTTGAACTTTATGTAACAAAACATGTAAGCAGTTTATTTTGGGAGACGAATTGGGGGAATAGTGACAATTCATTGAGCTAAAAATCCAAACAAACTAGTTTATTTCTTAGGGCCCACTGCCCTAGAAATAAGACATTTATTTATTCTTCATCCAATGTGCCCTTGTCCTGCTGTTTTACTGTAGCAGGAGTATACTGGCTGTTATCAGAGCACACTGCAGCCGTCTCTGTCAAGCACCTCTTCAGCACAGAAAAGCTGCACCCACAATTGCCCACACAAAGAGTGGGCCAGAACAGCTACTTATACAGAGGTTCCCATGGGACCTGAAAAACCAGCTACCATCAGCTCTGGCTTTTCTTTCAGTTTACAGAAGCAATGAGAAATTAAGAATAAAAAAGTACAATTACTGGGTTCTACTATGAATTGTCAGGGTGTCGGGGGATTTACGCTGGGCTTGCACACCTCTCCTTCCCCTCTCTCCCTTTGTCTGTACTGTATCTCTGGGTTGGCTGAGGGAGAGAGGGGGGCTGGGGGGGGCCAGAGGTGCACTGGGAGGGGGCAGCACGGTGCTGGTGCTGGAGGCCTCCACCGGGATCAGGAGTCTCTGGAAGGCTGCGCTCAGCAGCTCCAGCTGAACCGGTTAGAAGTACTCCGCACCGCCATCAGGGTTCGCCTCTCTGTGTAGGAGAGGACAGAAAAGGCCATTTAGCAAACATTTTTATACCCCATTTTTCTTTTCATTCCTCCAGCTCAGACAGTACAGTTAAGTTGTAGGCTTTCCCCACGACTGCAACGCCCCCAGTAAATTTGTGAAGCTGGACTCGTGTCCTTCAACGCACATGCAACCAAACTCGGCTTCCCACTCACTCTGCAGAACTGTATAGTCACTGCACCAGAGAGCTACACAATGTGCAGATAGCTGACACCCAATAGCCAATAAGCCAATAACTGACAAAGGGAGAACTTCACTATCAAATGCTCTTTAGAAAGTCTTCTCTCGCGATCACTGAAATACCTTTGAAAAGTTCTGTCGTGTCTGACCCATTTTAAGGCTCTCATCAGAAATAAAGGCAATGGATTGCCTGTTGTTTGTTGTTTCAAAAGCTTCTATCTTCATACACTGGCGGCTGTCCTTGTAGTAAATACTTACAGCACAGTACTGAACATTAAGTGTCTCTTTATCTCCTCTTCCCGCACCTGATCTCACCTTTTGTGATACTGTTCTTCTTCGTGGAGGAACTCGCCGCCTGTCCTGTTAAAGTCCAACATGTCCGTGTGGGCCTTGCTCAGGTACTTGCTGGTCTCGTGTTCCCCCTGGGCATCCTTGGCCTGCCCACCGTCGACAAAGTCGCTTGGCGCCCCCTCCCACCCGTTGGTGTCCTCCACCTTTACGAAGCCGCCATAGCCGTCATCCAACAACGAGCCCTCGTCGTAGAAGAGGAGGCTGCGGGACCGGACTGCAGTCACAGACACACACCAGCAGGGGGAGTTAGGCACTGCTCAGTATTGAGATTCTCTTTATTCAGAATAGCAAGACACATGGATCTTCTGATAGTTAACTTTCTGGGTTTTTAAATATTATTACAGTTTTAGTTTATGTTCAATTAGCCCAGACAGGTTTTACAATGATGTTAGATATTTACAGAAGTTTCTGGCAACCTGCAGGCTTTATAATGGCTGGTATGGGGTAATCACAGGTTTGTAGTTTTAAGCAAAAGATAAATGTAACTCAAAGGAAATTTACAGTAGTTGTATGCAGCCACAGCCTATATATAGCAAAACAAAAACTGTCCAATTAAAACACATTAATACTGAAATCAAATAGCTCCTGGAAGTGAACAATTTTTCATGCTTCTCATCTGTCTTTGCTCTGAAGAAACAATTCTTTACTCATAATAAATCACATGCAGGCTCTTGAAGAATACTGTAAGTGTTCACTGTGACACTTTCACAAAACCAAATTTATGACTGAATGTACCATATGGGTGCACATTTTCAGACTTTGACCTCAATATCTTCACTAACCAATAATGTAATAATCCTTGCTTTGAAATGTTCCGAAATGTCTTAGAAATGTGATTTATATTTCTGAAACGAATCCTCTGTCACCCAGCAGTCATAGCAGACCCCTGTCAAAGGAGTACCTTCTCCACCTGACATGAAGATTCATGATTAGCGTCACCACTTCCTGTGCACTCCTACGGTGCAATAGATGTAAGTGACTCAGCTTTGTTCTGCCATATCAGGTTTCCTTGGAAACCAGGCACACATCAGCCAATCAGTGAACATGGCCGGGATCATTGTGTTCAACTGCTCCATCTCTTAACTTCCAACAAGGATGGCTTTGCTGAGATAATGCCATGGCAGATTCTATTTTAATGGCCAGTGGCGGAACAGAACAACGAGAGTTGCTCTGCTAATCAAATGCCACTGTAGTATATGTCTGTGTTAAGAGAGTATTTATTCAAACTCAAAAGCAAAGTTGAAAGGTTGAAAGATATCAGATAGATATGATAGTGGGACTTAATACAGTGCTTCCTAGCCTCCCTTCCAATCTAGTAATTCTATGCAGTCTAGTAATTCTTCCAATCTAGTAATTATATCAAAGGCCATGAGTGGAACATACAGAAAGCAGCACCTTAAAATCACAATTTCCAACAGCTTAGCTAAGGGCTTACAATGCTGATATATAACCTTAATTGAAGGGACATCTCCCCAAATCAAAGAATGGGAGATCATTAAAAATCCATAATTCAGTTACTGTGGTGCTGTTTTCAGAAATAAAATTCAATAAAAGTTTGAAGCCTATTCTCTTGGAATAAAAGCAATTTTGATGATTTATGAATTTTCAAAATAAAGTTTTGTACTTTCAGAGCAATGACTCTCGATGCAGCACTCACAGATAATTACTTTTCTGAAAATGACTACGAGGGTAACACATGAGTTTCCATTACTTCCATTTATCTTTTTATTTGACATCTTCAGTGACCCAGAAATGACTATAGACTAGCTGTGCTCCACAGAAATGTCTCCTCGATAGAGGCCAGTAGGCCTATTGGTTATATTGGCTAGGTTTCTAATATAACTGGAAATTGAATCTGATTTTGTGATTAGAGAAAGGTGACATAAGTTTTTATTTTTATGTAGTTGGAATTAAAGTTGGATTATCCTTGGTGATCCTGCATTGGTGCTTTGTCACACACCTCAAAGTCATAACTTAATGCCCCGCTCAGTTTGAATCCTAGCTGGGTCACTAGAGTGCACAAAATGCATTGCTTCAGTAAATATTCAGTTTTAAAAAACTGAAAAGCACATCAAATGTAAGCTGCTTTTGGATAAAAGCGTCTGCCCAATAAATGTAATGTAATGTAAGCCAGCATAAACTGCGCCACTGAACAGGTAAACAAATGGAATGAGTGAATGAGCTCGCTGGGGGTCGACATACTCTGACTAGCAGTGTAGACGTCAGCCGAGGGAAGGGGCGATGACCGCACTGTGTGGGACGGGGAGGAGAACTCGGGCAGGCAGGGCACGAAGGAGCCCAGAACCAGGACAAAACACAGCGCCACCACCTGGCAGGGGAAACCAAACACCATGAGTTTTGGCATTCCCTCTGGTCAAACATTCTGTGTTTTAGTGCAGGCTTTGTTTTGTTCAATACCTCATTCCAGCTTCTGTGGCATGAGCCCACCAATCAGGGCACCTGTCTACTGAAGGGTCACTTCTGTAATCTCAAATTTGGTGACTACGTTTATAGTACTTAGATTGCAGGTTGCAGCTAACCAAAGTTTGAGGTTCGAATCCCATGTGGAGCACTGCTGTTACCTTAATAATCACAAGATTCATTAGTTGATTAGATTCAATATATAAAAAGCTCAGCTGGTGGATAATATTTGTAATGCAAACTCGGTAAGGTGCACTGGAAAAGGATATCAGCAAGATAGATTCTGAATGTAATTCAAGAGGTGGAATTACACAGGGAATTGCTAATGTGCATCTGTATTAAGTTTATGGCCACAGTGTAGAGGAGGGTAAGAGCACCAGGAAAAAAGTGGAAGAATAAAAATTTTTTTCGATAAAAATAAAATGCAACATAACAGCAGTGCAGTTTTTCCAGTCTGGTGAGTTTATAAATGTGGGAATTGCTTTAACTGGAAAAGTGTCCTTGTGAAATAATGTTATTTACCATTAGGCAGGCCCCTGTTTGGGTCGACGCCATCTTGCAGGAGCGGGGAACTTTTCCGGCAACCAGAGCCTGAAGTTTCTGAAGCTGCTGCAGCAGAGATCTATAAGAGGAAAGTAGAGATGTATGCGATTCATGCTAGCCTCATGCGACAGACAGTGTGTCTGCATTCAATGCATTATGAATGACACTAACTCAGTTGAACTGGGCCTGCCTATGCCACAAAATATATATATTTAATCATTCCTCAGAATACGAGATTCTATGCGCTTTTATGGATTTAAGATTTTTGGAATGCTGATACACCTTGATAATATACTAAACACAAGGTAAATGCTCAACTGTTTGTTTATACGTTCAATACCAACATTTAATCACAATAATTCAAAGGCATTGAGCAGTTATAATAGTACATCTTTGCTAAGTTTTGCCTTAACAAATAACAGTATTCATGTACATTTATATAATATGTTTATGATTCAGTTGATATTTTTGTTTTTTATGAACATTGAGAAAAATATCAAGACAACCCAATTGAATCGGAGGTAATTATGGAGAGTTTATCTGATCCCATTTGTAATAACCATTGGTAAGGAACAGATTGTAAATCTGACAATCACCTCTGGGCTGTTAAAAACTTAATGCATAATTAACTACCAAGTGAAGTCTACAGAGGAAACCAAAAGCTGAATTAAATTTTTATTAAGAAAAAGAATCTGATCTGGCACTTAATCACTAGTGTGGCCTTGATCATACGCATGCACACACGCAAAAAGATACAGATACTCAGTCAAATGTGTTTATATAAATTGTTACAGAGTACATACGGTCCCAATTGGACTCATGTGTACTCTGTTAGGTTGAATTAACACTGGACATTTCACTGTGTACGCAAAACTCAATCACATACATAATGCATGGCTATCTCAGCATGAGCCTTCATACATGGTGATGTAGGTCTATGTTTTAATATTTGCTAAAAAGGCATTTCACACACAGTTCAGCGGCTACAGTTTCAATGACACATAACTGTTAAAATAACTCCACCAACATATTCCTCTGACTCAGATGTAGGTATGAATTCAATTAAACAGTCAGAACAGCTGAAAACAATGATAGCACATCTGGTCGTAACACCAAATATCTTTTCTCAGTTCTGTAACTTAAAGAAGCTTTGCTTTAGTTCTGGGATGAAAAGACCATCTAGGGACAAATAATTCAGGGATGTATGCTGAAAATAGATAAATCTTATGCAATCCCCACATCATTTTTTCAGTATGCTTTTCTACGACCACAAAGTACAAGCTCACTGTGAATATATATAGATTTTGCAAACCTCTGCCAATGCATACACCCACAGTATACCCACACAGTAGCATAGTACACTGTACTTAACCCACATAAGGTCAAGGCTTTAGTCGATAGCTCTCTTGCTATTGTTCTACACATTTATTCACTTTCTGAACCCTTGTTAAATCAGTCTTCAGGCAAGATGACCTTAAACATAACACAGGATGTGATGCATATGTGCATTGCTTTTACCTTACACTGAACCTAATGGCCAATGTGAATTATATATATATATATATATATATATATATATATATATGTATATATGTGTGTGTATGTGTGTGTGTGTGTGTGTGTGTAAAATATAATGTCTCAAGTTGTGTTGTGTTGTGTAACGCATTTTAAAATACTATAAATTGTACGTGTGCTGCCGGACCAGGAAAGCACGAAACTGCCACTTTCTAACAAAAGAGGGCGCTAAATCACCACTGATGATTGTATGATCCGCACCATGTGTAGGCTCATAAAAATTCACGAAAAAATATGAATAAATATAAATAAAACCGCAAGTGAAATAAATCTTTCACACATCTTTGTAACGTGATACTGCAAATAGTAAGGTTTCAATATGAGGAGGGAGCGGATAAAATGAAAGAGCACATGGAAAACAATGTAGCCTACATTAAATTCAAATAGTAGCCCTGTGTACATTGTGTTTATCTAAAACATTCCTTATTTCGTTTAGGTGTAGGCCTATTGTAGCACACAATTATTTTTAAAAAATAAATAAATAAAACAATACAAACGTCGACATATATACCCGTTTCATGATTATTAAAATGTTGTATTACTCAGTCGATAGAATGATTGTTTCACCCATTCATTTTCCTTATGTGACTCTGGAGCATTAAATAACCCGTTTCCTCTTTAAAAAATGGAATCGATAGTAGTCCTTCTGTTGGTAAATGGGGTAAAACAGAGCTTTGACTGTCTACAGCAGATTGAGTTTTAAAATAGTCGGGAACTGAAAGAATCAGAGCGCCGTAGTCCGCTAGGGGATCAAGGACATGCAGTCCACGCTTTAATCTAGAGAGCAAGTACACTTCTCATGGAAGTTCCAGGAAGAGGAACGGTCCAATATGACTAACTCCATATTGCGTCAGTGTGTGCTTTAATTGAATCACTGTGGTCTGGTAATTTCAAGGTTGCTCTCTGTTAATCGCATTGATATTCCTTTGCCCCCGAAACGGACTTACTACGGTAGTAAAATTTCCATTAAAAAGGCCTAACAACTCAAATGCCTCGTCCTCGCCATTAGTCTCAGAGAAATATGGCAAGTTGAGATAAATTGTCTATTGAAACATTGCTCATTGCTAATAATAATTTTTTTATTTAACGATAAGCGAAAAAAGTGTCCCGTCTTGGAATAAACCCATGCATCAAGAACCGGCAGCGTTGTCTGTTTTTCTCTGTCCACCGATTAAAATTTAAACCTACGTGTCGCACATTTGGCTCGTGTGGGTTTCGTTTTAAGCGCTTAAAGAAGCTGAGTCAGTTTAACTTTCATCATCAGTGGTTTTCACTTGCAGACTTTCTACGTTTTCACCACAATATGCTGAATTGTAACTTCTTTTCTCTTACGTTATAATTAAGGGATGCCACAATTCTTTATTTCGCAGTGTCAATACAAGCGACTACTAATGTCTTCTGTTAATTACAGATTTCCACGTTGGACAGCCCTGCCTTTTTATTAAGGTAAAACTTCTATTTAAAGTGATAACAAAACATAGTAATCCCTGCGTCCATTTAAAGCCTTACCATGAAAGCACAGCAGAAGACAGTGCCTGACATGGATTTGGATGGCTTTTACTGTATATAGTAATGCCTCTGTCACGTACTGAAAATGTAAAGGATAGATTTCATTTATAAACAAATGCTTTTGCCAGTGTAAATTCTTCAACTGAGCCTAAAACAAGCCATATCCCAGTAGTTCAGTGTCTGAGAATTTCTGTATCAACAGTCATCTTTTTGCTTTTCAAGTAGCCCAACTCGTAGTCCCACATAAGCGAACTGTGGAGTAATTCTGTTGACGCAGAACGTTTTCCTTATGTTCATATAATTTAGCAGCGACCTTATTACGGCACTGCCATATTGCAGAAGCAATGTTATGGCATTGGGTTTAAGCTAGTGTTGATCATCAGAACGTTTTCCTTATGTTCATATAATTTAGCAGCGACCTTATTACGGCACTGCCATATTGCAGAAGCAATGTTATGACATTGGGTTTAAGCTAGTGTTGATCATCATGGGTTCACGGTGAGAGGGCTATAAGGATGACTTGGAAAGCATTTGTATGCCATTGTCTCCTCAGTATTATATATCTGCAAGCTAGGACAGACCCCTGTCCTCATAGCAGATTTCAATAAAGCAGGAGTGCTGTAAGCCTCATGGCATTAAGTGCAGAAGCTTTGAGCTTTGAAATGGCATAGAGCCTCAGATGTGGGTTCCAACTTTACAATTACCTGGGGAACATCACACCTGAAAGTCAAGGCCTCACACATGGTGATTCATATCAGATGTTTCATCATTTTCAAGTAGTACCATAAGAAAGTGTCTAAGTATTCAGGGCATAACATGTGTTCTTAGATACCAGATCAAGAACCAGTAGCACATGTGAGTAAAAAAAAGTGCTGAATTCTTTTTTTTTTTTTTTTTTGTCAGCTTCTCCTACAATTTATGCCTCGGTTTGATTCACTTAAAAGTACAGCACAGAGAATATCATGATAGTAACTATTGTAATAATAATAATAATAATAATAATAGCAGCAGTAGTAGCAGCAGTACTAGCAGTAGCAGTAGTAGTAGTATTCAGTAGATTTGCAGGGGGAATCGAATCAAGGCAACCATGCAAGTCACTCATTCAATAAAACATTTACAGTTTGTTTATATTAGCTCCATTTCAGTTACACATATTTATTAAATAAATAAATAATAAACTGTGCAAACACAGCTTAGAGCAACATATGTTGAGAAATTTAATGATGTGTATCGACACTGCATGGTAGCTAGCAAATAATCTACTACCAGGCTCTTTATTTCCATAAATGAGCCGATTTAAAGGGCCAGTTCACCCAAAAATAAAATAAAGCAATATTCCAATTTACCCAGAGTGCTACTGTATCTATTCATCTGAATAGTTTCACTGCAATTTGATGAGTTTTCTAGATATTTGCTGCAGCAAATATAGCTTTATTTTATTTTGGGTGAGCTGCCCCTTTAAACTCACTTTAAATTCATTATTATTGCTGAGCTAAACTTAAAGCAATTGGGGTAAGCACCTTGCCCATGGGTAAGGCAGGGATGGAACTATGGGGATTTCAGTCTGTAGCAACCAAGTTACAAGCAAACAACAGTTCCACACTGCCAAGCACCTTCATGTGGTGGCATCCACCTTCCACACAGACACAGGTAATTAGCAGTGGAGTCATATGGACATTCAGCAAAATGTGAATGATTATTTTTAACAGTTAAATATTTCAACACTGTATCAACTGGGCTGGGTTGTAGTACCAATTAACTACCTGGATCCAGGAATACCTCCATCTGGATCTTTTTTTGGCTCATCTACATTGGCTTATGTGATATTCATGTGACCAAAGGTGGCTATGGTTTATTCAGATTGTTATGACCAAAGGCATTGTAGATTTGAAAACCAGAATGGGAGGAAGGGAGAGGAGGAAGAACTAGGATTTTGTTACAGTACGCTTAGCTCGAATGAATGGCGCAGCAGAGACAAGCCTGTGAATCTGTTTTATTGTGTTAATGTGAGAAATGTTGTATAAAAAAAACTCATGAAAATGCCTGATAACGGCCTTTTTTTATTGCTCCAGAGTAATTTCAAAAGACAGCTAATGGGTGTTGGCCCCACACTACAGCAAGCAGGCAAGGCAGTCTCCAAGGAACAATTTTTTTTCACCGCGCACATTATGTAAAATGTAAAAACAACAACAGGAAACTGCCCTGGTGCGGTGATGGCAGATATTTCAGTGAGCACTTTCATCTGTTTCATCATATTGTAATGAACAACTTTTCCCTGATGGTGCAAGAATGTGCAGCACTCTGCATCCATATTAGTAGAAGTGCCGATTTAAGCAGCAGTAGATTTACTTTTTTTTTAGGGCTGTAGGCGGAGAAACTGGGTTATAGACACAAAGCGCAACTGATAGTTCATACAGTTGGAAAAAATTACTTGTAACAGTATATTAATTACTATACTTACTTTCCTTAAGGAAGCAGATTTACTGTGAATATTAAAGAAGACGTGGACACAAAAGTAATTACATGTGGATTAGTAAGTATAGTAATTTATATACTGTTACAAAAAATCTTTTCTTACTTACTTAAGTTTTCCAAATTTCAGCATTCTTTCAAGCAAGTGATATTAATACCACCTGGAAAAATTTAAATGCATACCAGCATTCACTGAAGAAGTATGCTCCATCTACCCCTGAATTTTGCCAATAAAAATTATTCACAAGATATGCCCCCACATTTAAGTAATCAGAGAATCACTGGGACTGCAGTAGGAGTAAGCATGGGCTGGAAACCCACATTCCACATTGCACGGCTGCCTCCAATGCCTCACCTGTTTGCGCTCTCCAGGGTCTCCACCTTCTTCCAAAGCTCATTGTTCTCCGAAGTGTAAGACTCGACTCTGCATGAGGTGAGTCAACACAAACGCTAGCCATCACATGCTTGCCACATGGACAATGTCATTTTGTAGTCATTTAGGAAAAAAAGCCCTGGTAGACATCAGCCATCTGGGTAGATCAAGACCTCCACAGGACTATCATACTGTTTTCATGACACAAAAATGCCTGTACTGCAATGAATATAGGCCAAGTGGCCACACCGATGCTTTTTGTAGTGATTTTGTAGGCTCTATCTGGCACATGTGGTTCACAGTAAATGGATTCAAGCAAATGGCATTTGCTGAGTAACAGCATTGCAGCAACAAAGGCTATTTCTTTCTCACTTTTTCTCCAGGCATTCCACGTACTCCTTCTTCTTCCTGCGGCTCTCCTGGGCAGAGATCTGAATAGCATTCAAGAAGACACCACACGTTAAATTATCAGCACAAAGTACTGCACATTATTATACTGTTAGACCAAGGTATACATCTGAAGACTGTAATTTTAAGGGTGTGGCTACCTTGTTTTTTATCTTTCGGCGAACTCTCTTGAGTGCCTTCTCCTCCGTCTTGGTGAGGGGAAGCTTGTTGGGGACGGGGTAACCCTCAGCTATGAGGGTGCGCTTCTCCTCTTCTGTCAGCATAAGGGGCCCTGAGGTGCCCTGCAGCTTCTGTGGGGACACGGAGAAGACACCACATCAGTATCAGTGGATTACCTCCTCAAGATGGCTGTGCTCTAGCTTTGTCTGAGTGCTCAAAGAGGAGGAAGAATGTGGCTCTGGAAGGTAAATGTTTCTTGGGAGAGTCTGGAGAGAGGAGAGAAGTTCGTGCCCTTCAGGACCATGAATAACAATAACAATAATGTACTGCATTTACACAGCACCTTTCATCTCATGATCTCATAGCAGGCACCTAAACCTCCATAAACCATTTCAAAGATGTGAAGAGGAGCTGAGCAGATCAGATACACCATTAGCTAATTTATTTCAGGCCGGGTCTGGCTGTTCAAAAAGCTGCAGACACGGAATACCTCTTGATCAAATACACACTGAGAAGCAGCTGTTTTGAGGCTTGTTGATTTAAAATATGGTGGAAAAAAAGTGCAGGCTGGCCACGGACTATGAGTGTATTTCAACCAGTATGACATGACCCGCTCTGGGACGTTCTCTAAGGCACTGGTGCAGAGGGGGTCTGGCTCACGAGGTGCTAAGACCGCAGTCTCTGTTATGGACCAGGGGAGCACTGCCAGTCATCCCAGACTGGCTGGCTGGCTGTCCAGTACTGCTGCACACTGCTGTGTGGGTGGTTTGGCTGATGAGGAAGGCCTAGCGCAGCACTGAGTGTTCAGTGTGAATAAAAGACACCCACAGACCAGAGTCACCAGCGCACACATTCCGTACATCTGACAAGGGCTGAGTCAGCACAGTGCACACACAGGGAACCCCATGTACAAGCACACATGGGAATTCTCTCTCTCACACACACACACACACACACACACACACACACACGCACACACTCACACAGGGAACCCCATATACAAGCACACATGGGAATTCTCTCTCTCACACACACGCACACACACGCACACACTCACACAGGGAACCCCATATACAAGCACACATGGGAATTCTCTCTCTCACACACACACACACACACACACACGCGCACACACTTACACAGGGAACCCCATATACAAGCACACATGGGAATTCTCTCTCTCTCACACACACACACACACACACACACGCACACACTCACACAGGGAACCCCATATACAAGCACACATGGGAATTCTCTCTCACACACACACTCACACAGGGAACCCCATATGCATGCACACAGGTGGGAATACACTCACACGCACACACACACAGGAGCTACCATACATCCCAGGAAGCTTGAATTTCCTTGAAGCTTTGGAAGGATGGACAACCCCTTAAGGATAAGAATCTTGCAGTTATATGCACCGAGGGAACATGTTATAGTAGAGCAACTGCAACCTAGGTTAATTCAAATGATTGATGTTTTATCTTAATGACCCCAATATTATGTAATAAAGCAATTGGGTCATGAAGACATTGGATATCGAGGAAATTGGGTGGGGACAGAAATCTGAAATCCATACTACCCTGGAGGGTTGAAGCTGCAAACCCAAGCTTGTGGGAGTAGGACATCTGAATCCTGAGGGGACATAGACAAAACACCAAAGGTTCAGAGAGCTGCACTTACGTGGGGCGCGGTGAGGAGGGGCGAGGAGGAGATGGCAGTGGAGGTTCGGGGCTGGAGACGGGCCGGGCTGGATGGGGGCAGGGAGTGGGGGCTCTGGGACCCATCGCTGTCGCTTCCGTGACTGCTGGGGGGGGTGGGAGGGAGCTGCAGCTGCTCATCTGCGGCGATTGGAAGAGGGTAGGGGAGGGAGCACAAGTCAATGCATGTGAAAACGCACCTGATACGCAGCAATACTCAGAGACCGTCACACCCTTAAGTCACCCCTCCTCCACCAAAATCTGATATGGATAAAAATCTGTTTTCATCCACCTGCCAACGGCAAGTTAAGAGCACTTTATTTCAAAAATGGAAAATAGTTAGTTTGGTGGTGTGAATCCAGTCCTCATAAAATAACCTGCTTGCCAAGACATTCATAATTAGAATAGCAATTTGCTCTCCTTCCTTCAGCCAGGTCAAATAACGGGACTCTGCACATCTGTGGCACGGTGGCCAAAGTAGTTATTGTTCTTACAGCTCAACTCAATCCACTTGTCAGCAGCAGAGTCTTTACCAGAACTCAGTGGGTTGGAAGCCTTCATGAGGGTTCCATGAGAGGGAGAACCCCTCCCAGGTCCCCCAAATGATAAAACCAATTCTGAGAAGTGTTGGAGTAGTTTACCCTGGCTCATCTCCAGAGTATGCAGAATCAATTCTGGTAATTCTCTTGCTATTCTTGACAGCCAGGAGGGTGGCAAAAGGGGAGTTGGGGGGGAGGTTGTATGCTGTTCTGGCTTTGTCACAGTGAGACACATCTCAGACCCAAACTGAGATTTCTGAGATTTGAGGGGGTTGCAAGGGCCAGGGCAGCATGTGGAGTCATGCACTGCGCCCCTTGAACCTGTAAAAGTGTCTGCATTTACTGCCCCACTTTTATTGGCTGTCTGGGAACTGCGCAGGTGCACGTGCACACAGGTGCTTCAGGTCAGTTCCCCCTCATTCATCATCCCTCTAACAGACTGGAGGACCAGGACTCCAGCAGCGTAAAAATGACCACACACTGCTTCACAAAGAATGTCTGTATCAATGCAAAGATATAGACTACCAATGCAGCATTGATAACCCCCCCCCCCCCCCCAAAAAAAAGAAAAAAAAAAGACTAATGCACAAATTTACCATAATGATACTGAGACATCTTCTCATTATTAAATATGAGAATGCGGCATACAAGAAGGATATTAGTTTGAACTGGATACTAGCTTGTGCCATGGTGAATACAGCAGTAGAACCTTTATTAATAAACCAGTAATATGCTCACTGCCATGCATGCCAATGTCCTTTTTTCCTCAGAAAATGAAATGGAAATCATTCTCAGAGTGCTCATTCTCATGAGCCCGGCCACTCATTGTTGCTGCGTCTTTGGTTTAAAAAAGGAAACACGAAGTACCACAAATGAATGAATAAAGGGTTTTTTTGCGTCATATGTTTTTCGAGCAGAGAGGTCTTCTTGGAGAGAGGTCCCCCCCCCCCACCTCTATAGGGAAAGGCATAAGTGAAAAGCTTGATGTGAATGAATGAATGATCAGGTTGTTTCATAAGAAAATGGGTGCATTGCAGGGCTTCAATTTCTGTGCATGCTGTGGCAGAAACGATCCATTAATAACCACATTCAGAATTAAAACAGAAAAGCGCATTAGGGATATAAAAAGCAATGCTTTTTTTTTTTTTTCGCTGCCTGCCACATTTGTCCTGTTGGAATGGGTCCACATAAATAAAAGAGCTTGCTTTCATGATTGCCATCACCAAAGCTAAAACGAACAGACTAAAAACAAATAGAGCCTGACTCAGAAGTGGGTTTCTCCAGGCACAATGCAATGTAATTAGAGAGCTCGGGGCTGAGCAGCGGTCTGTGTTTCTGCTACCGGAGGTGAAGTGCGAATGGTATGCCCAAGGAAACAGGAGGCAGTAAAGTCAACAGTAGCGACGCAGTGTTATTTCAAAGCAACGGAGGAAAAAGCCAGCAGTGTCCTCAGTGCACTTCACACTGTTTGCATTGCAAGGCTGCTCCGCGTCATCTGAGCACAGAAAACCAGAGCGATGACGCTAAATCGGCAACATCTTGTTAAAGGAAAAAAAAATTTTCGCCTCTCACCTACAGTCCCAGTTCCGCATAATCTGTGGTGTTAACGCACTGCTTTATAGCCCCTCATTTCACAACTCAACATCCATGGTGCGCCACCATGATGCTTCCAATTATGAAGCTGTCCAGTATTTAAGTCATTAATCTTCTTTAATCACAGCAAACTGTGGTAATTTTCACTGGTACTTGGCTTATGTAAAAAACAGTATAGGCTCCTTTTATCTTACAAATTCCCAAATATTAATTCTAAACATGTATAGTACAGTATAATTGCACCTCAACAGGAATTACATTGAAATGTCAGCATAGAACATACAGTAGCAACTGACAAAGCATTGGTCTTTTTCATGATAAGTATAGGTAATTTCATTTTTTATGAAGCAGATTTAGGATACAAACTTTTACTTTAGGATAGCAACACAGGTACTTCTCTAGACGAAATTGGTGATGAAAATGTTCATTGGGACACAGTTCTCATATCAGCCAATGATGAATTGATTTCTGAGCTATTACTGTGATGGATTGCTTTTGTATTACAACAGTGGAAAAATAGAATAAATTGAATTGAATGAATGAACTGAATCTGCACGAGCTTTATACCCACCCGAGGGGACATTGAGGAACTGGTTGACATCCCTGGGCTCAGCTTTTATCGAAGGAACCAGGTTCAGGTCTTTAGAAGCCTAAAAAACACAACACAATATATGGTTTCTGAGTCCATTCAAAATATGATGTGCTTACACTGCGTGCGATCTTTGCACCCATTTGATTTCGGAAGCGTAGTAGGCTTTAATAAACGATGGTGACCCTCACTGTCTGGGGGAAGCAACATGTCCAGATGTGATGAGGGAAAGCCTTGCCCAGAACCTTCCATCTGTCTGCTCTCTGGGGGGGCGAGGCGAGCGGGGAGCGTGTTTGTTTAAAACACGGACCATACCAAGTGACTCAGACAGTAAACACAGCTGAGAGCCGTTCTAAACTATTTACATTTACCACTTGCAAGATGCTATCCATCTCACCCCATGTATTTTGGAGGAGGGCCAAACAACAGACCTCAAATGGTGCTATCAGCCAGTCGCAGTTCAGTCCCCCACAATGGACTCGTCGTTTTTCTCTTTACTTAATCTAATGGTTTTTCTGGGCTCAATATGGACCCCATAAATGGGGCGAACAGTTAGTCTCCCCTTGTTTTCTTGCATGGTACTTCAGTCCTCCACAAGCTAGAGTTTGCGATAGCCTGTTTGTCAAGCCCCTTCTCAAACAATTATCCCATCAACTGTGGGATAATTGGTGATAAAGTAATTGCCACTAATTAAGCACAGATGATGATTGACAGCAATGTTTACAAGCAATGTTACTCACATGTTAAACTCAATTCAATTACTTACTATCGTGGACTTGCTGCAGTATTTTAAAGTGTTGTACAGGGGCATGATAGGTTTTGTTAGAAGTAGTGGGAAATGCCCACATTAAAAATGAGAGCAACTACATTATATAACATCTAAAAGGCCTGGTGTTTTCTCCGTTTGCTCTTGCCTTGCTAATCGGTAAAGCGTCTTTGTGACAGTTCTCTGTAAAAAGCACTATGCAAATAATACTGAATTGAATTGAAAATTGAACTTTCACAAAAAAGTTAAATTAAAAAATAAATTAAAGATTCAACTAATTAACTAATCATGGTTTTCAATCAATGCTTTAAGTAGAATCAGGTGTCTTAGTGCTGGCCTTGGCTAAAACAAAAACCTGCACCCTCACCAGCCCTATTTGGATAAGATTGGACAGCCCTACGGTTGTATTTTTCTTTTACTGCAGCGATACTCAAATTTGGTCCTGGAGTGCCACAGCCCCAAGAAACAAGGTGACCTGAGTTAATTATGTGTAACCAACTGCTTTAGCTGATCAGTTGCTGTGCTACTCAACTACTGAGTAATAATGAAAGCCAGTAGACTCTGCGGCTCTCCAGGACCAGGAGTGAGGACCACTGGCTCCAAGACATGCATTTTGTAGCATTTAAACTTTAATCCATGTTCACTTTCCTTCCTTGACTCACCACATGTTAGATCAATTAATTGTGTTTATAAATGCCTCAATTAGAAACTCAATTGTATGATTAGCCACTTGACTGTGCAGTTGGAGTGCCTATGGGGACCCCTGGAGGATGACCATTGAAATACAAGTTTAAATCTCAGCAGATTACATTACAGGCATTTAGCAGACTCTCTTATCCAGTGCGACTTACACAACTTTTTTACATAGAATTTTACATTGTATCCATTTATACAGCTGGATATATACTGAAGCAATTCTGGTTAAGTACCTTGCTCAAGGGTACAACGGCAGTGTCCTTACCCGGGAATCGAACCTGAGACCTTTCGGTTACAAGCCCAGTTCCTTACCCACTGTGCTACACTCCGTCCTAATTACGGATTACATGGTGGAGATATACTGGTGGCCCTACCCATAAATACGCATGTCCATAAACACCTCAGGACAATTTGTCTATTGGACTAGCACCCACTTGTTTCCTAGGGGGTGTTTTTTTTTTTATAACTTATGTTGTCATGTATTGACAACTGCTCCCATTGTAGATATAAACACAAAACTGCTCCATTTTCTCTTCTGTAAATAACTTTAATTTATTTCAGTCCCAGTTCTCCACAGCTATCTGTCGATATTCTGGATTTGTTCTGAAACATTTCAAGATGAATGAAAGAGGATATCGACTTCAGTGGAAATCTACGGCCTAAAACCTGAGAGAGTCCGGTCATAATTTTGGCCACAGAATCATGAATGCGAACTGCCAAATTCTACAGGCAGTGGACTCTAACTGGTCCAGGTCCTATGTCCAACTCTGAAACATTAAAATAAGCGAGTTGTAAAATTATTGCTCTAGTCTGCTGTGGTGGGTCCCCTGATCATTTCTCACATCAGCAAGATTGATTATGGCTACTGTAGCCTTGTTACCAGATACCTACAGTGTAGAGAAACTGAACTTTCACACATGTCCTTCTCAAATCAGCCCAGTTTGGCTGTTTGGGGTTCCTTTTATTCACAACATCATCAAGAAACTAGGGGCAAATTAACAAAGAATACACAGATCACAAACTGACAGCTTGAGCTGGGAAGTGGAATTCATTCTGCGCGTATTAAATCACAGAGACCACAGTTCAGCTTCATAAAAATGCTCTGGTCCTTCAGGACTCCAGTGTCTGCAGGGTTTTGTTCCATTCCAGATCTCTTAATACCAGAATCAAAGACAGTTCCTGCAGACAGAGTTATTTTAACCACCCATCTTTCCTCTCGGGGCACCAGCGAGGACCTGTTTGAGCAGGAGAAGCTGCCAGAGGACCCAAATCTAGGGTCTGTAACATAATCCCTTTACCCCAACATCGTGACTGTGTGTGCTGTCTTGCACCTCAGTTCACATTCAGAAAATGAGAAACACAACTTATTGGCACAAATGTGGGAATCTTCACAGTTAAAATCGACATACATTCAGTAATATATACTCTAGTCTACTCTGACTACGGTCCTCTTGCCGCTGTTTTTTATTGTAAATAAATGTAAATCAGAGTTAAAGCGTGTTACACTTTCCAGTTTTATGAAATATTGATTATTTGAATGGAGCCTAATGTTTCCTTACTGTATTATGAGTTAAAAGTCTTGTCTGTTCCTTTCATATTTCGTGTGAATTTTCTGCCTTTCAGATCTTTCAGTCCAAATGGCTGAATAATTGATCCAATTAATGTAAGTTATTACAGGACTGAACAGCATATCTAGTGGCAAATGGCATATCAAGGCTGAGACTAGGGATAATTAGGGCAGGCTACGCAGTCGGCAAAGGAATGACATGGATTCAGGCACCGTGCTGACCAACATCAGCTTATTTCTGTTTTTTACCATATCTTCCGGAGAGCTCCTTCGTGGTGGAGGGGCCAGGTTGAGAGGCTGGGGTGCAGGGGAAGGAGAGGGCTCCACCAGCAGGTTGGGTTCCTGTTTGACCAGGATGGCAGTCAGGTCTTGGCTGAAAGACCACATGCCTTCTGACTCTGGGAAAAAAAAACACATTAAATAAAAAATAAATGAAAACATTACCACCATTTTGTACTGTTCTCATTGCAGACAGGTTGTGATTGTAACTATCAAACAGACACAAGCGATGATCTTGGCTCCTTGGACGCTTTGCCGGATGGCCATTGCTCACTGAAGGTCCAACCCTGTTTGCACTATAGGACCAAGCCTTGCATCTCCAGCAATGAATCAGCACAAACTGAGCGCGTGCAGCCTTTGCCAAGAGCCTCCCCCTCTTTCAAACAGCATGAGTGGAAAGTGAGAGCGCCCGGCCGAGCGCAATTTCCCAACGAGCGCGATTAAATTTGGGCAGGCGTCTCCGGGGCGTCGGCAGCCCCCCGCGCTCACGCTGTGGGCCTCCCGAGCAGTTTAAAGCGGTGACGTTGCGCTTTAACGAAACTCGAGCGCCTCTGGAAGGCGGGCGGCTGCGCAATTAAGCTGCAGGTGTAGCGCGCGCCGCTGGGACGGCCCGTTTTACGAGGCCGACACAAAGAGGCTCGCCCCACCGCTGCTATAAACCCGAGCGCGAGAGAAAGCCCGACTCCAGAAATGAGTTCCTTCCCCTGCTAATGAGCCAAACGGAATGTTTATGTGTGTGTGTGTGTGTGTGTATAGCTGCGTATTTTTGTGAGTGTGTTTGTGTGTGTGTACTGTATGAGTGTGTGCACATGTGTGTGCGTGCGTGTGTGTGACATGCATGTGTGATTGTGTGTGTTTGTCTCCATATTGGGGGGAAGGCAACTTGCTTTTTTCTGTTATTTCAAAGAAAAATAAATAAAAGCCTCCAATTGGGGGTCCTTGTTAGCGGTTTGCCTTTTCATCAGTTTGTTCTGCTGTGATTGGATCGATAAAATGTTACAGGGGCTTGTAAAAAAAGAGGAGGGCTGGCTTTAGACTTAATGAAAGGCAGGTTTTGACGCAAGCAGGGTTCCTGGAGGCATAGCAGGGTCGTCCTGACGAGAAACTGATTACTAGCCGCGTGTAAATCCCTCGCCCACTGGGCTTTTATATCTACACAGCGCGCTCCACAGCAAACTGGTTTGGGCCTGTTCAGTCTGCAGTTAGAACTATCAGCATTATTACTGCTATACCTGTCAAGCCAAAACCTTGGGCAATCATTTCTGTCCAATGAATGGAAGATGCTTCATAAGATAACATTTAACTGAAATAATTTATTTTTGTTTCAGCCATGTTTTTTGGTGTATAGCGTGTCAGTTATTTTACAATGCATTTATTTATGAATATTTGTCTGAATAAAACACAAATAGTGTGCGTGACTTAATTTTTACAAACTGAATTTCTTAAGAAAAGGAATGAGCTTCTGAACGAAAGGACATAGCGTAAATCAAAAAATAAAATAACAAATAAATAATTTACTGTTCAACCACTCTGTTTGTGCTTATGAAATGTTCTCCCCATTTCACCAACATTGCAAAGCGACAACAAAGCCAGGCCTAGTCATTGTTCCCATGGGAACAGGCTTACAGCTCAATAAACAGGCCTTGGAGAATGGAGACTTCAAAACAGACGGGAGAACAGAACTAGCTTGTAACTGTCACTGTGAAGGCCTGTATAACTGTAGCAAAGTGCTCCAGCAAAAACTGTCATTGGCTGTCACTTCTGCTTGTAAAAACACAATGGGACAGAGAGTGAGACATAATTGGGAAAGTTTTCCAGTCTCTGATTACAGTTAAATAAAGCCTCAGAATTAATTAAACTTACAGGCTATACACAAAAGATCTCTCTTTGCAGTGCATGTTAGCATTTCTAATGAATCAGATCATACTGATTACTACTGATTGCATTTACT
The DNA here is from genome assembly GCF_013347855.1 of Anguilla anguilla. Classification (NCBI taxonomy): domain Eukaryota; kingdom Metazoa; phylum Chordata; class Actinopteri; order Anguilliformes; family Anguillidae; genus Anguilla; species Anguilla anguilla. The sequence continues at coordinate 44,138,162 of NC_049205.1, forward strand.
GTACGTACATTTGTGTCAGAAATCAGAAAGACAGCATCTCCTACAATACCATGCAGGCATGAATGTACAGGGACATTAGTTTCTCTGCTTGGTTCAAATGAAGACTGCCCCCTATTGGCTGACCAGAACCAGCAGCAACACAATGCTCTCATTCGCATCTTAACCAACTAGAGCGCCAATTGACTTAAGCCTTGAAATGAAAGTAAGGTACAAAGTGATGTTTCTGGAGAAAAATAAATTATGTATGCACACCTCAAAAAATACAAGCAAACTTCAAACGTGGGTACAGATATGTTAATACCAGCCCTAGTTGGTGAATGTCTCTGTGAAAAACAAAATAAAGTCCAGTCAAAAAGAGTTCAACTAGACTGAACTACTTCTTGACAGGGCATTGCAGAGTTATTCTAATTGAATTTCCAGAGTACAACCAATCCTGCTGTCCAGGGTAGATCAAGTAATGCAGAAACCACCTGCTTGGTGATGGCAATTACCTTGTCTGTTCAGTTGTGGGATTGTTTTTCCTGCGTTAATATATTTTGTACTTAAAGGGCCTGTGTCAGAATTAGCACACAATGTTAAATCTGTCCACATTAGCATGCGTTTACCTCTTTACACTATGATCTATGGTACAAATGTAGCCACTCTGGGGCTTCCGAAGTGGGAATTTTCATTTGCAGAGTTGACCTGGGACTTAATGGGGTTCCCTGTCCCTCCAGCCCCTCTTCGTGGCTTGAGGACTGGTGGGGTTGGGGGTGGGGGGGGGGGGGGTGCGTGCTTATTAGTTTGTCTACGAACGAGCTTGATCACTGCACGTTAAAGTGATAAAAACTAAGAGAGAGACAGATGCAGACAGACAGAGACAGCAGTTCAATTTGCGATACCATTTAACTCCAGGGCATTAAAGGAGGGGAATCTGGGAATTCATTGTGTGAACGCCTAGTTCCTGTTCAGTCTTGAACGGCAATGTCCTTTAGGTCAGGTCTGTCCTTTTCAAAGTAGACAAGCCTAATGTGTGCATACATATTTCCAGAAGGTCACACTCAAATGCATCTGCTCACAAATGCATATGCACGCACATACACAATATCAAACCTCAAGCTAATACAAGCAAGTACATTCACATTTATGTAGCCTGAAACTATTGTCTGCTGCAATCGGAGGAGTCAGGCCCTTCTTGTTAAATAATGTACATTTAATGAGGTTTTGGGGAACAAGATTATGCACTCTTCCCCATAATCTCTAGTCAAATCCAGTATGACATAATCACCCCAAAATGCCGAGATCATTTTCCACTCTTCCTTTGCGCTGTGTATCTGTTCATCTTGGCCTATGTGTGTGTACAGACAAGTGTGTGCGTGTGTGTACTGGCTGCAAGCCCAGAATTCCCAGACTTGCTTCCTTTGGGGGGAGGGCGGAGCTTGAGTTGGTGCATGTTCCCTAGGATTAGGTCCTCAGCTGTGTGTGTATTAGCGCACTAGGACTATGTGTGATCCTTGTGTTCATGGGTGTGTGCATTTGTGTGTGTGTTTGAGGGTGTGTGTGTGTGTGTGTGTGTCTGTGTTTGCACATGTGGGATGTATGTATGTGTGGATGTATGTAACCACATCAGAACTGAATGTGTAGAACTGTGTCAATACAGAATAAAGTTCAAACCCGTTCCAATAGATGTATATTAGCCTTTATCAACAAAGCACCAAGCTTTCTCCACTGCAGCCACATCACTCTAGAACGCTCTACCCCAAAAATATGAGACTTTCCATCACATCCCATTTTCAAAAAAGTGATCAATACTCACTTGTTCAAAATAGAATTCGACACTTAATTCACCATTATTACCCATACTTTCAGTTCCATAGTTCTATTGTACACATTTTGTCCTCATTTTTGCTCTTCTCACAACTGCTTGATTTTATTGCTATGCACTGTTGTTCTCTTTTCATTGTTACGTGTCTTCTTTTCTCTATTTTGAGCACTACATAAATGAAATGTACTATTATTATGATTGTAAAATCCATTGAGCGGTCATAGCGATGGGGAAAATGAAAATGAGGCACACAGAAAGGGCAGGGACGTGAGGGACATTCGAGGGCAAACTGACCTGCGCCCTCGTCCATCTTGATAGGCACGGAGGGGCTCTGTGGGGCGGAGTCTTCGCTCAGGGAGTAGCTGTGCTCCGCCTGAATGTCGGGGTTGGGCGGCTCCAGCTCCATGTCCATGAGGGGATTCCTCTCCGCCAGGAGGTGCTCGTCGAAGAAGCTGCTGAAGAGCTCGTTGGAGAAGTCCTCCATGTGCTCCGAGAAGTGCTGTGGGACGAGCAGAAGCCGAGCACACGCAACACTGAATAACCACGCTTCAGCAACACGCACTGCACCGCCGTCCAGGGCTCCGCTCCACAGCGTGGACAAAATAAATCTGCTGGCTTACTGAGGAAAAAGAAATGAACCAGAAACAAGACTCATTTCGTGTTGCAACACGTGCGTGAGCTATTCTGCTATATAAAAATCAGCTGTTTTATAGGATCCTGTAGTTTGAAACTGCTCTCCTTGTCCTGGTCAAGAGTAAATTAATCAAATGGCTATTAGTTTTGGCTGGAGACGTGAAGAGTGACACACAGTGTAAAATAAAAGGGAATAACTTCTTGCTAACTGTGTGGGGTAGGCCACACATAGTATTTTAACAGTGGTTTTTGTTAGACAACCAAGTTTTCTAGCACATATCTATTGTCCATGCAACTATATGACTGAATGTTCACATGTAACAGAATTCAAAGACGGTAGAGCAATCTCAGAAAAACCGTGCTGACCGATACAGACGTAACAAATATATTGTTGTTCGATATATTATATATACTGTTGCTTGTAACTTAAAAGGATGGTGAAATTTGGACTGGTAAATGGACTGCATTTTATATAGCGCTTTATCCAAAGCGCTTTACAATTGATGCCTCTCATTCGCCAGAGCGGTTAGGGGTTAGGGGTTAGGTGTCTTGCTCAAGGACACTTCGACACACCCAGGGCGGGGTTTGAACCGGCAACCCCCCGACTGCCAGACAATCGGTCTTACCTCCTGAGCCATTATTTTTTTAAATGAATTTTTAGATTCAAATTGTTTGGTGGGCAAATTAAGTCCACTGATGTGTGCAGGAATAGAAACGTACAATGAGAATCAGTACACTGGCAGAAACTGTGAAGTAACCTTGTGGGCATTTAAGATATTTTTCTTTCTTTCTGTTGGTGGGGAAATAAAAACCACAAGACAAGTCATTTCAGTGTGTAGTTACCCTACAAACACCAAAGTACAACTGCAGTAAAGGCTTTAAAATCCACATCTCTTCTCCATTTCTGGAATCAAAGCTATTTGATGTCTGGAAATCACCAGTCAGGCAGCTGCTGATGGTGCAGACATGAAATTAATTAATCACACCATGGGGATAATTAAATAGCTCGTTGGCTCATAATGTTTGTCAGAAAGGCTGACAGCATAGCTGGGTCATGGGCTTTGCCGTTTGAAAGAACAAAATAATCCCATTAACGAAGGCAACCTAAGTAGCCCATTCCCTAGAACAGGGCAATTACATCAGGCTCCAGAACTGCTTGATAAATGCATTTAATTTCAGCCCATGATGTCACCCATCAACACATTGATGAAAACAGAAGATCTGAAGACATACCCAATCTCACTGGTAACAGTGGAGCAAACCTTTGTTTGCCTCATTGAATACATACTGCCCTTTGTCGTCAGACTCGGTTCAGTCAAGAGGTTACTTTCACTGAACATAAAAATAAACCAGCCTGTGTTAGCAATACTGCATCTGCTAACTGGAAAAAGGCATGGACAGTATAGGGAATTCAAAAAGGTGCAGAGTAGAAGATTAGCACAGGGAATTAAAAATGAAAAATGTTTCAGAACTGCTCCAGAAAATGTAGTCTTTTACCCCAATATCTTCCGTTATAGTCAAATTTCTAAATGAGCCATAAATGAGCTCCTCCATCATTAAGAGTTATTTCAGAATAATTACGGACATTTCAAGGCGGTTCAAGTTGAGTTCAGTCGTAAACGGATGCCATATTTTCAGTCAGCCTTGTCGTAAGGTGAAATGAAGGCAAAAATGGTTATTACCGAGTGTCAACAGGAGCAGCCCTGACTGGTCAGCGGTTTGTTTGCTGAAGAGGGGCAGGGCGACGCTGTGGAGGAACCCGGCTGTGTGTATATCCTGTTGAGGCTGGTGCTGGTGCGTGGGAGCAACGCAGCTGGTTGTGTGCACACGGGGCGTCCACCGGCCTCTGACGTCCACCCGCCATCCCCCCCCCACCCCCCCACCCCCCGCCCTCCCAACGCACAGTTTCAGCACATGGCGACATATGTGACTCCAGAACATTTTCACGCTCACGGCTGCTTATATAGATTCCAGAACTTGGGTTCACCTGGAAGTTCCCAGGGTAATCTTCCACTTTGGCAGTGAAAGTGTCAAGCACATGTGCTACAGTTTAATATTTGACTGGGGTCTAGAATACATTTGCGGGTGGTGCACTACATACAATCCTGCTATGATGTTTTCCACTCTTTGTAATTCACTTGAATTTATTTGACTTTTGTAATGACAAAACTATGAAGGTTTGCACAAGCAATAGTTAAATGTTATACTACCTAATAATAGGAGAGCAAGGCATTGGGGATGCCCAAAATTGGTGGAACTATTATCTTTGAAAATGACTCACAGATTAGGACCAACTGTTGCATCTTGGAACAAGAATACACATTATTTTGATTGGTTCATAAAAGTGAGTGATTAACACCATGTGGTAACTACACAATATGGGGTTCATGAAGTCTCACTCTCCTATCCGTTGTCTCTTGGTAAGCTGATTATCCTTACTGATATTATTCTAATTATTAAGCTTGTTAAAATATGGAAAAAACAAAAGGTGAGAATCTGTATATCGAATGAAGTGGCAGTAAAAAAAAGAAGAAGTTCCTGTTGTTCCCCTAGGTTTACGGATGTGTATGTGAGCGAAGATAATCCAAACAGAGCTGAGTGTTACTTCTACCTTGAGGAACATGATTTCCATTACAACCGCTAAAGTGAACAAACATTACTCAATGTTTATATTTAATCAGTCAATTGTTTGGCTTCAGGTTATCACCGTGACTGGCTGGGCCCTTCATATTTCTTCAGACATTCTCATCTTTTCGGCAATCGTATTTCTGTTGGTTTTCACTAATACATTTAACAAATTACTATCTAAACAAATATGAAAGTTCCAACACCTTGTGAACAGTTCTCTTATGACAGGTTCATACGTGAAGCAAAGTCAATTTAATTAAAAGGACTATCACACAGTTCTTGCTTGACAGCACCTTATAAAGCTGTAGCAGATTTATACTTTGATAACTCAGCTGACCTTTCAGATGATGAAATCTGGCAGCACCGTAGCAGATGACTAAACACTGTTGCCACAGAAACTTCACAATTTTAATTAAAAGCAAAGCATTATCCACTGGAGGACATCTAGCACCCCTCACCCTGTCACCACCCTGACGTTTCCAACGATATGGTCATTCTTCGTGCGTTTCTCTGTCCAGTTCATTTGGATTTCTTGGATTTGTCATTTTTATCGCCCATTCACACATTAAAACAGCTAAGATATTCTGACCAGAACTAAAAAGAAGTCTATTTTGAATGCCTCCTCACTTCCTCCTATCCTGAGGGTGATGCAAGACCACAGAAGACCACAGGTTCCCTCAGAACCCCCCTCTTCACCACCCAAGAGCACGGCTCAGGCAGCTCCAGACGCTGACACACAGGGCTCCAGCACCAAAATAGACTTTAGAATTATTTTAAAAGGGACCCATTTTCTCAATCATTATTATTCTGTGAAATTTAAGGTTGTAAAAATAGTTTTTTATTTCAAATGGTGGCATGCAGACCTTCCACATGATTATTTGGTACTGGCCTATTCAGAAATGTCAGGACAAGACAAAAAAAAAATCACAGTTTTTGGGTGTTGCCACACAAAAGAAAATAGCTCAATGCAGCAGATGATAATGAGACAAAAATAGATGGCCTGAAAGCTTTGATGTTGTTTTCCCATATTGAATGAGCCCCAATGAAAAGTATTTTATTTCTTTTGATGAAATGGAATAATATAAAAACCCTGAAACAGGTGAACATTATGAATGCCATTTTCACATTTTGCTATCACAATCAAATTCACAAAAGTAGCCGTAGCAGGAAAGTGTTCAGTAGTTTCCCTGTAATTTCATGCTAGTCTATTTTTTTCAGTTAAGTACCTAGGTAAAGTCTTAGCAGTGTGCGTTCTTCCTAATAACACATAATGTAGAGAAACAGCTTAAGTGGTGCTAAGGACACCAAACATACAAAGCACCAATCTTTGAGGGAAACTGAAGTAGAATTGCTTTATCATTTTGGGAAACTATAGTCCATCGCAATGCCAGACTTGCCCAGTGCATGAAGTAGTTATTACCCCATATTAGCCAGAATTTTCTGTCCTTCATCCCAGTAATTCCACTGGTCCATGCATGTCCAGCGAGTCCAGATGGGACAGATGGTGTGGGGCAGGAGTCCCACTGGGCAGGGCAGGAAGTGCTCGAGAGCGAGGGGAATGGCTATCCTCTTCCCTGACACCCTATCATTAAAATACCTCTGAGGAGAAGCAGTGCCTGACATGGCTGGAAAACAGCGCTGGCTAAACTTTAAGGGGCTTAGAGCTCTCCTGCTCCGATCTGCTTCCTCTCCCTGCTCTTTAAGCTACACAATCACTGCTTGCCTCGAATGCAAAATCCACATTTTTACCAGGTGTTTTGCTTCAAAATGAATTATGATTTTTAACACAATCACACATTTGGAATGAAAAGACAACAAGTGGGAATCAAATTAATAGTAACCTGCCAAGTTGGAGAATTAGCCATTGGGTAAGCATCTTGAGCTAAGAGGATAAACTGATAGAATTAATTCCAAAAGACGCCCACAAAAAGCGCTTATAGAAGTGATCAAAAATACACTGCAAATAGATTGCCAGTAAGGGAACTTGTTAAAAAAAAGGTTTCAGTGTGAGTCTTGGCACTTAATATTACAAACTGCAGTACAAATACAGTATGAGGAAGCTGTATTTGTTGAACCAACTGAGAATAGCCAGAATCTCCGAACAGGGTATCCTGGTGGGCCCTGATCAGAGTGACAAGACAAAATAAAATTTAATATTATGTGACATGCCAAGACTCTGCATGTAGAATCCTGAAGTCTCATTGGCAATTCGGGAACCAATCAGATTTCAAAGAACAAAGTACAAAGTGAAGAAGCGAACCGGTACATTTGATGTGGGCCATTTCCATTTCTACACCAGGAAATAAATTCTAGCACAGAGTCCACAGCAGTACCAGTTGAGTATTTTTTTTTTCATGAAAACATTTGTTTTCTGGAAAAACAGAAGAGTCTATGAACCACATTTGTGTGGTGCTGAGGATCCGGACCCAACAGAGGAAACTGCAGTGTCATACAGCATAACATAAAACAAACGCCTTTCAAACAGCACGCCAAAGTCTGACACTTGGATAGGGACAATCACTTAATTACATAAATCTTTGCTTAACATTTAAAAATGAAAGGCTGAGGTTCATCTTTAAAAAATTATTCCCGTTCCAGAGTTTAAAGTTCATTCTTCTTGCAAAGACACATTGATAAAATGGTTATCATTAAAAAAGTCTGTCCAATTTGGTTCTGGAACTGATAAATTTTCAGGAAAAAAGTGGCAGATGTTTGAAAATTAACCGCAGGGAAGGCATTCAGAGAGTTGGAGAAACCCAGCTTGCGCCTCACAGATGGCCCTACCAGCTGATTTATCAAAGTCTGGTGCGGCATATCCAACACCTTCCCTGTTTTTTATTTATTTTTGTTTTTTTTGTACACAGCTCTCTCGTGTGCCAGATTGGTGGTGGTTTAGGTGAGTTTTACCCTGAAAAGAAAGGTACTGTATAAATGCAGTCCATCATCAATATTAACTTTCTTCTAAAAGCTGCTTTCCCCTTTCTGCTCGTTTCTGCTATTCTTGTCGCTATCATCTCAGCGGTCTGGAACACACTGCTCGGATGGTGTCTCAGCAGCCAGAGTGCAGCCCTGAACGTATTTGCCAGTAAGAAATAAGAGGTAGTAATGATAATACGGTCTTCTTTCAAACATTTACTGCTTGCTTCCAATTCACCATCTGGGTACATTCAGTGAACAGAGTTGCTGCCAATATTTGAGTAGTAAGAGAGAAAATTTTTAATGAATATTCCCTATTTCTTTCCTCTGTTACTTAATTTTCCTCAACAATAATGCCACTCAGACATTATACTGTGGTTCAAAATAGCACTACGCTGTGCACACATGTTAAGCATTGAGAAGTTCCTTTCTTTTTCAAATGAAGACAAATAAACTGAAACAATATTTAAGCTGCTCATGTTGCCAGTGAAAGTTTCTGATGAAAAGTTGGCTGCATGCGATTGACATTCTACTCGTGCCCATGCGCCTTGAGTCATTTGTTTGGCCAATGCATTTGACGCTGACTCCATCTCAGCCAATTAGAGCAGAGCATGCAGATTAGCCAGCCCCTCGGCAGGCACATCTAAGCAAACTGGAGTGCAAGGTTAGCATGGAGGACGCCGGCACGCGGCTCGCCACTATCTGGAAGAAAATAAGCTGGAAAAATAAATGAGTTGCTATCGGCGTGGGGTAATCCCTGCCAAAAATGCAAGGGCTTGCCTAGTAATGTTTGAAAGTCTGCAATTTTCCTGTTGGAATGGCTGTTACTTAGCTTAAACTGGTTTTTTGTTCCTCGGCAGAGATTTATTACACATATCGATAAAGAGAGGGAGGAAAAGGAGAAGGGGGAATAAAAGAGGACACAGTCTGACTTTTCCTTCTTCGCAATAAAAAACTAAGATGTACACGGGGGAATACCCTTTCCAAAATAAACTTTATTTAGAGTTTGTGTCTGTGTTTATACTGATATTAAAAAAGACAGATGCCAAAAATGTTAACTGGTAATTAATCATGATTTTTGCTAACTGAGTTCAGAACAAGCTGTGCAAATACTGTATGAACTTGCTGTTGCTGTGATTGTGTAGAGAAAATATCCTTTTTTGCCCTCTCAATTACAGCTTTGATTCATTGCACATCTGACAGCCCCGAGGGGACAGAGAGATGGAGGTGAAGCTCCATCGCTTGCATTCCTGGGCTCCTGTCACTCAGGCTCAGGAATGCTGCCTGAGTCACCCCCCCCTGTACCAACACGCCCTAGCTACAGCATCCCAAGTGAAACCAACAGGTGAGAGCTAGTTAAGTTTTCTTGGGTGTAACAGGGAAATCAGAAATAAAGTTTAGCCTATAACTCCAGTATAACTGCACTAGCACCTGCCAATGGGTCTGCCCAAAAATGTTGTGTTACCCAGAATTTATGACAGGAATAAATCTCAAAGCAAAAGCGATGTTTTTTTTTAAACAATTCCGGTCTACCCACAGCACATCTTCCTTCCAGCAGTGGTATTGTCTCCTTCATCATGCGGACACCCTTGCTGACTGCTTGTGGTCGGGCAAGCTGTAATTTGACTCCCCGATGCTTGCACTCCACTTGTAATTTCTACCTCTTGCATGCACTACAAGTAGTGTTCCCATTGCAAAGTACAGAGCCCTGCTCCTGCGTTTCCTCCTAGTGAACTTTATTTGGTGTGCAGTTTGGCAGTGGAGCAATAACAGCTATGGACCCGATTGACAGCTCAAGTCCAACAGCAGAGCCATCAACAGCAAGGCTAAAATGTGTAGCCAGAGGTAGGTTTGGTGAGGATCATTATAATGCAAGGAAACAGTTGTTCTTTTTAAAGTTTAAAAGAAATAGGTCGCATGAGCAATGTCTGGTCTGGGGAAGCCACAAAAAATAAGACACTGACTCAGACCTAAGCTTTTAATCACGGCCCATAATTGCCAGGGGCAATGTTGCTTTTTTTGGTCAGGCAACCTGCAAATTCACGGGTTCCCAATTTGCCCTTTCCTTCCTCTGCCATCATGGCGACCAGGGGCTGCAGCAGACCAAAACGCTCAGCGACTATCCCATGGCGTTCTAACTCTGTGTAGAGTAGAGCGGCAGTCTATAATTTAGCCTCTGCACATCCCACTGGCTCCCCTCTGTGAATGTGGTGTGGGACTGTGAGCACAAGGCATGCTGGAAGTTTTAGTGCGGAACCAAAAAAAAAAAAAAAAAAAAACACACAGTGACTCGAGCAGGCAGGCCCACACAGAGCTCATTGTTCTCACAGTTCTGGTCCAGACACCTGATATATGCGATGTCCTGAATTTACCTCCGGCAGCTTTCAGTTTTCCAGAGTTCCCTCTCTAATGTAACCGAGTGTCTCCTCATGCTCTCTTTGGAAGGTATCCTAAGTGAACGAGAGAACGGCTAAGCAGAAATTTCATTAATTTCGCTGCAGTGCAAGTAGCTCATTGTATAAAAACATAGAATGAGGTGCTTTATCTGCTTTGGAATGTCAGCTGTAGGTTTGAATTCTATCACGCTCTGCGCTGACACATATGTCCCTTTTTCATCTTCAGAAAGCTCCAGGGCCACACAGATAAATCCTGCACCTGGAATTTTGAGGGAACGCACGACCTTGTTCTGGCAAAGTTGACAGCAATTTGTGATTTCGACCTGGACCTGGTGGGAAGCCAAGCCGGAATCGCCCCGGTCTGCACTCTGCTCAGGAGGATTTGAAATGGGAACACGACCAGTGTGGCTGCGAATGAAGCCAGCCGCAACTCGGATTCCAGCTTAGAGTGCAGCTCGACACAGCTACATATCAGTAGTCACAAAAGACTGCAAGATCAAATATGACACATTCAGATTTGCTGTTCTACCAGAAAACGCAAACGCTGGGGGGAATAGGACCTGAAATCCACGCTATGAGATTAATCAAGACGTTGGTTCAGTCCTAGCCCTTCTGCTCTCAGATGCGGCTAATCATCTGCTCTGCACCTTGCACCCTGTTCTTGTCCCCAACTTGCCTTTCTCCCAGCCCAGCTCTCGCCCGACAATATGTTCCCCATTAGCTCGCCTTCTTCTGTTCGCTGTTTGATATGTGGACCCAATTGCCTCTGCCAGAGACTCTCCAACATGTTGAACTTATTTGGAAAGACTGAGACTGCACTCAGCCAGTACATTATGAATAGTCCCAGTCGATATCAGTCACTGGGCCTGTGACAGACCAGGGGTCACCGGGGTGAAGTGCAAGGTCTCTGCGGCCCGCGGATCACAGAACATCTGGTCGAACGAACGCAAAAATCTCATCATTGTGAGAAGTCACCACTGCCTTCACAGAAGGAACGTGAAGCTACTCAGCTCCTGAGTCTTTGGGGGGAAGAAGATGTTCCTCTGCAAGCACCATTGGGATAATGCCTGCATTTCTAAGATGACTCTCTGGTTTAAAAAGAACATTATCTAGAATATCTTGCCACTATCTATCTGCATGCGACTAATCTTGCACCTCTTGGTCATTTAAAAGCTGTGAATTCCACAGAAGACACAGAATCTTTGAACAGACACATTTTCATTTAAGGTGCTCCTAAAGGCAAAAAAAAAATACCTCTTCATACCGAAGATTCCTGAAACACAAAAAAAATCTTCCAAAAAAATGTGTCATTTGAAAGGCATTACACGATGGTTTGGAACATACCAGTACTATTGAGACAAACTATAAAACTACTAACTTATACTGCATTTCATTAACTGAAATTATATTACTAATATTCCTTTTATTTTTTGTTTCAATTTTATGTGTATTAAAGTCTTTATTAAAGTCTGCACACATGAATCCAGACCGATCCTATATTTCCTTTCATGACTTCAACACATGAACCTCTCTTCAGACCTCACAATTTTGTGAAGTGCAGAAACACAGCCCAGAATACAAAATTAAATGAAACATTTTAAGTCTGTTTTTTATCAGCATGAAAAGAAACAGTCAAACAAAAATGGCAAGCTTCGAGGAAGATGCAAGAACCTACTTTTATTTTTTCAGTTCACTACCACAGTCAGACAGAGCCTGCTCAGCACTATCAAAGCACTATTTAGCTATTGATATTCACGGGTTTGCTCATGTTCCCATAACTGACAGGATGGTACAGAAATACCTGTTCACCAACATGGATGAATGTGAATGACTGCAGGGTTGGGACAGGAACACACCTGAAACATTTCTCCTTTTCAGAATTCCCTCCAAAGAATGCCTTAATCTTTTCAGGGAAACCTGTGCAACTTGCTCTAGTGCATTTCAAAGTTACATTTCCAGAGTAAATATACAAATGCATGCAAATGGCCACACTGGTAGCTATCGGTCCAACCTTTTTCAACAGACATATGGAGATTTTCCTTGGGCCATTGTTGACACAGTCACTACATTGGCATTGGGGTCTCCAGTGACTTTGAATACATCCAGAGTAGGTTTTAAGAAATGGTACCAAGCCCAATTTATGAAACACAAGACCATGATAAAACCCAGCTGACAGCTCTCTCTGCCAGCAGATATTAGGAAAAGGTTTCAAACTGGCCAGAGCTGTAAATCTGCTTAGAAACATCAAAGTGCACCAAGACATCTTTGAAATACCGTACGCCAACTTCTGCATTTAAAAACGGATTCTCTGCAAGGGGAGCCATGAAATAAAGTTGTGCCCCAGTTGGCTAAGCTACAGACTTGGACTAATGTTGCAGTGAAAAAAAAAATGGAGAAGAAGAAAGAAAAGTGGTCTGGAGGCAAACAGACTTCTCAGCACGTGCCTTCGGTGGAACCTCTCTCTCCTTCTCATTTTTCACCGGGCCTCTGCATTGCAAAAAATTACATAATATTTTCTTACCCCTCTCTGCTGGCTATGGCCCATTGACTGCAGTAGCCAGGGGTAATGATTCCCTGACAGCGTCTGGTGGGAAGGAATGCTCGCACCTCCCCCATTTTGGCCCAGATGGGCCTGCTCCTCCCCTTAAATAACCAGGTCTCAGCAGAGTACCTCGGGCATGCTGGGGCCAGGAATGAGCCAGGTTTGACCTGGCTGAGTCAAGATCCTATCACCTGCTCCTTCCACACCCAGATGCGTCTGATGCACAGTGGTCCCACTCTGACACCTGCCACCCGGGGGATTATGCCCCAGAGACATTTCAAATGGAGCGGAGAAAAAGTGTGATGTCACTGCCTTCCTTCATGAGGCTCAAAGCTGAGCTATCAGAAAGCCCTGCATCACTGTGCCTGCTGAGGAAATATTTAACAATAAACCTATCCTTCAGGTTTCTCAAACAAGCAGTTTGCCTGTCAATTAGATTCCTTTCATATTGCTTTTACTGTCTATATCCCAGATTCATTTTAATTCCGTTTTTGTCTATAAATTACATTTATTTTGCCCAAATTTTTCATCAAGGCTTCATGTATACCAATAATTTATAAACTTCAAAGATTCATGTGCATACTCGGGCACTCCTTGCAGCTCATCTTGATGTGTCCACCCCCCCCCCCCCCACCCCCCCCACCCCCACCCAGTATGGTATTACTTTACCTTCCTTCCAGGAAAAATGAACCAGCAGCCATTTTTCGAGTCCACTTCCCCATGCCTTACTTTCATTGATACTCTTGCTATATTTTGAGCATAAAATTTTGATTTCACTTAGCGGCACAGCTGATAGTGTGAAAGGCAGTCTTTTGAAGCTTGTGGGCCCAATCCAGTCCTGCAGAGTAATAACCACTCATGTGATGAACCGTCTAAAATTCAGCTGATAACGACTTCTCCAGGAGAGACAGAGGGAGACACAGATGGTTTTATTTGCAGATTTTTTTTTTTTTTTGGCAAAGCCCTTCTGTTATGTGTAGAGGATTTCTAGCATGCTAATGCTCAATATTAGTTGCAGTTGACAACGAAGAAGCAAAGTAACATTCATTTTTTAAGGCATTGTGTCTTGGGTGGGTGTTTGCAGAAACTCTGGCAAATAAATCAATAAGACTGTTGATCCTTTTGTCCCAGAGACACTCAGAGTAGACCACTGACAAATAAATCCTCGCTTCATGGCCAAAACTTCTCATCTGCCTGTATCCTCACCAAGGATGAGAACTGCCAAGCAGAAAGTCATAGGCATAGCTTTTTTTTGTCCTCATTTGCCTAGAAGGTGTTCCTGAAATTCTGACTCTCGACATCAAATAAGTACATTCTGTACTGTAACTAGATCTATGAGCCTTTCGTTCAACAGCAAGCTTCCATACCTTCATTCCATCATTACATGACTGCATTAGTAACATAGAATTGCCTTCCAGAAAACACAGCATAGGACTAGCCTGTTCACCTCTATGATGTTAGATATCAAAATGACCTTATTAAATGCCACAGATTTTATTTATTTAAAAGAATAATTTCACTCAATTAAAACAACCTCTTGGTTATCTTACATCTTGGCCAGGCATGGCAAAGTAATGTAGCTACTTGTGCTTGAGCTAAAAACGGATTACCTTTCTGTTATTGTTTTGTTGAATAGCACATGTGATGATAATTGAGTTTTACATACAGGTATATCAACATCAGCCTTTACTACTTCATGAGATTTACATCTATAACATTACACTTTGCTTTCTAAAAAAAAAATTATAGCAAAGTAAGGAAATGAGGTAAGGATATGAGCTAGAAGAACTAGCCACACTTCTTTGGACCTGGACTTGACCGAAACAACTAAAAATTATTTTCAGACAGGAACTGTTTAATTAATTAATACCTTGTGCAGCCCATGCATTATTACATTCAAAATCAGATGCTACATGTCTCTTGACATTTAGACTGGTACATATCCAACTGGTTTTCTGATCTTCTTCCATGAAAAACCGGTTCCCATGTTGCCACCAAGTTTAACTAGCACATACAGCCATAGGGCATTCACACACACCCCACAGGGTGGGCGTCCGAGCGGCTTCCAGGCCATGAATGAAAAGAGCCGCAGTATAAACTTCAAGAGGCCAAAGCAGTTAAAGTTCGTCCTTCAGCACACATGACCTGGTAAAGGCAAGGGAAGAGAGACCCTGCCACTGAACTCCACCACCCCTCTCCCTCCCATTTGCGCTCAGGCATTTGTGAGCAGGAATTACCTGTGGCTTGGGGATCTACCGGTTCCCATTAAAGCACAGAGGGGCCTTTTCACAGAGGAAGTCCTCCTGCACAGGAGTTTGTGTCAGGAGCCATTTGAGGCAGATGCCTCTAGCCACACAAAGCTCATTCACCCTCACACAGCTCTGAGAAGGGCAGTCAGTCCCAGAAAGCACTGCAGTGGACTCTAACATACAGGCTTCTCTCACTGTGTCCCTTTGCACATGCAGGGGCACGACAATCAAGCCATTGAGGCTCACCCCAACACCGGCCCTTCATTGAGAGAGATGCTGAAAGACAGCTGGGTGTGTAGACCTTTGTATCCCTGTGAGACCCTTGTCGGACCCCTCGATGTCAAGTGCTGCCCACAAGGGACTAGAACACTGTGTTTTTACTGTGGGCACAGAAGTGATTGACACCAGCTGTGAGGCGGCCAGTGAATCACCTATTGAACCCTAAATGCAGGAGCGATTGCTACCCCATGTGTTCACACTCTGTGGTGCACCAATGTCTAGGAAGGACTAGAGGGAACCACTTCAGATGTTACAGCTGCAATCTTTAAGGTTCCCCCAGAGTGATCAGAGGAAACAATAAGAAGGAAGACTTGTTGATTGTTTCTGAGTTTATACACTGGACAACAAAAAAGTCCACGCCAATAATCTGCACCAGTATCAATCTCATAGTTACTGTTAAATTATAATGTAGCACTCTCATCTGGATTTTCATTCCTGGACTTTTTAAAAATTCATTTTAGCATTGTCATTAGCCTATTCCAATTTATTTCCCCAGCTGTGACTATCCAAATTAATGAATCCGCCTGGATTTCACCCGCTGGAGGCATGAACCAAAATAACGGGAGTCTACAGACGAGTAGTAGGTGTGCGAACGATCGAATTTAATATTGGCAACTACTTGTGAACTACGCCCACTGTGAAACCAGCTGGACAGTGCAATATCTGACGCCAGCGACAAAACAAACACTGTAGGTTCATAGCTTTCCTTGGTAAAATAATTCGCAAATGTCAGTCATCAACAGTAAACGAACAATTTTACAGTCATATAAAGATTTATTAATAGTTTTTAGCGGTAACGTGAGCTTGTTAAAATTCGTAAAAATGATTTTGCCATACTGGAGTGGTTTGCGTTACATTTCCAATAGGCTACACACGTGAAGGGGTTTACCAATCAGTGTATGTCAACATAACATTGCACTTTTTGGTTTAGGAAGATACGAAATACCTAATTGATTAGCATTGCAGACAAGAGACAATTTCCAGTGCTTTAACCTATATAAAAGAATATGCAGAATCACAACGTACCACATTGGTGAGAAAATCAGTTTCATTCAAATCCTCAAGGTCCAACAGGTTGGAATTGGGGAAAAGTTTCTCCGAGTTGAAGTTGTCCAGAATTGCGTCCATGGTAAAGGTGTTTTAAATACAAGCTATCTTGTAGAATGTAAGATTTTTTATGAGTTTATTAAATTTAGCAGGTCGTATTTCTGCAATTGAAGTGCGAATTTTATATTTATGATATCCGGCACCGTTCCCTGAAAGAATACAATGTAATTTCAGCCGGTAACAGCCTAAATTCGGCTTCGATTTGTTTAATATACTGTTTTGATAATTATCTATAAGTGATAGAACGGAGTCCTCTCCGGGTTCTGTCAGATCTGTCACATCCAGCTGCGGAAAGTCTCTAAGGAACAAAACACTTGATTAATATTCATATAAGTACCTCCCTAAATGCCTTTTCAGGAAAAATCTCCTCCCACCTTTCACCTCATTTAAAGAGACAGTTCGGCCGTCTCTCTCTCTCTCTCTCTCTCTCTCTCTCCAGTTTCAATTTGTTTTATTAACATGACAAACACACTGCCAGCATCCACGCACAATACAACATCATTCTTCATCATTAAAGTTCAGAATTGTGTTATAATGTCTAATGCGACAGGTCGGAGCAGTAAATCCAGCAAACCAGTAAACTCAGTGATTGGAGTCTGGTCAAGGGACCTCGATCACTGAGGGTTGGCTCCTGCATGTTTCGAAGGGATTTTAAAGTAACACGATTAATTTTACACTTTTCAATATTTTAAAACTGCCCTTTTGACCATATCTGTTTTTAAAGTGTACGTATACCTCATGCATATTTGATGCATGTCTAAAAAACAGTCACATCAATCCTCTTAACCAAGATATAACTGCTAATTGCATGACCAATGTGTAACACAATGGGTTCTATGGCTTTGACGCACTGTGAATTGGATGAGCAACTGACCGCATCTGCAGCCCAGAGATGTTACATTAATATACGACTGTGGTGAGTCAGGCGGTTGCAGCAAACACGCCTAATTAAAACAGATCACTCCGTCTCTGTCGATCTGTGGTTCAGCTGCATGCACAAACTGTGGGAGGGCAAAATTATTATGTATTGTGTTTCCTTTTATATTGTAATTTGAACAGAGGCATAATGCTACTTGAAGAAGAATAACTATAGTATTTATTTCTTAAACCCCAATGACGATTTACAAAACCTTGCTGTCCACCTGCTGCACCTACATCTATGCAGGCTAAATAAATGTTAGAGTCTTTGGAAGGGCCTCGTTAACTGATATTTTAATTTTATGTAGATGGTAATCTGAAATAAATTTATGTCAGGGCAAGATCATTATTACCTCTTCCTGATTGCATCATGCTAGACATCTTGAAAGGTTGCCATTCCCAGTAATAAGCAATTTGTGCTTTCATAATTAATACATGAGCTGTTGAATCCACAAGTTTTTTTTTCTCTTATTTTTTGTTGAGGGGCAAAAGCTGCTCATTGTGTGAGCTGAGAAGAGGACATCTGATCCTGGGAACCATTCCAGACCTAAGGCCCTGTCTCCCTGTTGGGTCATCAAGTCCTCAACTAGTGTTACCATGTAAATGGGCTTGGTCCTTTATCCCCTCAGGTACAGTTTAGGTGTTTTGGTTAAAGCTTGTGCCACACTTTTTTTCAGTGTGGGAAAATTATTTTGGAGAAAAACTTCTTTTTGTGTCTTCCTTGCTTTTGCTCCATCACCCATTTAGGGCCTATATTCCTAGTACTGTAGTTTTATTTGGCGTGACATTGTGACTCAAAAGGTGAATAACAACCTAAAGCTGAGGGAGCAACTTTAGAACTGTAAGAAGTTTGATAATGAAGCACTCAAAATATCAATGTATGAAGAACACAGTGTATGAATTTTCTTTCATTTGTACACAGCGCCCTTTCAAACTCAGTGTTGTTTTGGTAGCACACTGTTACAATGTCTCAGTGCCTCAGTTTCACCATCTTGGTTTTAAGTATTTAAAAGTCTTAGCTGGGTCTACTGTTGTTACTGCATCTGGTTGTTTATTGCTTCTGTAGAAACTGATTATTGTTTCTTGCAGGAAAAGGATTATAAATCACTTCCCATTAGCTAAAATATCATGTATTAAATATTAGATATGATTGTTTTAGCTGGCGAAACTGCCAGATTTTACAGTGTTTTGGCTGAGACATAAACATCCAAGATCCTTCTGGCTGGCAAAGCACACTTCTCATTGGTTCACCAGCAGCAGGATAGTTTAAATGAACACTTCACCACAATAAAGTGAGTTCATTAATTATTCATCAGTGTGAACATACTTAAAATATCTGAAAATGTTTGCTGTGTGATGAAGTCATAAATGTTGAAAGTAAAAATGTATAAGCAGAGTTCTGAATGACCTTAACAGCATTTCAAATGTATCTGTGCAAGAGCAATATAGAAACCTGGCAAAAGCATGACCAGAGACATCACACTTTCTTTACCAGCCCTCCTCTTGAAAGATTCATCTCGGTGGGTTTGAACATTACAAGCACGGTACAGAGCGCCTCATTAATTCCAAATTGTAATTTTATTAATGTTGGCTTTTTAAAAATAACATTTTATGCTACGTTCCTTTTAAAACACTTGCAGTGTTCGATACTTTAATTAATTGTGTTCTTTGTGTTCTCTGACTGTCCTGTCAGTCTCTGCACTGAATAAGATTTTATGTGCCGGGTGAGTCAGTGTATCCACAGATGCTAGTAACTGGGAATAGAATGTGCAATAGAGTAGACTTGACTTCAGGAGTACTTTCTATGTCACAAATAATAATGCGCAGTAATTATACTGAAAGTTTTCTTGATTTGTTCCACACTATATGAACCCCAATGAAATGTGTAATATACAGTACTTTATTTATTTTTTTAAATTGTCAGTTAAAATAAATATCTTGGGTATATTGTGACTGTTTTACTGTCAAGGCACAATTTTATCATGTATAATAAGCTGTCATGTTAACACAAACATCGGGGATGCTCTTGCTTGTGGTAAGCATTTAACAGTGACAGCCCATGGCCTTTTTACAGCAATACTGAAGCAATCATGCATATTTTCACAAAAACAAAGGATTTTCTTGTACTGAAAAGTGACGTGCTGGTTATATTCCATAAAAGAGATTTTCCGAGGACAAGGACCACCTCCTCCTCATTTATAGAGCCATTAAGCACCCTTTAAATTCAGGGACCGAACCTCTTTCACTATAAAACAACGGGCAGGAAGTAATGATCAAAGCAAACCCTGTGAACCGTGCTCTCAAAACCATCTCATGACTGTGTTAAAGACAAACCAATGGAAGCAGCACCATGATGGACATGTCTAAGAGGAAGCCATCAACGCTTCCCTTCTGAGTTGAGCAAGCTGAGGTGGTTCCTCAGAGAGTAACCAAGCAATTACCGAAATAGTCTAGAACAGAACAATTAGAAATGTAAACGGTTTGCTCCCCAGCAACCTGCTTGCCATTGTGTTCCTCAAACATTTTTCATGTAAGTTTAGGACTACTGCAAGAATGCCTTTGGTTCTTTCATTCTCTCAGGGTCATTGTTACTGTCATGTAAGAACTGTTACTGTCATGAATAATGAATGAGAGGTCTCACATTATAATCGACTTGAAGACTTTTTTCATACAACAGAATTGCAACATTAGAAGTGCTTCATTTTCTTATTTTTGTTTACTTTTATATTCATTTTTGGTATTTTAAGCCTGTTCAAGCACTTTGGTCAAGTGTGGTTGTTGTAAATGTGCTATATAAATAAACTTTGACTTGACTTGACTTTAGTGTTTTGTTTGGTATGATATTCTATGGTGGATTACATATTTCTATCATGTACAATTAATCAAAATATTTTAGGTGAAATTGGGTGTGAGTTGCTTACTAAATGTCCACAGGGTAGGAAAATAATGTTCAGTTGCCAGGTTACAGTATAAGTAACTGAGCTAAAAGTATGGCAATGAATAGTCATAGTAATGTGAGGCTTATTTAAATCAGCATGACGTGGAAATGAGTGGTTATTTTAGGGCGTTACCATAAATGTATTCAGTACTACCTGCTGTTTAGCTATTTATCTTGACAAAAACATTTTCAGTGTAAAAAACTTAATTGCTCACATATACAAGGCATATTTTTTTCTAAACATCTAAAACAAAACCTAAACTCTGTCTGGGTATGAAGTTATTGATATCAAAAGGATTGCAAGTTACACCTATGCTTTCACCCGTATCTTTCACAGAAATTAAATTAGTGCTAGTCCATAGCAAAGCTACACTCAGTTTTCTACTTTCTCTAGTTAACCAAACAAGAAGAAGTTATGATTGTTTAGCTAAGTTCAGAACATTACATATACATTAAACTTTATAAGGGTAGAAAGTCTATGATTTATTTGGCTACATAATTTTGTAAAAATTGTCATGATTTTTAAAGTTTTAACGATGAAAATGATTTTAATGCGATCAGCTTTGAACAAATATACAAGTTTGTATCCGTTATTTTCTTTATTGTGGAAGCAATAATTCAATAAACACACATGCATCTTAGCATTGAGAAAAGGGAGACTGCAAACTTCATGTTGTTGATTAATAATCTGCCATTTTTTACCGTCATCTTTGCAATCACTTAGGTGATCATAATTTTTGACCTAGACAAGTCTGAATTAAAAGTTGAATAACAATAAAATTATGAATAACAACATTACGTCTGCACGCAGAGAGGAATAATGTAGCATATTTAACAAAGCTGTCAAAATAGCAACAGTTTGCTTTCTATATGAAAGTTCATCAGTTTCACACCATGTGTGAGACAAAAACAACTGAGAATCTTTACACATTTAATTGTATTCTTCTTACCTGAAAAATAACCTGTTCACAGGTTTCTATCAATTGTCAGCAGCGACATTGGTTTAAGATTAGCAGCAGGCAGCTGGTTGATTTTTAAAAAAATAATCCAAGCACGACCCACAAACACAAATGGATATTATGATAGATTATTTGTACTTATTTGTAGGTGTGACTGATTTCCTATCCTGTAAATCAGAAGTGAGTTTTGGTGATACACAGATACACCATAATGTTTTGTTCAATATGAATTTTGTAATCTGTGAGATTTTTTGACCTGTGGTAAATATGATTTTGTTTGAAATACTACAGGAATTTAACATTATTTATTAGAGATTGTAGTCATTGCTAATTAAAAGTGAAAACATTTATTTAAAACTTGTATCATACTGTTATCATAAAACTGACAAGAAATAACCATTAGACAAAATTTATTGTGCCATTGTGGCCTGGAAAGGTTCACTGAGATTCCACTTGCATGGTAAAATCAGCTTCTGGAGCCACAAAGGCACATTACTTCAGAATTCATTTCAAATGATGTTTAGCAAGTGCATATGGAGTGTTTCACATGGTTTAGGGTTTCACTTGTCAAGTCTGTTATTGTGAATGGCATTCCTCCAGATACTGTGTATCCCTCATTGGTTTTTGTATTGAATTACCTCAAGAAAACCATAGCCATTGCCTCAGACAGTCAATTGCCGGTAGCTCTAAAAAGCCTCTGAATTTCAACTCGGCTCTTTCTGTCCACTCAGAACAATGTATTATGCAATTACAAATGGCCCGTTATTTCATTACAGGCAGAAACCTGATTCGGCAAAGGGGACACTTGGAAGAGGCATACAGGGAGCACCCATGGCATTTTCTTCATTCTTTCAGAAACAAAGGCAGGTATACAGAATTGTCATCATGAGCAGAGGCCAAGAATCTGATCTTGACCCATTGTATCAGCAGTGCACAAAGTGATGGGTTATGGGTAATTCCAGGAAAGCAACTAAGACTCTTCACATTTGGCTCCTAAGTGCATTTTTAAATTTTACACCTGGGTGTTTAACAAAGGCCAATCTGTTTCACGATTTTGGGCCATCTTCTGCTCTTAATTTTTTAATAAGCTCAATGATATCTTGATCTGACATTTTTATAAGCACCAGAAATAGCCATAGACTGCAAGTGCATCCTGAAGATTTTACTGTGCTCAAGTACAGGAGTGAACCAGTATAGTTTGTAGAGCTGTCAGAAAACTAAACTAAGGCAGTTGGTTGGAAGAAAAACCAGCATGCAGATTGTCCCACCAGGACTGCACTTGAGTATCCCTGATTTAACAAATTCAAAGTCCTTCTCTCAGCAGAATAAATAAATGAATGAATGAATGAATAAATAATGCCTTTGTAAATGACATTGGTCTGTGACATCCTGAGCTTCTGTGATGAAAGTGATATGTTTAACAAACATGAACAGAGGTCCCTATGCTAGTGTCACACATATGCATGTCCCCTGCAGCCTAACGTTTTGTTCTTGTGTTTGCAGAAGTTAAGCCTGGGGTGATGTTTACTGACTCTGCTCTGTCAGACGGAACTCTCCTGTTGAATACATAGAACAGAGCCTACTACAGGCCCCCCAACTCCCTCCTCACAGCCATGTGAATATGGCAGACATATAGCTGAGAGTATAAATTACTATTTTATATGCATATTTTAACTCTAGTGACTTGTTTGTGTATATGTCAGCCCATATCATAATAGCAGTTTCTCCATACTTCATTCCTCATAGCTTCTTAGGATCTTCTTTGCCCCTTAGGCTCTTTGAGCTACTAACAGAACTTGATCAAAACTTTAATTGTCAAAGAAAATGAACAGGGGCTGCCTGAGTTTTGATCTTTGGGAGTAATTATTTCTGATTTGAGCACTGACTTAAGCAGATTCAGACATTAATTCTTTGAGGGGGACCTGTGAGTAGAGGATCTTAGTTGTCAGTGTTTGTCCCATTGCTTGACATTTGCTTGGCATTTTCTCTTTATTCTTTCTCCCCATAACCATTTCACACATTTCTCCACAGGAATTCTGTTGACAATCAGGTTCTCTAACATGAAACAAACAAGGCCTATTGACACTTTGGTAGAGACATCAGCATCTGAAATCTGGCCTCGATATGGTGTTATTTATAGCTGGTAACCTGATGACAAAATGGTTTCACCATAATTAAAATAATGGGGAGATTAAGAGCATCTATCCGATGGCACTCATGTTGTCAGGTCCCTTAGGTTGTTGTTGTTCCACCCCACTAGAAACACTAATTCTCCTCCTCTCCTGGTCCAGAGTATGCATAGCCAATTAGACAATCGCATCTTAATTTCTTCTTCTATGAAGCATAGGCTCTTGGGAGCTGATGAGGACATGCAGGCTCATAAATTTAACAGTTAACATTTCTTTTGATTTTGAAATGACCCAGGTACGTAACTTGTTTTACAGCTAGTTATTTTGGAAGCGAACCACAGAAGGAGTCATTCATACCCCAAGCTTTTCATCCATTTTAAAGACTGCTCCACTGTCTCCCTGCTGGCTCACTCTGTACCCTATAATTACAGGCTGTGGAGAGAATGGGATGAGATTATACCCTATAACCAAACAGAAACTCGGTACGGTATTAAGCTAGCAAGATACACATTAAATCCAGTGGAGATTCCCTTCCCCCTACACCCCCCCCCCCCCCCCTCCCCCATCAGATTCCAACCAGACCATATGAATATGGGATAAAGTTTCAGACGCACAATGTTTCATGTTCTTTTATTTAGCTATTTTTACCTCAGTAGTGGTTTTCTGAAAATTGCCACCATAAAGCATCCAATACCAGGGTACTGAACTGGGATTAAACAACGAAAATGATGGAAAACTGATTCACCATTTAATGCTTTGCATGAAAAGAGACTTAAAGACCAATGCCTGAAAGCTAGATATTTTTAGATAAATGGTACAGTAGCACAAGGTAGCAGCAGGTATAACAGGTGTGCATTCTCTTTCAGTTGTTTGATATCTTGATTCCTGCTGGTGGTAATGGAGTCACATTTCTTATTATAAATAAAGTGAATTCATAACAACCATCTGCTTTCAGGTGGGTTTAAATACCCTACCATTTCTGCCACAGCCTGTCTCACTGTGGAAAACTGAAAACTACACAAGATTCCAAAAAACATATGGACAAAAGTGTAACTATAATAATCTAAAGCAAGCAAGCCTGACTCCAGTAACATTATTTGGATAGAATCAAGCTCCTTTAATGAGAAAAACTCTCTGGGCTGCCATAAACAAAAATAAATGCAATTCCCCTGAAGAAACCAAAGGAAATTAAGTCAATTTTCCATAATATTTCAGACATTATGTCTCAGGTCCTCCAGACGAAAAATAGATCTTGTGGCCTTTGTCTGAAATGTTTTCTGTTATAATACTGTCTATTTATACAGCCCTTTGGAAAAACACTTTAAGCTGTGCTGTCAAACAGGGAAAAATCAACTAACATGTGCCGTAATATGATCATTCAGTTACACTTATACGCAGGTGCAAGCACATGATACAGATGGGAGGACGGAAGATGGGTGGGTTTATAAAAGGTAGTTGTGTTACAGGTAACAATAACCCCTGCTCCACTGAGGGGGACATTGTACAAAGCCCAGTTGTATAAACTGCCTTGAGTGACTGTAATGCAGGTGTTCTGATACTAATCGAGGTAGTTCAATATTTGAATGGACTGGTTTGTGTGGCTTCGGCCCTGTGTTCTTCTAAGGCGCTGGGAGTTTGTCATTCACACCCTGCCTGCGATCCTTATCAAGGCAAAGAAGGTCGGCTGAGAGAACCCTTTCAGAGCGGCTATCCAAAAGCATGCCATTGCCTACTGCGCTGTATGGGTTGTATCCCCCTCAGGGCTGAGCTTCCACCTTTGGAGTTATATAGATACTCGTTGGGGGTTTGAAGCCTAAGAAAAAAGAATTAATTTATGCAATATTCTGTTGAAAAAAGACATTTTTGTTACATTGCTGTGCGATGATTGTTATCAAGTAACACCAGTGAAGTTTATTCAAATACCTCACATTCATATAAGGGTATGATGTAAAGTACCTTGTTGATGGGTACAGCTACAATAGTTGGCCAAGGGCCAGAAACCGTGACCAAAAACCTTGATTATCAGATGATCTCCTTGAACCAATCCTGTTTCCAGGCCTGGATTTAATCAACCTTTGTACTAAACCATGTTTTACAAATGCAGGTAAGTGTTGGTGCTTTAGTACTCATGAAACATAATCTACCGTGTATAATGAACACTTGAATTGAAATGTAAGTCAAAGCCACGAAGGACGACTGTTGATTGAATCCAGGCCGCAGTAACATGAAAAGTTAGCTTTCAGGCACTTTAAGACTCAAGCAGCTTTGATTCATTCCAGCCCATTCAGGGTTATTCAGCCTGACAAAAGTCTTTTATTAACCTAATTCACTTTTCTGAAATGGATTCTGGGAAGCCAGACAAAGACAGCCAAAATTTATGATGGTAAGGAACGGTATCACTCCCTGACTCACCCGTCCTACCAGCTGTACACAGCTGAAAGGCTAATCTGCATCTCTCTCATTCCCACCATTATGGAAGCACCTACTGTCCTGATAGGAGGGAGCTCATGATGGTGCAGAAAAAGCTTTCACGTGGTGCATTCATGAATACTGAGGCAATCAGGAAGAAGTGGACAAAGATGAAAGAAAACAAATCTCTTGCCAAAAAACTACATCAAACATGATTAGTGATCGCTAAAAATAAACCATATTTGCAATTGGTTGGTGGGGGAATTGCATTATTTTGGAGGGAGCAATTGTGGAAGCAGAAGTAAGAAACTTTCTCAGAGCATGCGTTTGATAATGCATTCGATGAAGTCCTGGATACCAAATTAAATAGCTAATAAAATTAAAAACTCAGATGCATAAAAAATACCCTTCTATTCATGTGAGCATCCTCCATCAAATTCTCCAGATTGTAATTTACTATTAAGATAAATTAATTTTAAAGTGAGTTAGCTTTGCAAGTCTCAGAAGTAATGTATGTAAAACATTTGTCACAGCTACATATAGTACAATGCTTTTTCCTTGCTTGGTGAAACTTAGAAGATGGCTAAAAAGATAAGAATAAATTGTTTGCTTCTTTATTTATGTGTTACATTCGTTTTAAAAGTGTATGTCCATTTCTTGTTTCGTTTCACTGTGTTCATTTTAGATTATACTTCCATGTCACTTTTTTACAGGACATTTCAGAATGAGCAGCGGTCGAACACAGGGGATATGACACATCCTGTGACATTTCTCAAATAACACGGCCTGACAATAACAGAGTGCACCCTTACATAAATATGGTGTTGGTTTTTTCATTTTTTTCATTTTCACTAGTCTGTTTGGGATGATGAAGTCCAAACAGTGCAGCTCTGTCCATCCAGACTGCAATCATATTTCCCAACTGGGGGTTGAATGGTTGAGTGAGTCTGGACCAATTCAAAATCAACAAGATGGCTTTTCTCAGTAGAAAACAGTCTGAGATGTTTGCTTGAGCCCTCACTGAGCCATTCTTGACTGAGACATAACCCCTATAACCAAAATGAAACAATGTCAGAGTAGAACAAGAAAAAGAGCGTGCTGGCAAAAGAAACCGCTCCATTGGAGAAATGAGTCACAGAATTATTGAGAAATCATTACTGGAATACAAACAGCCAATGAAATTTCAGCTATCACAATACAACTGTAAAAATTATAAACCTTGGTGTGTGTTTGTGTGCTCTAACTAAACGTTTCCCAGGAGGACAGACGAGGGGTTGCAGGATTCTCTGGAGATAGCTGTCATCCATTATTGCATCTATTACATTTAACAACAATCTACATGGTACCGGTACCGTGTCCATATTAACTTTACCAGGTTGAAAAGGTGTTGCGGAAATAAAATATTGTCAAACAGATTAGTTCTTTAGGTGATTTTTTTGATGCAATTGCAATAAATTGACAAGTGAAGCATAACACTAAATGTCTAATGCAATAAAATAATTGCCGATCTGACAGCTCTTCAAATTATGCATAATTAAAACCTCTCCTGAGAAGCACCTTCAAACAGTTTATGTGAGTATATATGGCAATTGTAGAACATGACATAGATCCCAAGGCTATAAAACACTGAGATATGAATTAATTGCCTTACAGGAGAGCATTGCAAACAGTTTTTGCTTCTGATTAAACTTTTGTTTGGTTTAAATATGAACAGAAATAATTGCGATATAAACAAATGCATGCAAGAATGAAACTCTGGGATTCATTTGTTAAACAGAGAAAAATTGTGGGGCCAGACGAATGTTTCATTCATATGCAGTTTGGTAACCAAACTTCATACATCTGCTCTTCACAGTTTAATGGAGTGGATCTATGAACCATGTGTCAAAAACTGAACCTAACAACTCTCTCAGCATGTTTTATTGTATGTTGTCAATATGAAGTATTGCCTGGGTAACTCCTTTTTCTTTATTGTTTTCATGACTCTCAGCTATTTTTAGATTAAGCAAGATATTATCTCCACTAGTATTCAATTACTTATACAAATACAGCATTGCGTAGGTGTGTGTGTGGGTGTGTGTGTTGCATGCTTCACTTCAGTGACGTTGAATGCTTTTAAGATGCATGCATTAGTGGGTGTGTGTCATGTTTCCATTGCATGGTTCAGGAATATCATTTTGGTGCTGATTGTTAGTGTATGATAATTATAAAGTTAATTATGTCATATTAAATGAATATTTGTTGTGCCACCTAAGAGGCATCGTAGGATGAATACTGCCTGCATCTCAAACATCTTCTCATATTCTGGAGATGTAATCTTTGTTTCATTAACGCAAGACTGCTAAAATCTCACTGTAATTAATATCTATATATGTAAATATGACATAAAAATTGGCAACGCTGCTGACATATTTAGTTTACACAGTTTATTCAGAACAGGACAACAGCAATGAAAGCCAGAACAAAGTGTTTTTCCCTATGCCAGCAGGACCTTTTCAAGGACTTTAGATCCAGAGGAGACCACTTTGAAAGCCAATTGAGATGTTATGTTAGAAGAACGAGCCAGATGTCCATTAAACATGACCACTGCACTTGGTAACAGCTTCTTTTGGGTCTAGGGACAGTTGAGGAATAGTGACAATAACATCAGTTGTCAGCGAGAAACATGGCTGATTTACATGGGCAGGTGGAGGAGCGATGCTTGAATTAATTCTTGTCGGATCTCCAGTGTAATCAAAGCCTGTACTGGACAAGTTCTCCATCCAGATGGAATTGGCTCCTACAACAATCCTTTGAACGCTGGCCCAGCAAACTGTCAGCACCTTGATGTCATTATGTAAGTAGAGGAAGGAGCAGGCCACCCTTCTCTCTTTGTTGTTGGCTGACTTCACCCTCGTGAGGTTGAGCGAAATGAGTCCATGGTACTTGCATGGCTGCTTTCCCATCAGCCTCTGCAACGCAAATGCTGACCCAAGAGAAAGTTCCTTTCTCCAGATGGGCCTGCTTGGCCTGTTTAATTGACCACAGAACCTTGCCATGCATCAGCATTCACTCTTGTTTTAATTCCGCAGAGCTATTGTTAGGAGATTTGAATGGCCTCGTTTCTATCTTTCCACAAAAATACCTTGTCCTTAATTTGCTGTGTATGTCTGTCTCTGGGTCAGGTATGCTATAAATAGAGTATGTGGCTTATTCTTAAACTGTACATGACAAGGAGGTCAACTGTCCACTGGTGTTGGAAGTATTGATCAGGGCTTCAGAGTATGACTGGGCTCCTGATTAGAATTGCATGAAACCTAAGGTTATCACCTTAGTTGCAGACATCCACACAGAAATCCAAATAGATCAATGTTGACATTACACTTTGCTGTTTTTGCCTTATAAGTCTATTCTTCCAAGACTTTGAGAAGTTCAAATAATCTTGGGGCTTCTGTGTGGTACATCTACCAAAACACACGTTCTCAGTGCAGTTATGTGCTGGAGTCTTGTCCTAATGACAGGACTGAATCTTGACCGTTAGTTTGCTAAAGGTGACTGGAAGTCCCTGAGAACAACAAATAATGTGCTGTAGTGTCGACCAGTGAGGGAGGGTTTCATTCTGCAGGTCAACAGGCAAGCGAGATGCAGTTTGTTTGGTCTGTTTGGCTTCTGCAACATGCCTAAACATGCTTTGCTGCATGTTAATTTTGTCTTGGATGACAATATGTTGCAGTGAAATAAAAAAAATAAAAAATAATTAATTTAAATTCTATTGAATGTTCCTTGTAGTGCAGGTTTCTGCACTGAAAAATATATGGTTCCTGAGATTATGACCAGAGACTTATACCACCTACAGGGGACACAAATTAATTGCTGTGCCTTTGAAGGATATACTTCAGAAAATGCCTTGATTTGTTGAGGCCATTGAAAATCAGGATCTCTCTATAAGAAAATGGTATAAATTTCAGCAATAAAATTTAATTGATTACTCACATGCTTGAAGACATGTAGTTTAGGAAAATGATAGTAGGTGCAACAGAAACTTTACTGTTGTCTGGGTTTGGTTGTTAAGTGGCATGTCTAATACTAGAAAGTAAGTCCATTTCTATGCTCACATATAAAGGGATTGTTATCATATATGCACAGGATATCATTAAAAAAATCCCCATGGTCAATTCTTGTGGATAGAAACATTGTCCTGCATACATAAAAACAAAATAAATAATTTGGGGTCTCATGAGTAATGTAACAACCATCTTTGTTATATTAGAATGAATCTTTTTGTCCTGGGCCTCCAGGAAAGACCAGATGTGCCAGTACTTGTGTCCTATATTCAGGACTGCATTCAATGACAAAATGTTCTTAAAACACTGCAAAGGCCAGTCAACAAAGAGACCAGGCAAAGAGAAGGTAGGATAGCAAGCCTTTGCATATTAGATATAAAAGATAATTAAAATGCTTGTCTTCATTGCTGGCTTCTTCCTGCTACTCAGTAATGATAACCCTGTGAGGCCCCTGCTCTGAATCTGATCAGGCTATAAATATGCTGACTTTTAAAAGCATGACTCATCAATAAAGCTGCAGCTGTGTGAGTGAGACCAGCTCATAAAGGTTTGTTTGAACCCTCTTTCAATTTCTGTCAAGGTGAAATTCAAAAGTCTATTAAAATGCAAAGTCTATTTCATAATGCGTTGCATATTCTAAACACATTGTCGAATGGACAAACTGTCTACAAGCATAATTCCTTAATTTTTTTTTTTTTGTACTGGCTGTCATATAAGGCTGAATGAGTCAAAAAATGATTCACCAAATGTATTCATAAAATAATGAAGACTAACAAGGACCCATAGTTTATGTTTTCTGTCTTCAACAGACATGTCTGTCAATTCTTATTTTAATGAAAGCAAGAAAGTCAGCCTTCATTTAAACCAGAAACCCAAAGAAGTAAGAAAAGCAGACATTCTAAAATACAGCCCAACAGAGAATGAGTCCAGGTGAAATTTTTTCCCATTGTTTTGCTTGCAGTGATTTGGTTCACCATGGGCCTCACCAGGGCTTTTTATTGCATAGCTTCTGAGGTTCTCTCAGCAATTCCAAGTCTTTTTATTTTTACCCATGAAAGCCAAAATGAGGGCCCTCGCTGTACATCCGAATCACCAACCAGTAATAAAGCGGGTATTTAAATCCTGGCTGGAAGTCAGATGTCTCCCCGTCTGGGGGAACTAAGGGCAGGGCGGGGCCTGCAACGTAATTTTGAGTTGAGCTTTCACCCACCCTGGGGATATCAGTAATTACATCAATTACACCGTTTGAATTATATGAAGCAGTGATGACAGGGCGTGGCGCTGTGGTTTGTCCCTGCCTCACGTCTGAGGCGTGGGATGAAATTACAATTGGTGGATAAGTCATACCAAACCGAGTTGTAAGACGACAGCTTGGATTGGACGGCTGGGTTGAAAGGCTTCCTCTGGGTAGTGAGAGTATGGAGGCATATTGCACTCTGGTATAAGAGTCTTGCATAGGCTGTACCTACGTCATCTGTTTCTCCTGATATTGCTTTCTTTCTGTGTTCCAGGGCATTCTTGATGCTGGTGATTTGAAGTACAACATAAACAGCTGAATTATTTGTGTGTATCCTGGTGCAGCTCTGACCACTCAATGGTTTATGTATTGGGCTGGGGTGGCCACTGCTCACCTGGTGAACAGGCAGAATAAAATAACCCCCAAAGCAATAGCAATCCAAAAGTAAATACAAAAAGTTCAATCTAGCAACCAAAAGCTTCAAAGGCAAAGGAACAACAAAAATCAAATAAACTGGCACCAACTCACCACACTGTGCATAGCCCAGCTTCCCCAAACACCTTCCAAAAACTCTCCTCCCAGGCCTCACAACCAAGCTTTTTTTTATTAGGCCCAATAATTAGGTAATGGGCCATAGCTTTAGTGATTACGATGTCTCAGCATACCTGTGAGTAGAGCTGGTGCTGCCCTCTGGTGGACAGCATCTCAATTTCCTTCCTGGCACCACCGTATATACCCCTACTAAGCAAGTTACTTGTTAATGGTTACCATCAGTGGTGACCCTAATAACTTGGCATCTTTGCTGGCTAAGCCTTTTTGTATGCAATTAAATAAACTGCTCTCAATAAAATTGCCTATTAAATGTTAATGGATTTCACCCTCTTATATGAGAAGAGTGAGGGAATTCACATTTATCAGGAGAAGGCTTTTATACTGTGCTCTTTTGATCCTGCTGAAAAACTGTGTTCTAGTGTGTGATGCACCCCATAATAAAGCATAAACTCCTGTCTGTGTCATTGCCTCTTTAGTATGCTTTTATAATTTTTGCTTTGAGCTATAATTAAAGAGCCATTCTCAGGATTCAAACCTATAATCCCATTGGCACCACAAGAGGAACCCATAGTGACATATGTAAGCAAAAGCCCTGGTGGATAGTCCAAATATATTATAGTCTCTCCTCAGGGGAAAAGTTTTTGTTTCTCTTTCTTAATTAAAATAATCCAGGAGCTCCTAAAACTAAGTAGACCCCTGTATTATTATGTAATGAGTATTTGAATCTGGAGGACATCCTGACGATGAAGTTAAGCATCTTACAGCAATGTGAATTACAGCAACTCACCAGTGTTCTATTTTATGGTGTGATTTCTGGCTTGGAACTCTGGCCTGAATTGGGTCACCCGACTGAGTGTGAACACTCCAGTAATACTTACAAAATAAGACTGGGTCCACTGGAGGGAATCCTTAATGGCTGCGCCCACTATTTACTATGTGATCTTTAGGATGTCTATGAATGTGGAGGCGTCTACAGTCCAGCATCAACATCATCCACTCAAGGGTCAGCGGTAAGAAGGTAAGAAGTCTGAGAATTCCATTCGGTCCATTTACATTTACATGTCGGGTATTTTAAGAGACACTGTTACCCAGATTGACTCGCACAGTGCATGCAAGGTTTGATGAATTCCAATATAGGTGCAAAACGTACTTTGACCCAATGAAAACAAAGCATTATTACAAAAAAACAGTTGTCAGCATAATTATCACAGTGCCATACTGATAGGCAGATGCGCCTACAATAGCAGATCTACTGTATAATATTGCAGTTGGACAGGGGTGTCAAACTCAAGTATGGCAGAGCTACTGTGTCTACAGGTTTTTGTGATTTCCTTTCAATCAGCAGCTGACTTTGGCCTCAGATAAAATAACAGTAAAGTTATACTGGTGATTGTGGTGAAGTACTGAAGTTCAGAACAACCTCCATTCCAAAGGCATTTAGGTTCATAATAGATAACGTTGGTAGAAAGAGTTGAGTCTGAACTGATGAACCCCAGTTTCCAGAGGCAGTTTTTCAGTCTGTACCCATCCAGGCTCATCATTTTTCCTTCAGTCAAAAGGAAATAAAGCACTATGTCAAGCCTGGGCTTGAATACTTCAAGCGTCTCTGCATTCACTTTGAATCTAGGCGAGCAGTTTGGAAAAAAACTATACATAGCATTTAAGGCAGACTTGCATCATTCCCCTAAGTTCATACAAGTCACTGTCAAAGGAACAGTAGTGTGTGAGGATTATGTCCAATAGAATGACAATGACTTTAACTGTTTCACAGTAAGCAGTGACAGGGACAAAGCATTGTGCAAACTGCGGGTTTCAGTGAACAGTTTTCTGTTAAATTTTACCAGTCCTTCTGGCATCCACACAGAGGTTAAAAACAATAGTTCAAAAAAGGCTTTCCAAAAAAGCATGCAAATTAACCCTGGTGTTTAGGCTACTGCCGAGAGCATTGAAACCCATTTCAGGGAAAGTCTGATTCACACATCATGTTGGGAAACTAATCTCACTGGGCAGTACTCAGGGAGCTGGTGAGCATTTTCTAAAGAAGCAGCAGACCGACAGCATCTTGAACCAGCCGTCCAATACCTTCAGAGGATCCTGAGTAAGATGGTGCTTGAGGTCCAACTGTGGAATAATCCTCCAAGCCCAGGCAGTCTCCTCCTTTTACAGCAACTGTCATAAACAGGGTCATGATATCTTTTGAAATGCGCCTATTTGACTTTCAAAGTGAATAACTTTAACTCACAGCAACCTGCATCCAGCATTGTGTCATGTGTTGTGCTTCTGCTACTTTTCCTGAAGAACTGCTCTATAAGTTGTGAAACAAACACTGACAGATTTGTACCGTTTCTCATCAAGTCCCACGCAGCCAAACCACCCGCAAAGCTGTAATTGGGTCAATTTGAAGTAACTTCGGTTAACTGCTTTTTATGTGAAATGATGTCATCTCTGAGTTTAAACCTCCAAAAAATAGACATGCCCAGAAGATATTAAAGTAGGGGGAATCGCGAGGACATTCCACAGTTACTGTCCTGGAGGACTTAATCCCTCCAAGTCCCTCCCCTTGCCCCCTCCCCCCTTGGCCCAGACAGTTCCAGGCCCTCTTTGAACTCTGATACCTCACACTCAGGCCTGGACCACAGCTGCACATACAGTGCATGGTCCTCTATAGTGCTGGAGAGTGAAATCTTGGCAGGCCAGGCCCAAAAGAAATCTTTACAGGCTATTGCATCAGACTGAGTGATAAGGAGAAAGGAAAAATGAAAGAAATGAGAAATGTGCACCCTGGAACACGTCTATCTAGAAGTGACTCCTTTTATGGTTTTTGCCTGTATGGAGAGCCCACCAGCAGCAATAATGAACCAGTTAGAAGGGGCTTCCCATAAACCACCAGCACTCCAGGGCTTCACTTCTGAAGTTTAAAAAGAAAAGCTTGTTAAAGACAGTTTCTATTGAGAATGTATAGCAAGCAAATTCTTTTTGTTTCCAACATGAAGGATAAACCGTAATCCTTTAATTAAATGCTGAAATGTCATCACTGCTTATTAAAAAAATATGTGTGTTCCAGACTTGAATAATTAAAGTTGTATGGATATACCCAATATACCACAGACATGTTGTTTCAAAGTTTTTTGCTCGATAAGGTAAATAGCCTGCTCCTCCAAAACAGGCTGTTCTGGAGGCAAAAGAGGTCCTACCTGGGTGTACATAAACAACTGGCCACTGAGTGTATGCAATGCATACATGCATAGACAGACAGACAGACAGACAAGACAGACTGACAGACAGATGGATATCATTAGTTCATGAGTGAGAAAACAATGGGATGCCGTTTGTAAAATGGTACACATTCTGTAACCCTGTTCAACTTTTCCACATTTAACATTGCCAAGTGTAAAAAAAAAAATTAAAAATTAAAAAAAACATTGCAATTGCTTTTCCAACAGTAATGTTATGTATTAAAGCAAGATTAAAAAAATGATGAAAAAATACATATTACATATAAATATAAATGTTAAATTTAAAAGTAATGTTAAATGCTAATGTTTAATGTAAATATTAAATGTATAAACAAAATGCTCGCTATCAGCTGGACCCTTCTGAGCATGTACGGAACACTGCACTTGAAAGTTGTAAGCTTCTTTGCAATTTCTCACTGGGAATTACCTCCTTGACACAATATGCTTATTTGGCCCTGAACATCGAAGCCTAACATCTTTGCCATATGTCTCAATTTTAGTACCTATTTTACTTGCACGACAGGATAAAGATATTAGGCTACTCCTAATAAAGTATTTAAAACAAATTAAGATAGACAAGATTTTACTGCCATACTTGAATTTAATTGAGATAACTCTCCTTCATACAAAAAACTAATGTTACACAAAAAGTGCTTCACCAATTAGCATGTTCCAAACACTTACTTTCTGCATTTAACATTTGCATTTACATTTATATTTAGCATGTACATTTACATTTGACATTCATGTGTAACCTTTAAATTCACATTTAACATTTACATTTATATATAATATGTAATTTTTGCTTTAATGCATAGCATTACTTTTGGAAATGTGACTACAGTGTTCGAGACAAATTCCTCTATGTGTTAACACAAGAACCAAAGAAGTGTCAATGGCAGCAAAAGCAGGCCATCATGGGTTGGAAAATTTTAAATAAATTTAAACAAATCTGAAACAAATGCAGATGAGATGATGAGTATTAACCTGTATGAAAGTGATGGAAAGAGAAAAGAGTGGAGAAAGAAAGGAACTGCACTTGATTCAAAGACTCACCTCATCTTTGA
The DNA here is from genome assembly GCF_013347855.1 of Anguilla anguilla. Classification (NCBI taxonomy): domain Eukaryota; kingdom Metazoa; phylum Chordata; class Actinopteri; order Anguilliformes; family Anguillidae; genus Anguilla; species Anguilla anguilla. Next base: position 44,174,204 of record NC_049205.1, read on the forward strand.
AAAATGGTGAAGGCAGTGTTATGACATGGGCATGTGTGGCTACCATTTAAACTGTCCCACTTGTCTTTTTTGATGATGTCACTGCTTATGACAGCAGGACAAATACTGAAGTGTACAGAAAAATCTATCCTCTCAGATCCAACCAAATGCCTCCAACCTCACTGGATGGTGTTTCACCTTGCAGCAGAACATTTGCCCCTGTTAAACACTCTGTTAAAGCAGCCAATGAGTTTTTCATGGTCAAAAAGTGGAATGTCCTGGGAAAGCCAATAACCCTACCAAAATGTAATTGAACATGCATTTCACTTGCTGAAGACACAACTGAAGGTCCTTAAAATGGGAACCTATATGTAAAAAGAACCGTAACTCCTGGATCATTCGATATGGATGTAAACATCCTTATATTACAGCTGACAGTTTACACTTTAACCTCATATCCATTGTTTCATATAAAATCCATTTTGCTTGAACACAGAGCCAAAAAACAGAAATTGTATCATTATCCTTAGGGACTGAACTCCAGCGTAAATGCATGTACATAGATAGAAAAGTTAAAACAATGGCTTAGTTCATGCCTAAAACTGAGATGTTAGTATTTTCACAGAGCTAGCGGCCTCTCATGTTAGACCATCAATACATAAACTAGAAAAGACATAACCTTTTATCCTACTGTCTGACCTACAGCAGCTCTGTCTTTTCCCCTAGTAATCACAATAATAAAAGTTGTACCTTTACAGAACCTTTTGTCAAAGTTATTTGCATCCCAATGTAGAAGGGTGACGTAGTTAAAATAAAACAGCTCCTAGCAAACACAAAAGACAAAAAGTAAAATAGAACATAGAACTACTACAAATGCTCATAATAAAACACTAAAAGGATCAGACGTAAATAAATGCTGAATTAAATCAATTATAACAAGATTAGAGATAAAATACATAAAAGCAATCCAAATAAACTAAAAACTTGTTCAAAAAGTCTAATAAGATTCAATTGATTTTAGAACTCTCTATACTGTTGGTGTTCCACAGTTTAGTAGCGTAAAAGGAAAAGGAAACGTCCCCTACTTATTTGTAGTGACATTTGTTAACAAAGAAATCTAGTATCTGCGTATTGGAGGGCACATTTGGAACAACATTTTCCCAAAAGTTCAGCAATGTATTCAGGTGGCGAACCATTTAGGGAATTAAAAACATAACCTCTATTCACTTTGTCTTTTTAATCCCCTATGCATGGTTTACTCTTGTTTATTTTGTGTGTGTGTGTGCGCGCGCATGTGGGCGTGGACATAAAAACTCCAGAACTGGATGGTGTGATATATGACTTTCTCCTTTTGGAGAAGTTCTTGTGGTTCCACAATGCACAGTGCATCCAGAAGCTGATCATTATCCTTTCATTCACTACCTCAGTGAGTGACTGTGGTGTAGTAGAAAATGCTGAACGCTAGCTACAGACAGAAAACTCAGAGACTGGACAAATTCAGGTATTGAAGGGTTAAGAAGTTCTGGTATTAGCAGACACAGCATGATGCCCATGGGGAGGCGAATGAACCACATGTTCCAAATGTCATACAGTGTGGTTCAATCACCATTCCAATGAATAAAAAGTTTGCTTGAATTTCCTCTTGAGTGCCTGTGGCTTCTGAACAAGGTAAACTGTTCCTACATCAATACCAGTAATTTTGACAATAAAGATCTATGTAAAGTGACATAAAACTGCATAACTGAGGTAATACTGGATGTATTGCAGATATCAAAGAACAAAAACATATTGGTCATAGCAGGGAATTGGAAAAACACTGTTGCTTGGAATAGTAGTACAACAGGAAAGGATATAGATCAAAACTAAAGTGATGCTTTATGACATGCAGAAGGGAGAGGACAAAGTCTGCCAATACATTGCCTCAGACCAAAACCCTGCCCACTACAACTTGATGGACAAAGGATAAAGTCCAAAGATGCTGGATGTTTCCTTTAGACTCTGAGAGCAAGTAGGAAGCAGCCAGTGAGCGGAAGAGCTGCCAGCTGTAAGGGAAAACGTCTGCAAAATAGTAATTATTTCATTAACAATGTCTCTGAAATATTAATTCTTGAAATCCAGATCCCCTGTGTCTGTGTGAGGGCACAAGAGCCAAAATTGTTCCTCAGGAGGACTAACAGTGTGCAGGGAGGAATAAAGGCTGCCAGCAGCCTGCTGGGAGTTCCTGATTAAAGCCAGGCAGGAGATCCGGGAGCATGAATTGTGAATCTGTTGACTCACTGTCTAATCCTAACCCGCCTCACCTAGACCACAGGCACAATGGGTTCCAGCGTGCTTTAGTGCCTATTCAATAAGACTCATAAATCCATGATACTTTTCATCATCAAACCCGCTTTAAATCCTTCCTCTGTCAATTTGAAGAGTAGGAGAAGGAACACAACAACGAGTGGCAAAACTTACAAAAAGCCAACGAGAAAACAAATCAATGAAAAGCATTACCGGGGTCACAGTGTGAGTATGAAATATGATGGGTTTGAGTGTTCAGAAAGGATTAATTTATCTAAGGGGGACAGGAGATCACATATAAATTCTCCCTTATCCTTTTGACTGAACTCTTGATGCAAAAAGCTGTCACACTCAGATTGTTCCTGGCTGGGTCTTTTCGCTCTCTAACAGAGGTTCATTTTGCAATTCCTGGTGTTTGAGTTATAATAACCAAAAGAAAGAGAGAAGTGGTTTACTGTGCACGCTATTCACCTCAACTGTCATGCTAACCTGAAAGATTTAGGAACTCTGATTTAGATTGAAGACAATGGAGTCTAAATGTTGAAATGTTAGGTTTTTTGTTGCTGTTGTTGTTGTTGTTGTTGTTGTTGTTGTTGTTTCAGCTAGAGGCATAGTTCATCATTTGCATGTGCCAGAGACATTCACCATTCAAGGTTTTCCCCCCACCTGACAGGCTTTTTTTACAAACATGCTCAGAAGAGGCACTCGTGTTTATTTATGACTGGTACAGCCAGCTGCTCTCAAAAAGCATCGGGAATTAACAAGAGCTCCATTTGTCTTAGATGGGGGGAGAGGCAGAGAGATTGACAAAGCTTTACAAGTATCCCCACTGCTTCCTGACAGGATGCTCTGAAGAGTATAGATTGGATATCAAAAGAGCTATAAGATGTCTTTGATGGAGCCTACTCTGACAGCAAAGTGATCTATTTAATAATAGAGCGCAAGCTCTCTCAGTAGTCTTTCAGCACGCTCTTGGCACAGCAAGTTTGGTGTTGAGCATGACACAGCTAATTCATCCACTGCAAACTCAATTTAGTCATTATTCCCAAAAGAACAATTCCACATTCCCATTAGATAGCATTCCTTCCTTTTTCAGCTAGTCTTCAAACATCCTCATTGCTGCTGTAGTCATATGTCATTAGTGTCTGGATCACACCAGAGTCTTAAGCCCTTTAGATTTTCAGAATATTATATTCTTGGACAGCTGTGAAATGTATTTCTTGTACTTAAGGCTTGTATGGAAAAATGGGACTGACGCATCATTAATGTCTACTCAGGCTTGTTTGCGCAACAATAAGGCTTGCTCCCGGGTGGATAAAATTAGTAAAGGTGCCTACCAGGAGTGCAAGCTGAGCCCCACAGCCTATACATCACTGCTCTGAGCTTGTGTTATGGATCATGGCTAGGAAGGCCCAGTGCGATTGTCTTCATCCTGGAGCCACAGGTATGGTGGGGTTAAGTTGACCATGGTTCCTCAGGTTGTTATTGCATTAGCCCCTCTCAACAACACAACATCCAACTGGTGTGGCTGTTTAAAGTCCTAGTTGCCCTGGCTGTACCTGTAGTGGGAAGATTATAGAGGAAAAAAGGAAAAGGTGTTAAACATAAATGAAGCTAAATTGATTTGAATTTCAAAAATGAATTACAGCTGGGCTCTAATGTGGGACCACAGTCATTGTTAATGGAATCAATGTACCTCTGCCTATGACCCATGACCAGGGGGAGGAAAATCATGTGCCAGTTGGGAAGGGTCATTCATAATGAAGTAATTATCATTAACAGCTGCCCTTCTACTGTCCCACTCTTCTATATGACTCAATCAGTCCTTGATGGAAGAATTGGACTTCAAAATAAATAGCCTTCAGACATAATAGGAAGCATATTGTTGCTGCGATATTGTTCCAGAATTCTTTCCTATGGTTAAGTATAAGTGCCTTACTGCCAAAAACTCTTACGATTTACAGCCTCTGTTGTATTTTCTCCTCTGTGAAAAATGTTTGGGTTTGCAGCATTCAGGATCAAAATTAATAATTTCATTATACAGATTTTGCTATTGAAGAACACTTCAATACCACAAAATATGACTGGGTGTTTTCATTATGTCTTGTAAAATTTTTTAAATACCTAATAATTTTCTGGTGTTGCCAGTCACTGTGATGCTAACTACCCCTGACAAATCTATGTATATTTCAGTAGAAATTCTTGAAGACTGTTGTAGGCCCTGTGGGATTTTGAAATAAATAATTATAATTCTTTCCATAGTGCCCTTCTGCAACAGCAGTTAAGACTGAATGTGTCATTAACCAAATAATGCAGAATAAAATGCATTCATTCATTCTGTTTGGCCTCTATCAAGCTTGCTTCATGTTTATAAGATCCCTCATTGGAATACACATTTCAAGACCTCTCGTGGTCTTTTGGGGGATTGAGTTTAAATTACTTGTGCCCCTTGACAACTACCCCTTAATACCCCTTCACTGTGGGCTCTTGGAAATTCTCACTCTGATGTGTCCGTTATTAATTTTAACTATATCTGTTAAACAAATATACATTGTCTTTGAGTCTTTGACTTGAAAGTTAAATACTGACAAAGGGTGCAAAATGTGTCTGTTATATTTGGCTGAGCACAGTGTAAGACTTACATAAACATCAGATTTTCAGGAATTTGTGGAAGTCAGCGCCTGTTAAGACACATGAATAAACAGTGCAGCTCGTGATTGATACAGAAAAATGTTAGCAACTTGGTTAAGCGGATTCATTAATTTTTATTTAATTCATTCATTATGTTAATTGTGCCTGGACCTTGGAGTAGAAAGTTTTATAGTGCACATGAGGGCAGTTATATAAGCCTAGATTCAGTGTCTTTTTATTGAAGTCTAGGTGCTCAGATTTGAGGAGTAGGCAACATTGCTAAAGCTTTGAACAGACTTCAGAACGGATTGCTGAGGCATCGCAACAACCTGGTAAGCACTGTTTGGGAGGTACAGGGATCAAAAGAGGAACGGTAGTGCAAATTTTATGCAGCCTAAGGACCAGGAGCTGACCATGAAGGAGTATGGCTCCATCTACAGGAGGCACATTGTAAGTACAACTCATGCCGCCAACTGTATACTTACAAGTTTTTTGCCTGAACACAAGGTTGCTATTTACAGAATATACATATATATATGAGCCTATCTACGTTATTTGGGGATAATTGTATAAAGGATTTCTGAATCAACTCCAAATTCATTTTCATAAAGAACAATACTTTTGGTTACAATTTGTTCCATTAGGTCTGTCTGAAATATACAATTATGTGATAAAACCTTCACTGGTGCTGCATTGGTGGGAATAATCTTGGTGCGAATTGTGAAGAAAACAGGAGGAACCAGGGGTTGTTGGAGCCAATCATGTAACTAGGGGGAGAGGGGGTATGCAGGTGTGGTGGAAGCCATCGAGGGGCGGTGGGGGAAGTGGCAGAAGCAATCGCAGACCGGGGGGGCGGGGGGGGGGGTCTAGGAAGTTGGTTGTTGGCACAAAGCGTGGGCCAACAAACCACTACAGCCACATAAATAACAATTAACGATGCAAGAACAACAGCATTTTTTTTTTAAACGTTACTACTTGAATTGCGCGGCATGCGGACGGTTGTGGCCCTAAACAACTGCATTGAATGTTTGTGCCAGTGGCTGGCTCTCTATTCAGTTCTGACAGGAGGGCACATCACTTCTGAGTCTCTTGGAATGTGCCACTGAGTAGCCTCACACTCCGTCGACTATACCTTTATTAAATTAGTTAATAAATAAATGTAGTTCTTGTTTCTATAATATATCATGATAAATCTTCATTCAATCAATCAAAGCTGTTGCCACACCAACTGAGGTTTCCAGGAATTTGTCTTACTGTTTTAAAAATGTCTTCTTTACTCAAATATCAGATACAATGAACACATAGGTAAAAAATAAATAAATAAATTTAACAACAAATTAAAACCTCATACATGCATGTACAGTACAGTACAGTACAAAAATATTGTTTGATGTTGTGCCATGAAAAAACTGAACAATATATAACACAGCCTTCCCAGTAGTTTCCTGTAGGGTTGAGACAGAGTATTCATCAACTGGGGATTCATGATCTGGATAGTTCCTGGATAAACGTTATTCTGGAAGAGTGATGTTCTCATTTTAGGAGACCTGAGGTGTTTTTTCGAAATAGGAGTGGCTGGAAAAAAAAACATTTTCCAAGCGCACCTAATGGAATGTAATTTCAATGCTGTTGCCTTTTATGTGATTCAGATATACCAACTAAATATGAGGTAAATGGCAACCAATGATTTTGGCCGCTGTTCTGTCCGCCTTCTCCAAATGACCCCTTTCATTGTGTGCGATATATTATTCCCATACCATACAGTAACAGAGAATGTGTTTATTAAAGTTCCTCAGGAAATGAAGTAAGTCAGAAAATGTCGCTCAGAATTTTTATTCTCAAAGAACTGCCTCGAGACTTTCTTTACATTTCTTTCTTTGTTTTGCAGCTTAGCATTTCCTTATTTGTTTGTTCTGCTGCTCGATGCATAATGGAGTCTCTCGCCGTTGTTGCTCAGTAACGAGGCACGGGTACACTGACAACAGCAGTGAAACAGAAACCTGCGTTCTCCAGGCCAAGAGCGGAGGCTTTGGGGAACTTCGGAAAATAAATATGCGGTGCTCCTCGGGCTCCGACGCGAGACAGCCCATATGCCCTCGGTGGAAAATAAAGGCCTCCATCTGGCCCGGAGTCTGAAATGTAGTCAGCCGGTCTCCTGAGATGCACCAATACGACGCTCATCCCCAGTAGTGTTACGGCGAGTGGCCTTCCAGCTCACTCGTCCCAGCTTAAATGAAAGGGGGGAGAGTGGGGCGGGTGACAGGTAGGAATATAATGTAATCAAAGCCGGCCTAAATGAGATCAGTTTGGCAAAAGGGATTATAGCGAACAGGGTGACAGATGAGATACAGTGAATGGGGGAGAGAAGGGAAACCCAAGGCTCTCAGGAAGGTACTGGAGATTTTTTTCACCTCCCTCCACCTGCTCAGTGATAAGTGCCTCTGTTAAAGTTTGGTATATGACTTAGTGGGGCTAGATGTGGTTGTTAAAGATGATAGGTGGGGGTCATCGGTATTAAATTTGTACCTTGAGTTAGAGCTCAAATGAAAACCTGCACAACCTTGTGCTCTTTGAACTATGTATTAATGAATTGGTTCACACACTCTGTGGATCTTCTGGAATTTCTTTGCTAGAATTGAATTTGTTTTGTTATTTTACATTAATTTAATTTACATGTTCATATTATATTTATTTGGAAATACAATATAATTTAAGTGAATAATAACTGAACATAAGTGGACATGCATACGAACTTCCATGAGTGGTGTATTCAGTAATTTTAGGGGCAGAAGAGTTCTATTTTCAAAGATCATAAAGGGAATGGGGGGTAAGCTAACTGGATAAATCAATTGGGTAAGGAGATACTGTTTTTAGAAAGGAAGAAAGGTACATACAGTAAAAAATAATAAATAGCTTTTGTTGGTAAAATAATAAAAAATAGTAATGATAAGTCTTAATAAGGTATAAAAGATCCACATTAACTTAAAGGGGGAAACTGTAAAACCCTTGACACATTACACCTATGTAATACACAGAATATTTTTATTGGAGTTACCTGTACATTTGAGCTTGTGAATATGGAAGATTTGTGGCCACAGTATTACACACAGTCCAACATGCAATGCCTAGTGTCCATGCAATATTCAAGCATACTCGCAATCTAATTGCTTAGTGCATGCTTGGTATGCACAGCTAAAGATAAGTCAAGCATTAAATATTCTAAATACACACAGGACTGGATTCAATCACTTTTTGCCCTTAACTTGAACTGACAATTAATTGCAAGTTGTTTGTTTATTTATTTATCACAACTCAGCATGGCAATTTCATTTGTCCAGCATTCCGATATAGTTCAACAATGGATACATACTCTCCATGTCTTTGAGTTAAAGATATTTTATTAAAGTTTAGCAACTAAGAAAATGATTTTTACGCATGCCATTTTGGCATTGAAAAATCCACTTCTGTCAACATGAAGAAAAGGACCCACGATTTTATTTAGGTTCTGGCTCACAGTTGTTTCCCTTTCAGTCAATGTCAGACTGGCTTTCCCAATACTCTAAACACCTGTATATTATCCCTCTAAACATAATTCTAGAAAACTTCATGCTTAACATTTTTCTTCTTTGTAATACAATAATGCTCCTGGGAAATATACATATGTTCAAAACAAAGGGAACCATGTTTCTTTCACTGAATCAGAAGAAACTAAGTGTTAAGCATCATTTTATTTTTAGAAGAGAGCTCGCTCAAAAAAATGAAAATTGGAAGAATATAGAAAGGATATGTTAAGTAATGAACTCTGGTAAATCTATAAAATACTGATTTAATCTATACATACAACAATGAGGAAGAATGATATAGCCTGATGATATAAACAAATATGTAGAACATTTAGTTTGGTCTTACTGATAAAAGGATATTTTAATTCTGACAAAATTCTGATATCCAAGTTGAGGATATTTGCTCATTTCCTTGTTTAGTCTCTTTATGTTTCTCTGTTTTCTTTAGTCATGTGTTCCTATTTAGTTTTCATGTTACTTCATCAATTGTGTTGTTTTTTTTTTGTTGCTGTAGTGGAATCCTTAACTAAATGAATAAACTATTTTGGTGATGTCAAACTTTAATTGTGAGCAATGCAATAAATAGATGTATTTGTAAGTAAAATTTAAGGACAAAGATATGCAGGCCATGCACATTTAGCCTGACTCTAAACTGAACTTATTGCTGGTACCAATTAGGCACTAGCAGTAGGTTCAAAGGTCAAAACAGGGTGTTTGTTTCCAGAAATAAAACTCATAATGATATATTTCCAGCAACAGCAGCACAAGGGCCCAGGCACAGTGTGCATGTCCAGTGCTCAGCCTGTCTCACACATTCAAGACAGCTGGCGGAAAATGACACAGTTTGTTTGCTTCAATGTCCCATGACATTGAAATCATGTAGGAAACCCTTAGCTGTAGCTTCACCAAAGCCAACCATTAGAGGAAGGCTTATGCGGGGGGGCTACTGTTGTACCAATCATGGTGCAGTTTATCTCATGTGACACAGCTATACGCCAAATGCACAGCTGCAGAAATGATGCAAAGATACTAACCATTGTGTACACATCCATAAAAATGAAAACTTCAACTTGACACATACTTGTATGCACCAACATACAGGGATATATGGCTGCTTGGAAATGACTTGGGCATTTATGCTTTATTACCACAAATTAATTTAATATTATAAGGACAAAAATGTGCCATGCTCTGTGGATGTAGAGCATATTATTCTTCCCGTCTTCATAGCATAACATTCAGAATTTTTTGAACTATAAAATATAATTATATTACTGGCAGCATTTATCAGTGATATTATTTCATTTTATCATATTCATTTCTTTGATGTCCATTGACAAAAAAATAAACTAGTCTTCTGATTTATTTCAGTGTAATTCGGTGAGGTGTTGTAGTCAATGTTGTTTCAACTTTATCTTTGTAGCCGGTTAATGTATTCACTATGTTCACATCTGCCAGGCAGAGATTAGATGGGTCAATGTAAACTGTATCACAGGCATATCCGTAATGTTTGTCATATCAGTAACTTGGTACATCACATCCTTCCTTGTAAGCCTGCCTCAAAAAAAGAAAACAGCGATACCATTCGCAGATCAAACACATTTCTGCGCTTGGGCGTGCATACATGCATGTGCGAGTGTACACACAGGTTCAAATGTGTATAAACATGAAAGGCTGAATGCAAGAGAGTAAATATACACATGCAAACAGATGTAATCACTGCCCATCATTGAACTTAGAAGCCAAATGCTCTGATCCATTTTATATCCATCCCTCTTCATGTTTGGGGTATTCACGGAAATACTCCATGGGCTTCCAACCAATTTTTTTATTACTTATTCTTGCTCTGCAAAGAGGGCTTAAAAATGGAATTAGATCCCATATTAATTGTAAATATAGTACTTATTCAAATATTCAGGTCAAACGGATTACTTAGAAGACTATACCACATACCATATTGTAGCACAAGACTAAGTGTTACTATATGGTATGTGGTATAATGTGTATTTAACATTCCTTGACAATTGAGAATTGCACCCAATGCACACAATTAGGACAGAACCACAGTCAATGACAGCTTTGGCTATCATTGAAATGTTTGTCAGGTACCATGTAGAGAGACTAGATCAGGCAATAATTTAACTTACAAAAGCTTGTAGTGACACTGACTTTGTACACACACACATACACACACACAAACAGTACATAAGCCCCTTATTACAAGACAAATGTGCATTTGAGAGTTCAATAAGTCCAAAAACCATAGATGCTGGTCTACAGAGATGTGGAAAATAGTGGTATGGTCAGATGAGTCATTCTTCATATTCTCGACAAGTAGGCGAGTGCATGTGTGGCATACACCAAGTGACTAGTTCGGGCCTGAATGTGAATGAGGGGGTCTGGTGGCTCTGTTATGCTGTGGGGGGTATTTTCCTGGTATGGTTTTGGTCCACTTGTCCCCTTAGAGGGAAGGGTCACTGCAAATAAAGTTATTCTAAGTGATCACCTTTATCCTGTGACCAAACATTTCTATCCTGATGGATGGGCGTGGTCTCTTCCAGAATGACAATGCCCCCATCCACAGGGCACAAGGGGTCACTGAATGGTTTGATAAGAATGAAAATGTTGTTAATCATATGCTATGGCCTTTGCAGTAACCAGATCTCAACCCAGTTGAACACCTATGGGAGATTTTGGACTGTCGTGTTAGACAGCGCTCTCCACCACCATCATCAAATAACCAAATGAGGGAATATCCTCTGGAAGAATGGTGTTCCATCCCTCCAGTACAGTTTCAGAGACTTGTAGAATCAATGCCAAGACACATTAAAGCTGTTCTGGTAGCTCATGGTGGCCCAACATCTTGCTAAGACTTTATGTTTTGGAAACATTTCTTGAGTATTACAGTATTATACTAGCTGCTTCCTGTGGTTTTCACCATTTCAGTGGGATAAGCCAGCATTTCCCAACCAGTGTGTTGCGGAACTCTGGTGTGCTGTCAGGCAAAGTCAGGTGTGCTGTGTGACAAAATCCTTTTTAAAAAATGTAAAAGTTTAAATGAATTTTAAAAAATGAAATGCGCAAAAACTGTTCAAAAAAGCCAAAATGTCATTAAAATTCATATTACTTAATTAAAACCCTGAAAGATCATTCAGGCCTACGGTTGACGCATCACATCAATGTCAGTACGTCGCTTGCTTTTGAGAGTGGTGTCATGAGATTCTCAAAATCTGTAAAGTGTACCATGAAAGGAGACAGGTAGTGAAACACTGGGATAAGTCACATGAGATGCTGTATGCAGCCACCTCCCTGAATACTGAGGTGACGTAGTCCACAGCTTATGCAGCTGCAGCCAGGGTCAATTTAGTGCATCAAGAGTCAGTCAGGAACGACGTAATCAAACTGATGACAAATACCATCAATCAACACCCAAAATCCATATGCTTTTCCCTTAAAATGTAAATTGCATCATGCATATATACATAGTGTTGATGCCTAGTATAGATAAGGACTATTCCGAGTAAAGGAAAGCATTATTTCTGATCATAAACTGATCTTGGCATGAACGCATGATATTTATGTTTTCAGTGTCTCTTCCCTGAAACCATGGACCACAGCGAAAGTATTTGATTGACCTGCATCTTTATGCATCTAACTAAATGTTCTGCCAGCCTTCTGTTTTCCTGTTGGCATAGCTTTCAAGCATCACATTTCAATTACATTTTTCAAGGGAATTTTTTTAATAGTTTCAAGCTACTAATGATACTCAATAAATACAACGAAACAGAATTTCATCATCTCTTTTAAGTGTTAAAAAGCCTCAGGGTGGGCATACACACACCAACATTTCCATGTCTCCTAGGATTTAATTCTCTCTTCAACATCACAAGGGAGTTTAATGATGTATGTTTAATCCATCACTGTTCACTGTTCTGTCGTTCAAAAGTAATCACATCGCTTTCTGTTATGATATTTATTAAGTCTCACTGAAATTATTTAAATAAATAGCCTACTTTCAACTCCCTATTTGCTTTCAACCTCCAGCTCCCCATTCCCTCTTTGTTGTGCAGTCCTTATTATGGACAACTAGTAAGAACCAATAAACATAGAAATAACATTGATTGAAAATATATTAATTACACATGACAATACATTTCTAGTTACTGGTGTTTCTGTCTGTTTGTCTGTATTTAAATTAAATACATTTGAGACTTGAGTCCTTGAACACCAGGTATTTTTGGGACACACATATACAAAAGAATCCACCCATTGTTGGTATGTTTGTATGTTATGATTGGTATGTTGGTGTGTTACACAATTATTTAGTTAATCAGAGGGATAGTATAAAACTGTCTTGAGGTCCTGGATTATGAAATCACCAGCGTGTTTGTATTATATTGTTTTTCTTTGTACAGTCTGAGTGGTTCCTCTGAGTCACATGTGCGACCAAAGGTGGGTGAGGCTGAAAAGGGTGGTGACCTGGTATTAAGACTTAATTAATGCAGAAGGAGCACTCACATGCACGTGCACACACGCACGCACATAGGCATGCATGCACTCACACATGCATGCCCGCACGCACGCACACACACACACACTCACAAATGTGTGCTTACATCTTTACTTGTTTGAACCCAAAATGCTTAAATACTTACATGTTACAAAATTCCAGTCGTTTTAGCATTAAATTATATTAACCAATTCATTTCATGTGGTTCATATTAAATAAATAAATGAAACCATGTAAAGAAAATATAAATTAATCATGCATTCATTTCAAGGTAAAGATCAACTAATTGTTTTCTATTTTAATACAGCTGTTATTATGTTATGTTACAGTTTCAGCTATGTTTTATTATTTTTAGAAAAAGAGAAAAAAATATGCTGTGATTTTCTCTCTTGCACTGTCAAGCATTGAAAATATTATCATCCTCATCCTATTATTGTTATTTTTTTATTATAGGTTGAATCTGTCTTGTTTCTAAATTATTTTTCCATCAGAGCAATATATCACTATCCAAAGCACCAGACTATGAATGTGTGAAATTGAAAATTTTAGTCATATACATAAGCACATATTTTCTTTGGTAGATATTTCCATTGAGTAAATTGCTATTATAATTATCTGTCCTTTTTTGCTACTTAGTTTTCCTGAGATTTTCTGAAGAATTAATATACACCTGTCCATTGATATCCAGTCAGTCCACCATAAATCATAACAATAGTGACAGTGTATTCCTGACAAGCAAATGGCTTCTCTTTATTTTTGTTGTTTCTTGCTAATTGATTGACCCTCTTCATATTTTATTATGGCAACAAATCAAATCTCAAGGCAATGCTAAGTTCATTTTCCATTCTTTTGAATGACTAGTAATTGCATGCTTCAACATGTACAAACACTTTTTTAAATAGATCACTGTCTGAAGGACATGCACCGAAGCTGAAGGTCATGACCTTCCCCTGAAGCATTTAGTGGATATCTCAAAAGACAACCAGCTGTTAGATTACTGCTTCATGTTAGACACCGTTATTTGCAGGTCCCAACTAATCATTGCTGACACAAAATACATAATTACTCTTGCAGGAGCTCCATATGTTTCCCTTATATTGAACAGTTCATTGTCTTTTGGTTGGTATTTGAAATGGGCAAGGAAGTTTTTTTTGTTTGTTGTTTTTTTTATATGCCATGTTTTAGGAAATAATTATTTAAACCTGATACCATCATTTAAACACTATGGAATTTATGTAAAATTCATGAGATATATCTGCTGTGGCCATCAAGGAACCAAATGTTTTTACTTTCATCCATGTAAGAATAAAATGGCTTGTTTGTGGCACTTTAAGTGTGCCAATTCATATATTAACATTATGTATGATAAAATGTAGAATAGTATAGTAATCATAATGTCATCACTTCTTAATAATGATATGAGTTTTAACTAAATTCATTCTAAAGGTATGAAATATTTGCCCTGACACATTTGAACTCACAAATTGTGTATCTACTTTTTAAAAAGAAAATGGTAATGCAACATGTTGTGATTGCATAAACATTATTCATAGATAAAGTATTGCTATTGACCTTTGCATTGTTATGCATGAGTCCTGTATATGCTGTGACAATGCTTGGCTCTGCACTTACTACTGTTTCTGACAGGATGGTTTACTTCTTGGATTCATAAAGTTATATTCCATTTTATTCTGTTGTATTACATTCCCTATGTAAAAAAGCTCAACTAGAATGCCGTGATGTCATCCCTGGCACAATGGGATGACTGCCTCTGTAAGCCCCACCTCTCCACTGAATGCTGCAAGTACCCAAGGTCACTTCACAAAGCATTTCACATACATACATACATACATGCATACATGCATACATGCTGTTGGGGAAGTGAGAATTAAGTTAAATATCTTTAATATCTGAATCCAGCAGTATTAACAGCTACACCCTTGTATAATACTCTGAATATCAGCTCTCTGAGTATCAAGCAGAAGTGCATCAATGGTTAAAACTCCTCACTTATCCAACATGTAAAATAATTGCATTTGATTAATTGGTGAATTATTATTAAATATATGAATTATTCTTTAAATTGCTTAATTTGTTGATAAGCAGAGAACATTTGTAATATATACAAAAATATAAAATCAAATCATAAACAACTGATAATAATATAGTGCCCATTGTCACTATTGCAGTGTCCTTCATGAAAGCATTTGATGATAAGCAAATAAAGCTCTGACAAACAATCGATAGAGCATGCGCTAAGCTGCCACTTGTGCACTATATGTAAATGGAAAGTCAAAATAACTTGATACACAACAAAATATCTAAGCCACAATATAATCTAGAAGGACACCGTAAATTATGTTCAAAAGCTACGTAAATGACCTGGAAGAATACAAGCCTGTAAGGTTACTGTAAACTATATGGGGTTTCCAAGCATGGGTAAACGTTAGGATTGGTAGATCATAGAGGAGGTTGATTTTTTCAGCTTGCTTTCAGGCAATTTACTCGGCACTCGAATGCCTAATTGAAATATTTTTGTCACTGTTTTTAAGGTAAGAAGCTGCTGTTTTTTAGGAAAAAGCTGTTGGAAATGTTTTTTTCTATTTATGTACATTGAAATAAATAGAAAAAACTTTTCAAGTACTCCAGAAAACACTTTCAGCTCAATGGAAATCATGCATAGACTTTTCCTGGCCTATGTACAAAGAGTGGGTTGATTACTTATGACTAGAGAGGGATTTTGGTGACATAATTTCCATTACTGTAGTATTAGCAGGTGTTTGACTTGTTGCGGTTAGTTATCAGATTATAAAATACCATAATCTTCAACCGGGGTTGTCAATTCCAACCATCCTATGGGGACAAGACTGTCTTGTTATTTATTTTGTTATCTCTAGTCATTTTACCGATTGAGCAAGGTTTTTTGCAACAAAGTGTGAAGAGTCCGAGCTGTACAATGATATATGGGTTATAGCGCTTCCCCTGAATCATAGACAGATAAAAAACAATAATTTAACACAATATTATTGTTAGACTCCGGCGTCTAATTTCATGACCACAGGGCTTTGTAGGTTTAAAAAAACGATTAATGTAACAGACATAGAAAAGTTACAGTCACACAAGAAATGAATGAAAGAAGATACCACACCACAGCTTGTCTGTCAGAAGTTAATCCCAAGAATGTGCCAAGACCAAAATTAAAAAACTAACATATTCTAAATATTCCAAATAGAGATGAAATCTAGAATGCCAGGCCTAGCTGCAAGACT
This sequence comes from Anguilla anguilla, assembly GCF_013347855.1. Taxonomy (NCBI): domain Eukaryota; kingdom Metazoa; phylum Chordata; class Actinopteri; order Anguilliformes; family Anguillidae; genus Anguilla; species Anguilla anguilla. The sequence goes on from NC_049205.1 coordinate 44,190,439, forward strand.
CAGAAGCCAACTTGCAACTTACTCAAAGGCCCACGTTTTATCTAGTTGAAAGAGGGAGGACACCCTCTCTTCTCCTTGCCCATGCATACTTAATGATCAGGAGAGGATCCTATGAGTACTGATTTCTTCTCCTTTATATATTATTGGTTCAGATCAATTTGCAACATAACACATTTGTTTAAGGCTATAGGGAAATTAACCCTCTCCTAGTGAGTATTGTGGTGACACTGAATATTACGGATTCTTTTTGGCAGTGACAGCTTTGGTTGTCATTGAAATGTTTGTGAGGTACCATGTAGAGAGACTAGATCAGGCAATAATTTAACTTACAAAAGCTTGTAGTGACACTGACTTTGTACACACACACACACACACACAAGTAAAAAATTTTAAAGTAATACATATAATAAACAACAGTGAACTCCCCTGTTAACCTGTGCAGGGCACTGAGAGCAGTCTGCCCCTGCGGTTATAAAACAATTTGAAGATATATTAACAGGTCAAAACACATAATTATAGATAATTTTCCAAACCATATTATCTTTATTTTTCATTAGTCTCAGAAGGACCAGAAAATAAATGGGAAAAATGGAAGCACACATCATGCAGGTCCTTCTTTGGTTGCCAGTGAGAGGCATGATAGTAATAGATTTGTGAGACCAAACCAGATCTGGAGTGTGATGCAAGCTCCAATATCATTTTGGAAAGAGATAGATGAGATGGTAGGGTAGGTTGAAGCACTGTGGGTAAGGCTGCTTCCTTATCCAACAAAGCATAGAAATCTCAGCAGAGAGGGCCAATTAAAAGTTTTGCCTTAAATTGGAGTGAAGAAAATTCCACAGAAGTGTTTGTGTGTGTGGGTCAGTTTTTAGACAAATTACAAGCTTGGGTACCCCTGCTACAGGTTATGAGTGCTTGGACCAGACTTACCCTCCAGTACCACGTAGACTGAAATGACAATGAGCATAAGCCAGTATCTCATGAGTGTACCTACCACCACATACAAGTATCCATGGAATCCTTGGAGCTAGCCCATTGCTGCTTTTGATAGCAGGGAATCAGAATGTGTCACTACTTCAGGATTTGGCAACAACTATTATTGCGAGGACTACCAAGTTTGGATCAGTAGTGGTGCTGGTTGGATCAGCAGTTTTTGAAAACCGAGCCAATAGTAACTCAAGGATATAACAATTCACCCCTTTCTACCAATTTTATTGGCTCTTTCCACTAATTGTGCTTCTGTTATTTGGCATGCCAGTTGCCTGCGGTCGCATCAAATAAACAAATTGTTTCTGTGATGCTGGTATTTTAGCTAGGATATTTGTTTCTCTTTTTTTTTCAAGACCTGTTTGCACTATATTATGAGAAAATAACTTGCCAGACGCATGAATACTTGCTGGAAGACTATTATTATTATTCCTATATGACACATTTCAGCACATTCACAATGCACCTTTTGATTTAGGTGCACTCATGGCCGCGAAAAAGCTTTATGCATATGCTGCCGATGCTATTATTTGTTGTTGGCATTGCAGTATCAAGAAAGATTCACACAACTAGACAACAAGTTGTGATGGCTTATTAAACAGCTACAAATAAATCAGGATTTGAATCAAACCTTATACTTCTGGGTGTTGTGGGAGAACCTGATTGACTACTTGATTAACCTTTGAACAAATAAGTAAAAGTATACATACTACATATAGTCTTAAATTTAATATACATAGTATATGTGCCTGTGCTATAATAGCATTTCTTAATGCTGTTGGATGCATCAATGATTAACATTATCAATCATTATCTATTGAAGAATTTCATGATCTTGGGCCTGGTCAATGTTGCTCTAAATGATTTGTCACATTCTTGGAAAAAAAAACTAAATTTTCTAAAATCTACAAAAGTTGGTCTATCTGAAAGCACTGTCTAGCTTTTTCACCCATGTATAGTTTTCATCATGTGGAAATATTATATGAATCTGTGATTTAATCATGGTACCAATGTTCATGATATCATCAAAATCATCCATTAATTTCACAATTTACTATTCTCTTCTTTTTACACTCAACACATAATGTGAGCTACCACCGAGTGTTAGTTTGTGCCATGCATCCGTACGGTGTTAAATTTTCAGTGCATGCATTATTTTCCTATAGGAACAATATACCCAATACAGATATACAATCTAAAGCACTACATCCGTCAAAATAGAAACCATTTTGTGCGTGTTTCAAAATGTAAACCAAAACTATGATTAAATTTGCCTGATAAATATGGTTGGACGCACTTGTTTTCTCATTCCTTTCCTATCAATGACTAAGATAGCCTAATGCATACCCCGGTCATGTTGCTTATTATCTGTTTTGTAGCCAGTGCAATTTACTTATTTTCTGGCACTGTTTACTGTTATGTAACACACCTGACTCACAAATACATACGCAATTAAATAAAATCAAGTGCAGAGTGCTTGTTTTAGTTCTATCAGGGCGCATTTTTCCTTTTGTGCTAACGTGTATAATGGCAAGGCACACAGCCACGAAGCCGCGGTGGCGAGCAGTAACAGCAATGGATTGCTCCGCGTACTTCTTTTGCACTATACTGAGTTGCACTGAGTTAGCAAGCTACTTCACTCCAGATGAGTTTCACTGAGTTTACATCCGGGTTTTTTCCCTAGGCAATGGGAGTCGTACTACCCCCGTTCCTTAGGCAAAGTGAAATAAATTCGCCGCACCGTCACAGAAAGTAGTTCTCTTTTTCAAACACAATTTATCTTCACGACATGGTCGCCATCGAAACAAACATCATCACTTTTAGCTTTATTTTATAACCACTGTATCGACTGGAGTAGCTACCGATCAATTTTGTGTCTTTTACTCCACAGTTTTCCTACCCCCTGCTCGCTCCCTCTTCCTGCGCGCATTGATATCTAGTGTGCTCAGGCCGGGGGTGAATGAGATTGAAGAAGAGTTCTTGTTTTGTATCTCAGTTTCTCTCTTTTTAGACAAATTAAATAAAAATCCAAAAATAAAACAGGAAAATCTGATCATACTCAATGGAGGGTATTGAAAATTAATGTAATTAAATTGTATCGGGGTAGGAATTCGGCAGAGAGATACTGGGGTGTTTGTAAATATTTATTTAAATAATTTGTGTGTGAGGAGAGGGTGGACTGCTGCTCAAGTGAGTAAAAGAGAGGAGGGTAAGTGCACCTCGGGATCTTTTTTATTATTATAAGAACTTTTATTTATATTCTTGCGGAACTTTAATTGGTTTCGGTAGGGATTTGGCTGCCTTGAAAACAATGCATCTATGTTTCAAGCGTATCAAAGCGGTCCGTAGGCTACTGTTTTTGTTCATTTATCCTTATTCTAGGAGTTGAGTGATATTTTCTAAGTGCATTGCTATTGGAGGGCTGCGAACGTAGTGCAAAAAGGGGCAGATTCTAACTTGATGCCATGCTTCGTGCTCGTGTTATACAATGAAAAAAACGTTAGATACGAAAATTATTGTAAAGCACAAAAGAAATTGGACTCGTTGCTGTTGTGTAATGAGAGCTTTTATTTTTAGTTCACGCCGTGTGTGATAATTCACAATCATTTTTAGCTACTTTCTCCGTTTTTTATTTGTAATTCTTTGTTGCTAGCTAGCTAGATATATTTCATTTTCATACAGGAACGCAACTGACCAGTTAGCTAGGTGGCTAGCTACTCCGAAAATACGTTAGCTGCTACCGAAGTTAATGTATTCTTTATTCTACGAGTGACTGGCTACTTGTATGGAACTAAGCGGATTCCTATTGGACGGCGAGTGTGTGAGCGAGGAGGCAAAACTCTAGCTAGCTAGCTAATGATCTTAGGGCAACTTAATAATCTCTTTGCAGCAAGTCGGGACTTCAATTATTTATCCGTGTGGATAGCTATGTATGTATGCCGTTTTAAAAAGATCGACACTTATTTTGATCGCAGCGTTTACGCTGGCCTATTTCTTTTTATTTTCTTCATATATCGCTAGCTAGGTAGGCCCATAAGCTTATTTTATTGTTTAGTGTCCGAGAGAAAGCTATCCTTGTCGCCGACTAGCATTCCTCCTGAAAAGCAATCTATTGATCGAACGAGCAACGGAAATATTTCTTTGAAATATTTCAGTTAGCTGTTCCCATAAATGTTGTTCATATTTCCCCCATAGTTTTGTTTACGTTTGCAGGCTAACGATGTTGCACAAGGTGGCAAGATAGCTAGCTAACTGTAACAGTTACATTCCACTCTCTACGTTACAAATGTCATTTGAAAAAATATTTAACTGTTTTTAACTAGCTAACCATCTTCTATTTCCCCAGATTAGTTTTATCACATGCTTCCTTTTTATGCGTTAAATTGTTATTTGCTAAGTTCACTTGAGGGACTTAAGCACCTGTTTTGAGGATGCATTCCAAATAGGTTAGTCTGAAGTTTTTGGGGAACAAGAAAGTACTCACTGTTGCTCATAGGAATAAAACCTAACAGAATCTATAAGATGAAACCTGTAATTAGGTTACTCTTTTCTAATTAGGAACAACTTCACTGTTTGCCCATGTGACCAAATAGACTGTTTCAGGGACTGTCTGTTTTAGCATTCCATATCTTTAGTTTAACAACGAAAAGTAGCCTAAATACTTCAAACCTTGTGTGAAAGGTCACCAGGATAACACTGGAGAAAGTGGTCTTATGGCCAATACAAGTTTAACTCTACTGGTTTTTGGTAATTGTCAATTTATTCGATTCCTCATTTTGTCACAATGAATTTGCATCCAGTCCAAAAACATGTTCTGGCATCCAGTACAAAAAAATTAATTTTATTTATCGAATTTTTATATTATTTTACAGTTTGTAATACAAAAATAATGGAAAATGGAAGTGGCACTTGCCTGCTTTTCTGCATATTGCCTCCAATATTACTGTGATTTGTTTAGTGCACAGCATTGCTTTAGGTTTAAGGTTTGTTCATTTATGCTGACTAAGCTGACTCACAATTAACTAGTAAAAGTTTTTCTGGAAAACTGAAGGGACTAAAATGTTCATATATGGCTAGTCGCTGGATGTTAAAGCAATTGCAGTTTAACCAAGGCCAATTAATGTGGCCTTATTTTTGGTTTGTGTTTTGTTTGTTTCTGTGGAACTTCGTCTTGTGTCAAATTTATAATTCTTTATGGGCAGATTTGAAAATAATCATTACTTTGAAGAATTTCAGCATTGAGTACCTGGTGCCCACTAGGCCTGGTTTAGACTGTGACAGGGTAGATGAATCTTGCCTGCTAATCTTGCACAGGTAAAAATTTTCACATTTCACTTGATGGTAAATTTAGACATGCCAGATAGTCTTCAAAATTTTTGCCAGATGAAAGTGTAGGTTATATTGTGATTTAATTGCTGGTTTTCTCATAAATAGTAGCAACCCTTGCATGGTATTTGAATGTGGCCTACATCCAAGTCAAACACTGGATTACCAATTTAGCCCACTTGTTACCAGGCTAACCTTCGTTCAACAAAATGGAAAAGGAAAAAGTTAACATACTCTTTTACTTTGGTATAATTTTGTCTCTGCTAAAATCTTGTAAGGTTTGAAAATGTATTCATGGAATTAGTAAACTTAGGTATTTGGTTCTTCAGGTAAAAGCAAGGTACTGTTCTCATAAACATGGAAGGGCACATTAGCTCTGACAAGTCAGGCAAGTGAGCAACATGTTTTTTATTTTTTATTTTGGCATGCTGTTCCCAGTACCCATTGCTCACAACAAAAAGTTGGTTGCATAAGGGGAAGTTCTGTATATGAACTGCCTCTTGTGGTGTTTAAACACAGAATTACTACAAGTGCAGGCCTCTCAACACAAGTGCCTGAGACCCCTCCTTCACACCCCAGGCCTCGCAGATTAGAGATGCTCTTGTTAGTCTGTGAATGGTTGTGCTTTCAGTGAATGCATCTCACTGTTTATTTTTAATCCTTTAACTAGTTGTCAAGCCTGGAGGGAGGAATTAAAAGTGACTTTTGTTGGTAGGTCAATCAAAGCTCGTGTTGTACCTTCTTCAGCATGAAATGATGAGCGCAGCCTTTACTGTAGTCTAATGCCAGCTGTGTCATTGTAGCTGTCTTGGGCAAATATTGTGATCATCTGATTATTACACAGTATTTTATAACTCAATGGTTCTGTTTCAAATAAGAATTCTTGGTATTGTAACTTTGAATATTATTCAGCTTGAAAATGTGTTCAGATTTATAAGCAACAGGCCTAATCTGCACTATGGCCTACAGTACAAACACTGGAGCTAATTTAAAACCCACGTGAATGTGGAGGTGTCCTTGTTAAGGAGGAGGAGGTGGACTCGCAAATTAATTTTGTTGCAGGCGCGGCCTGTACAGGAAGTGGTCCACAGTATGTGGCAATAATACATTTGCACCCCTTTAAAATTTGCTGAATAAAATGTGGTTGCTTGACAGTCAGTTCTGCTGGTCCAGTCCCCCTCACGTTCTCCATTAATTCTCCAGACATTGATGTGTTGCCGTTTTTTTTCTTGTAGCATGTGGCCAACAAAGTTTATTGTTGGGGTGGAACAGTGTTTACAGATAGGTTATGAATGCTTTATTGTATTCTGTGATTATTGATAAAACGTATAAAATGCTTTAAATGGCTAAATTAAATTACACTTTCCAACTTTCAGCAAGTTTTGTATGTCATTCGAGTGTGACCTAGTAGTATTGCACACAATGAGTAAAGAATGTAAACATGTAACGTTGAATTAGTTGCATTTTCCCCTGCTCTGGTCCCATTTTCTGTATGCCTTTAGTGAGCTGATTGCTAAAAAATTTATTTCAGTTATATGAGAATAATGCAATTCTGAGGGGCATGTTTGCACTATGGGAATTATAGTTTGGTACGGAGACTACAGTGTTTCTCTAGGGTTGAAAACCATTTAAATTTAACCAGTGTGAAACCAAATAGGCCTACATTTTCCATTAAATACATTTGGCTTCTAATGCAATCATATCATTGAGCAGCTCTCATTCAACACTTAGGCTATGTATTACCATATGCAGCAGAGGTACACAACTCCAGTCCTGGAGGGCCGGTCTGCATGCTGGTTTTTGTTCCATCCAGTTGCCTTACCTTTCAGCTCTATAAACTGTGCTGGTTCAGTCCTGTACTTGAGCACAGTAAAATCTTTAGGAGACGCTTCAATTACCAGCTGTAGCTGGTAATTATACGAATGTAAGGTCAAGATATGATTGAGGCAATTTAATAATTAAAATCAGAAGTTGAAAAATGAAAAACTTATTGGCCCTTGTTGCGCGCCCTCGTCGTACAGTAACACGGACGGCAAACCATGGGAGCCGTTGATTACATTCTTACTTTGGACTGTTTTGTTGAAAAGGATACGTGATAAATAGGCCTGTTCTTTTATATTCTGATTCCTGCTCTGTAGACTTTGTGGTATTAAAAATTGCCTTCCCTAAGGTTTATTTTTTAAAACTGAAAGTGGTATTACAAAACACTGTCTTGCAACATTCAGAAGGTAGGCTAGGTAACGCTATTTGCCAAAAATAGCTTCCAAACTCCCCTTACTTGTGCACACTTGCAAAGCTCCTATAAAGCAAGTCGCCATGGTGAGCAGAGATTTTGAACCTTGTTCAGCACCGAGATAGTGTCATGTGAGCTGTAGTACTACTGGAAGTCCAACCTCTGAGGATGTCAGAATTATTGAGCTTCAAAACGTGTTCAAATAAACTGGCATAGGTTTAAGTGGAAAGTAATGGGCCCACATAGCCTATTTGTTTGGTCAATTTGAAGTTTGTTCTCTAGGATTTTAATTTCAGCATAGCCTGCTGTGTTTGGCTGCTCAGTCCCTGGAGACGTAAGATTTTGTTGCAGAACAAGGCTTACGATACAGAGCATTGGACTCTTCAGCATGTTTTTTTACCGAACAGTATGAATATTCATAAAATTACGTGGTTGTACCATTTGAAAGTTTTGGTAAACACTAGTACTTAGAAGGTTAAAACGTAACTGTAGCCATTTACTTTGGAAAGGTTGGATGAGTCCATTGAGAGACAATTTTTTACTGTAGAATAAACATAAGGAACCAGTAATTCACTTGGGTTGACTTTTGTTGAGACTCAAAAAAAAAAAAGGAGGTGCTTTAATATGTTAAACATGCAGCGGTTGTCTTAGGTAGAACCCAGTGTGTTTCCCTGGCTGTGTGGCTCAGCCACTTTCCTACCCACAATTCTGTGTGCCTGCTGAACTGGAAGAGCCAGTGGTGAGTGGTCCTGAGTAACGGGTGCCATGTTTCCTGTTTCGCAGGGCGCTGGAGAGAGGAGGACCAGTTATCCGGCCAGGTGGTGAGTTCTGTAATAGCCCGTCCTATGATTGTTCTCCTGGCATGCGGCCCCAGCCGGAAATCAGGCAAATGACTGTACGGCTGTAGCACTGCCGCTATTCGACTCTCTGACTTCCCACTTTGAATCGCTGTTTATCAGTTACCCGCAACCTGAAAATCACAGAACCAAGTCGGCAATGTTGACCCCCCCCCCCCCCCCCCCCCCCAATTTGGCCAAGCCAGCATTGGCCTTGAAATGCCTAAAGGATTTTTTTCTTCTTTTTTTTGACTTGGCTAAAACTGCCTAAACGTGCTGAATCCCTCTATTGTAAGTGTGTGAAAGTCCTGAAGGGCAGGCCAGTTTCTGCTTTTTATTCCACAATAGATGTCCCACTAATCTGATTGAAGCAGGAAGGATTTATTCCCTTTCTTGATAGAACCCCTCATATTTCCAGGGGTAAATCAATCTCGCGTTTGAAGATACAGCACCCACAAAACCAGAAAGGGCCGCTGCCATCAAACTGTCCCCCTATTCCATGGCATGATATGAAACGAGGCCCCTACAACCAGCGGCAAAGGTGAAGATACTGTGCCTCCTGGATGCATTTCATAATTACAGCCACTTTAGAGCTGTCTTGGGCCTTGAAGGCCACAGGGCTGGTAGAGCGCTAAGTGGATGGTTATATTGTCTGCCTGCTGTGTTGAGAGAGGCATGCTCTCCGACGTGCTGTTGGATGTCTCTCCGTTAGAATATCAAAGTGAGGCGGCAGTATTCCTGACATGATTGTCTTTTGCCACAGCTATACTCTTGGGCGTGAATTGGATGGTGTTCAAAAGTGGAGACGGTGTGAAGGTAAGACGCAGATGGTGCGCCAGGGAATATATGGGCCGTCGCAGGAGACTAATGGCAGAGCAAGACCTTTCTCTGTTTGTAGTAGGCTCGAATGAAGAATGCAGCACAAAGTGCAACAACACTATATTACTTATGTATTGCTTCATATATATCTATATATCTAGGTGTGTTTATATATATATATATATCTGTGTGTGTTTGTGTATATATATATATATATATATATATATATATATACGTATGTGTATATATATGTGTGTGTATATATATATATATATATATATATATTTATATATATACACACTGTGTATATATACGTATGTGTATATATATGTGTGTGTATATATATATATGTATATATACTTTCAAAGCTGACAGTATGTCCTACATATTTGCCGTTCTGTTCCCTTGGTTCACAGTTCCAAGGAATTTAGATGCCAACCAAGAAGCTCTATATTACCCTGTTTTTAGTATGACCTGAATGGTCCTCTTTTTTTTTTTTTGGTCCCTCTGTAATTTTGTGCTACCTTGAAAAAGTGAATTACCAGTTCTAAGCTGGAATTACGCTACACCCAGACACACAAGTCAAGGCAATTATCAGATAACGAAGCAAAATTATGGCAAGAGTGACTGTAGATGGTAAAATAACAAAATGCAAATAAATGAATTCTGCAAAAACACTCTTTGGTGGGGGAAAAACACTCTTTGAAGCTGTTGTGACAAATTGCACATGAAAACCTTCATTTATTTTGCGTTGTCTTTATTTGACATATTCATGAAAGGGTGACACGTGACTACAAGATTTGGCTGTGGATAATACTTTGTAGCATCACTAAAAACAAAGTCAAAAAGTCTTAAGAAGCCTTGTTTCAATAAATACTGATGAAAATTTTAAATCCTTACATGTTTTCTTAGCCTGCTTCACACATTACAGCCTCACGTACAGCCCATTGTTCGTTACTTCACCATTTCTCTGCATGTAAATTCCTGTTGCAGACGACATTGCTACTCATTAAGATCTTGATTGGTTACTTAAATGTATAAATAAAATCTCTATATGTTAGTAAAGCTGTATATGATAACCTTTTCTTTGCACATGAAGCTATTTTATGGCTTATTGTGCGGTATAAATAAATGTTCATTTTAGCGGCTCTCGTAGCATATGCTAACGGGCATAAGGGGCAGCTTCACAGTGTATCCCAGGGAAAACAAGCACACTAAAAATGTAAAATTTGAAGAAAAACGAACATTTCAATAAAATGTAAGTGGTTCTGGGAAGCACCCTGCGTATGTTTAGTTGCTCACGGAGGCTATAGCTTTCAAATGGAGGGAAATGGTGGCTCCTCCGATTTAAACAGAAGTCCTTATTTTTAATTCACAGTGGAGATGAAGTGGCATATGTGAGAATGAAACCGTGTCGTTGAGTAACAGATCTTGGGAGTCCAGGCTGAGCAGCCTTGTGTAATTTGATACTGAACACGGGAAGTGCTTCCTCCTGAAGGGACCGTGAGCTGTTAGCAATAAACGGTACATTTGTTTAAATGCGGGTGAATTGAGAAACAGCATTTGGACTCCCACATTTTCGCTGCACCGCCTATTTAAAAAAAAAAAAAAAAAAATTTCCAAAGAAGGAAAAACACTAGCATAGCAGTGGTAGTGTCATATTTTACAATTACTATACTGAAGGTAGAGCCACTAATCCTGTGTATAATATAATCTGTGAGTGGGTTATAATTTCAAGATGAGGACATTTAATTTATTATTATGCATTTTACATTTTGTGGATGATTTGCAGGTAGCATTTAGCTGGTTTAGCATTCAGGAGAAGACTTAATGTGTGCTGTACCTGCAGAGTAACACTTTAGTTCTAAGTTCAAGGTCCTGGATGTGTCCGCTTCCTTATCCCCTAAGTATTCATTTGGAAGTAGCAAGTGAAAAAAAGTGGAAGAAACTAGTAGGCAAGTGACAGTAAAAGTGGAAACAGGCAGTATTATTTCCTTAGATTTATAATTAAGATTTTGTTGGAAGATGAATATGTGCTGTAGCGGTTGCCAGCTAGGCAAATGAGTAAGTTACTGAGAGTCAATGAACAGTGGAGAACAAAAGTAAGGACAGAATTTGTGGTCGCGGTGTACAAGTAGGGTGAAGGTATCGGTCAGAAACCTGGCAGTTCAGCTGTCATGGATGGAATTCACATCCTACATCGTGGCACGTACCAAAATTGTAAGAGTTCTGTGTTCTGTGCTTTGAAAACAATTTGTATGAAAATGGCGCCCTTGGACCTGGTATTAAGGGATGGGTACCAGAAAATGTGAAATTGTAATGCAAACACACTCGGAACACAAAAGGGAATGAAACCCATATGGATTCACTTTGTGGGTGAGCCCAGCAGATAATTGCCTTTGCATGTTTTAGCTGAAGACGCGCATCATTCAGGTGGGACCCTTTAAAAATCAAATAAAGGGTCTGTGTCCTACGGGAGAGGGACCCTCTATTTAATGCTTGAGCAGTGTCAACATCCTGTGCAGCTTCGGTGAAATACCCTGCTGTATAAATGGGTATCACTTTTAATAGTTTGTTTGTTTGAAATGAAATGGAATGATTCATTAGGAACTTGTGCTTGTCAAAAGTGATTGAATTTTATTTTTGGCCCTTGTAACAAAGTCCAAAGGGTTTTAGGGGTGTGCGTCTGTGCTCCTGTCTTAAGAGTTCCTGTCTTCCTGTCTCTCGTCCTGCCAGTTATTTTTGGATTTTGATCTAAAATTACACAAATGTTGTCCAGAACCCTATCAATTCTGCTCAGAAGGTCATCAGAAGCTGAAGGTCACTCATGTTCTTAACTAAGTTTGCTAAAGCACTGCTTTGTTGTAGTGATGAGCCCTATGGTCTAGTATTGAGTCTTGACTGTTCCCTTGTGGACCGTCGTCAGCAGCGCATGGGGTGGCACGTGATTGGATGTAGCATTGTCCGGGAGGCAGGGTTTCATTCCGTTCGACTGTCCCAGTCTCATCACTGAAGAACGACTCCATATCAGTCAGATTCACACAGTTAATTACATTTACTCAGAAAAGGCCTCACGGTTTCCTATTTTTAAAACAGGGAAATAACCTAAGAATTGCAGTACAGGTGCTTCTAGGGGAAGAAGGGTAAACTTTGGGCTTCTTATTTCTCCAGTAGACCCCATTTGTAGTGAAGTGAATGGTTATATCAGTATATTATGGTGAATATTCTTCATAATATTTATCATCGGTCAACTGGTCAGGCTCTAGTATGCATACAACTGAGAATATGCGTTCTGTCACTGTCCTGCTGTTTGTTGTGCTTACACAGCCCGCCGTGTGGCTCGCACCTCTAGTCCAGTGTGGGCTGGGTTACAGGGCAGCGCAGTGCCAGTCTGTGGCCTGCCAAACTATACAACTGTATATGTGCCAGCAGCAGCAGGGATGCAGTTTGCTGTAAACCTGGAGTCTCTGGGCGGGGTGGAATTAACACTGTGGGCAACAGGTGTTTGTGCTTAATGTTCTATTGAGAAAGAAAATCTCTCCTGATGATGTCACTTCCAGTGCAGTAAGAACTTGTGCGTGTCATTGCTGTAAAAAAGCCAGTTTTTCTTTGTGAAAATGTCATGCATGTACTTGGCAGAGCGATGTGCTCATAGGGTACTTTCTATTTTTGCTAATCTTACGTGCAGCTGTTTTTAAACTATTCATGAGGTTATGCTATGTCATCCTGACAAATTGTCACTAACAACTTATAGCCAATCATATTCTTTGACAGTAAAAGAAAAAAACACTGTGATATAAATCCATTTCTGATTGGCCTGTGATCCAGGAGGGTTTTTGGTAAATACGTGTATTAGGCCTATTTACGTGCAGTTAGTAGATGGATGGAACATATCCACTCTGGTGACACCCAAAGACTGTTATCTTGAGCCTAGACCCAAACGTTACAGGCTATGCTTCCGAATGATTGTATGATTGTTAATACCTGACCTTGGCATGAACACGGTGTTCTGTGCTTCAGGTTAATGTTCAGATTAAGCCACTGCAGGTGCAAGTCATAAGAGATCCAGGGAGGTGCTTTGGTTTTAAAAATTTTTTTTTTTATCCTCCCTCTAATGGTGTTTCAACCAAAAGTGTCTACCTGCATTTTCCTGCCACTGTTTTGAAGTCCCTGGAAACAGTTAGATCAACAGTAATGGTACAGTCATCAAACACAGTTACTGCAAACAGAGATTCTCATAAGTATTTAACATACAAGTATTTAACTATATAGATTCTTTTGCTTTTTTGACAAACATCTTTTTCTTCTTCTTTCCCTCCCCTGATCTCTGAACAGGCTGACGGCTCTCCAGGACTGAGTTGCAGACAGAAGTTATTAATGATGGAATTACAAACATTACAGGAGGCGCTGAAAGTGGAAATACAGGTCCATCAGGTAGGTAAATTGCCAAAGGCTTTTCTTTCCTTTTTTTCCCTCTTAGTATTTGCATAATTAAGTACTGTGGAAAAAACAGCAGTGTGTAAAAAAAGAGGGAATGCAACAGATAAGCCTTGTCTGTGCACGCGCGTGGCTTCTATGGTCCAGTTTCTTTTATGCTTCAGTCCCGCCGTTGAGCTGGAGCCAAACTGATACGGCTCCATTGTTTTTCCATTGTATCGCTCACAAATAGAGCCGTGGCGCATTCTGTCAAGATGAAGGCAGACCCCTAACCAGAACAAGATGGCTGTCTGGTCCCAGTCTGCAGTCCAAAGCAAGAGAACTAGACTTACATTTTCTGCATGGTCTTTGATATGGTCCATGATATTAGTATCATGTTGTTCCTATTGGTGATTTCGGCACCGATACTTATGGGAGATGTATACAGCTTACAGTGCAGCTCACATCCAAGTAGGCCTCAACAATGCTAGAGGGCTGATCTGATGTGCTGTATCACAGAGAAGACCGAACCACCAGGAGCCTGAACTGAGTTAGCCAGCCTGGTCACAGGTATAAAGTTGAAAAGGGGTATAATGAGCCTGGTCTGGTTCCCGCTCTGCAGAGGGAAGGGGTATAATAAGCCAGCCTGGTTCCAATTCTCCAGAGGGAAGGGGATATAATGAGCCAGCCTGGTTACAACTTTACAATGGAAAAGGGATGTAATGAGCCACTGTGGTTACAGCTATACAGTTGGAAAGGACTGTAATGAGCCATCCTGGTTTAAGCTTTAGAATAGGGATAGTCGTATTGCATCTTCTCCAACCCGCAATGAAACGTTATGCCGCATGGTCCATCCCTTCTTAAAAGGCTGGGTGTCATACAACTAAAATTAATATTTGCATAACTGCCATTTGAAATGTAAAAACCCTCCACTTGGTTGGACTCAGAGTGTAAAAGGTGTAGATCTGTACAGGTACCCTTGAAAAAAGTTTTTGCCTCTGATTTCCCAGTACCAATCATATGCAGACATTTAAGTCCCTGCCACTATTTAGTAGGTGGTACAAAGGGCCCAGCTGAGTGCGGTGCATGCTCATCCAGCTGGTGAATCTGACGGACCCAACAAACTTTGTGAGCTTCCAGTGAAGTACCTGACCTCAACATTTAAAAAAGGGCTAAATATTTATAAATAGCCTTCAGTGCTACCTGCTTATTATTCATTTATTTATTTAATTTACATTTATTTCCACTTTTTAAAAATTAATTATTTCATTGAATCAGTTTACATGAATAAAATAGTAACCCAGCACACATTTCTGTTTAGTTTTTTATCTTTTAGTTTTACATGCAGTAGAAAATGTTTTTGCAGAACTTGCTGGGTGTGCCTCTGCTCTACCCTGGATTTGTGCTTGGGCAGAAGCCAGCAAACTATCCTGCATCTAATATATGAACACATGAAACGGCTTTTTAAATGTTGTTTTTACGGTTTTAAATTTCCTCTCATTTGTCAGAAAGACTTATTCTTTGAAAATAAATTGGAGCAGTGTCGGTTAGCCAAGCTTTTGAGGTTCGCTTCTAAAGAGCAGTTTTTCGGAATTTTCTGTCAGGCCTCTCAGTTTGTCATGCAACACAAAGCTCTGTGAAAAACATGTGAATTTGCCGAACAGTACTCCAGCAACATTACGATGTTATTATTTTTAAATGACTTGTCCATTGACTGGCTATCTCGGCTGCGATCGCTTTCTAATTTTCTCTGTCGGCTTGTCCTGTGCATGCATTCATTTTTCACCCGCTGTGGTCATGTAAGGTGCTTGTAGTCAGAAGCGCTGAATGCGCCTTTCAGAACGTGTCATGTCAGATTGGATACGAGCGGCCCTGTGACTGCGGCCGCGTGGGGGAGGGGCGCGCGCTCAGCCCCTGCAGTGCACAGCTGCGCCTGTAGGGGCCGCTGTTTCTACAGGCTGCAGTGCTTTGTAGTGGAGTTGTGGGCCTCCTGTGAGTGTGATGCAAGAGGAGCTGCAGGACTAAAAAGGAAAATGAAAACACATTGTTGGTGCAGACTCCGTTTGCCGTGTTTCACTATATTTTACTGCCTCATGTAAAAATCTGGTTCTCAAAAAAAAAACACTCTTCTAATTCTGATTTGTGTTGTTTTACTTTCTCTCATTTGAAATTAAATCCAGCGTGTTCTTGTGTTTCCCTTTTTACAGAAACTAGTTGCCCAGATGAAGCAGGATCCACAGGTATGAATTTTCATTTTTAAAAATCTGTTCTTTTTTTTGTGAAATCACCACTCGGTTTACTGCTGTGGCACCCTCACAGAAGTTCCAGTCCCACTGTGGCTTTGTCTGTACTCGCCCAATGCATTAGTCTCTTAGCCGCTGACACTTTTAAATCACACAGTCCGCACAGTGCTACAGGAGAGGAGCTGTACCCGCCACGCGTCCCTGTAGACGGGTGTGTCCCCTGGCCGCTAATGTTGCGATAAACTTATGGAGCCTGGCTGATTCAAACTTACCTTAACCCTGCAGTACAGGTTCCTCCCACCATTTTGGTCTTTGTGTGGTTCATGCTCCAGTTATACCGCTCTGCGAATGTGATCCACTTAATTACTCAATTGCTAAGCTATACTCCATTTCATCCTTGCCGATCTCCGACCAGCAACATGCACGACCAGCGCATGACCCCCTTTTGCTGATTCAAGAAAAAAAAAAACCTCACAAGAACGAGGGCGGGGCGGTGGAGCCAATGACTCGATCTGCCGGCGTACTGCCTGACACGTGTAGCGCGGTTTACATCTGCTCACAAAATCAAGGAGGCGAACGTTCATTTGCGGAGATCGGTTAGCGCTAGCTTCAGTGGGCGCTGCGGTTCCTCGCGGCTCTAATAACCGAAAGGGGGTTTCTGCCTCAGCTCACTGATCGAAAACGCGCTGCGCCGCGGTCCAGGCGTGCTGTAGCACGATCTATAAATGCCATGTAAAAAAAATAAAATAAAATAATGACCTAATAAAAGGCCTTTTCATTTCAGATCTGTGTGTCATCTTGTACGGGCTCCCCCTAGCATCTCCCATAAAATGTTTAGGCAAACAAAATCAAATGAAATAAGCCTCTGTTCCTCAATGAGGCGGCTGGAAGAAAGGTTCTCTCCGCCAGTGAAAAATGTCATCCGCTTGTACGGTGTGACAGTCTGAGAATGAGCACGAAAAGGCACCGAGTCTGAACATCCCCTGTCTGCCCTGTCAGAACGTCTCAGAGGCAAAAAAACCTCACAGAATGACACGGGCTGAGAATGGATCTGAACCGGCGCCGCTATTTAGAACGCATTAAAGATGTGAAGGAATTGCCTTTAACACTGGACAGGTCTATCAATGAGAAATGTTCCTGTGTGATTCCCAAATCTCGAGATTACACATGTAGAGCTGCGTTCGTGTCTCAGAAGTTCATTTGGAAGCCACAGGTGTTTGGTCGTATGTTTAGAATGTTTGAAATCCAGCACCGTGACTAAATGTTTAAATGTGCTAATTGTATGTTTCATTGAGTGGACAGTGCTGCCATGTGGCCAGTATATTTTGTGAAAATCGGTTTCAGCATCGCATTGCGATTCATGTGCTACAAATTGCTAAGCAAATCTTATGAATTAGGGTTTTATTGTATGCTGCTGTTACTATTGTATTTGGTTATGGTCAATTCCATAAACAAGTGTGGCTTTGTTCATCGATAATACATCTCTGAAATGTGCCCGCGATTTCTAAATATGTTCTCTTTAAACAAATTCCATTCGAGTACATTCCGTTTCTGTCAACGTACTGCTTGTGGGATTAAAGTCTTCAGGGTGGGATGCTATTCTTGCAAGCGGTTTGCACTGTATCGGGTTGTTAAATAGATTTTAAAAGCAGCACAAGTTAAATCCAGGGTTTGTCTTTGAGAGTTCATCTGCAGAATGCAGCAAGCGGTGAAAGGTGCCATTTTCAATCAGAGCAGCCATACAGGACGGTTCTTGGTTCACGGTGTACATTTAATAACCAAACCCTCCTTTTGCTTTTATAATGTATGCAGACTTTCTCTAGGGGCCCTCTACAAGCAATTTATGTGCGTTTTATTGTCAGAATGGGTCTGAGGTTTTACTTAGGTGTAGCCTTTATTGTTTAGGCAGATTGACTGATGGCCTTCTACTGGTTATGGTTTAATTGTGAAATAAACCTTATTGTATGTTATTTTCGCACCCAGACGAAATGTGAAGTTATAAGGTGTAGGCAGCCGTGCTAGCATGTCTTGTCTCTTGGCGTAATCGCAGGACGAAATGTGCTTTTTAAAAACCAACACTGTATTACTTCTGCATTTTCTCTAAAATTAGTTTGAAGAATAAGGCAAGAAAGGTTGCAAGCAATGGGAACGTGTCATTTCCTGTGCGAGAGCGATGTTTCGGAGAGTAAAAGCAATCTTCCGAACCGCGGGCTTTGATTTGCATGGTGACCTGAAGCGGGGCAGTGTTGATTACGCGGCGGAACCCGTGTCAACAGGGAGACGCGTCTGCCAGACGTCTGCAGAACCCCGCCGGAGCCTGCGCACCGTACACAGCCCGCGGCAAATTTAGACGCTCCACGCCGCTCGACCGGCTCCCTAACGTCGGTGCAAAGACCTCGGGGCCGTACTCGTATGCTGCCGTAAGCCTTCCGTGCTGCAGTGCATAGTGAAGTACCTGTATGAAATCACACGCTCGTTTCTTACGTTTGACTCGCTGTCCACTTGCGCAGATCGGGTCATACTGGAACTGAATCCTACGGGATTCGGTGTTCGAATCCCCCGAATATAGCCTGATGTGCAGTTCTGTGATCAGGCAAGCATGTACACAGAGATGGGAGTGCAAATGGAGCAGATCTAAAGAGATGACCTATAGCATATATTAAATACAATGTCTTCTGGAAAAGGGAGAGACAAAGGGTGAGTTTCATTTAGATTTTTGAATAGGAAAGGGCGCGGTGGCTGACATCAAATGAATTGAGTCCTGTCCGTAATGATAAATGATCCATTGGGTACAATAGCGCTGATTTTGTTGGTCCTATAGCATGGGACCACGGTGTTCTTCTGCAATTTTATGCAAGAAGGCCTGAGCCCTCACCGGGTTTTTCCTGGCTCAAAATAGGGCTTAGGTGGTGACCTTGTGTGACAGCGACTGCGGTTGGCCTGGCTTTATTGCCCCCATAAACTCCACACGTCGTCCCCCTATATTTAGCTATATCTGGAATGTAAAGTTGTGGTCTTCAAGAGACCACCTCAGTGCATTGAGATGTAGGCTATAAAAAATAAAATGCATGGAAAAGATAAAAGAAATTGGAGCAGTTAAAATATTTATTGAAGGGTTACATATTGTAAGCGCCAGAATTGGGGGAAAATACAGCCTACCCTGAAGGATTTATGCATTGTAAAGGAGTCGTTCTATAGTGGCATCTGGAATTGACATGTGTTTTGAAATGCATTTCATTTTTGTAATTCAAAACTTAGGGTGCAATATTAATTAATCCTTAAATTTAATGAATCCACACAAATGCCAGCTTGCTGTATTTAGATAATTTTTATACATACGCATGCTTGCACCTTACTTATTTTTGTCAGTGGTGTTACTTGTACTCTGCACAACAGGCTTTTCAGAATTTTATTTCTCAGTTCAGTCTGCACAGTGTCAGTTAATGCTGTAGAATCCACTTAATTGCATAACGGATTATCACATAATTTGGGTATTTGCTTACAATTGCTAAATCCCAATTTCCCATTCATTCCATTGTAAAGAGACTGTGTATTTCTGTTGAAAATCACGTGAACTTGAAAGCGGTCAAAACTTTAAGAACTTTTCATGCACAGCGAATCATTCACGATGAAATTGTACCAATAAATTCGGGGACCGTTTCTAATTGTTTTAGAGGTTTATATATATTATATATTTATTTGTTTATTTATTTGCGAGATTTCTCCTGTAGGCGTCTCAGGTGGCCTGAACGAACATATAGGCGAACCGCTTAAGACATTTCAATGCAGGATACTCAGCCAGTAATTTTATGCCTCCGCGACGGCACAGCCGTGGCCGGAGGCATTATGTTTTCTGTCCGTCCGTCCGTCCGTCCGTCCCGATTCTCGTGAACGCGACATCTCAGGAACGCCTTGAGGGAATTTCTTCAAACTTGGCACAAATGTCCACTTGGACTCAAGGATGAACCAATTTGATTTTGGAGGTCAAAGGTCAAGGTCACTGTGACCTCACAAAACACATTTTTGGCCATAACTCAAGAATTCATATGCTAATTATGACAAAGTTTCACACAAATGTCTAATAGGAAAAAATGATGAAGTGATGACATTTTATATCCCAACTGGCTACTGATTGGTGGAGGCATACAACCGCGAGGCGCTATTTCTAGTTTTTTATAATTCTTTTTCATAGTGTTTAATGCTTTAATGAAAAAAAAGGCTAATACTTTTTCACAATTTTCTGCATATTGTATTTAAAAATGATGAAGAATGTCATAGTCAATGAATACTTGTGAAGATTCTCACATTTTGAAGAACTTTTATTGCTTCTGCGTTGACTAACATTAATTACACTATGAAAGATGTCTTGTGGACCCTGGTGCCAGTGTGTCTGCTGGACAGAAAGGTGCCTGGATCTTATCGTGATTACAGTGGTAGAATAGCGACCGGGAGTGAGAGATTAGGAACTACTCAGGTCAGCAGACGTGCCAATTTAATCACATCAGGACAGCCAATGCACTGCAGCCTAATTGATAGGTGTCACACCTAATTGATGACGTTCGTGTGCTTTGTCACTGCTGGTATTGGATTGAAACCTTGTGCGTTACATTGAGTTCCAGAGATGTCCTTTTTTTTACCTTGCTGCCATTAAAGTTTTTTTCCTTTTTAGTTCTACAGTGTTTCCCCGTAGCCTCTGGCCCTTCATCTGATCCCAGGTTTACTGCACTGAAGCAGCATTTTGGCTGATTAAACTACACATAGCTGCTTTTCGAATGTGCTTTGAGTGAGCTTTCTGCTGCTGCGCCAGATTTCGTCGCCCGTTTTGTGCCCAGTTTACCTTCAATCAGGCCCTCGGCACCCCTCCCCCAACCACCAGCATTGTCACTTCTTGCTTCGATGGAATTATCTTCCTGTTGACCTTTCGGGCTCTCTTCAGCATTTTCAAAAATGGGTCTGAAAGAGAAATGGAAGAACGCAGGAGTGTTTATTGCAAAAACCCGTTTCTTAAAGACATCATTTTTAAAGAACGCTGAGGATGATTGGAGCTTCACAGAATAGGGGAATGTGGATAATGAAAATTAAGGGATTGGAATATCTCTTCCAGTGCTAAGCCCATATCTTTCAGCCAGTTTCTGGCATCTAACAAGTCTATCCTATTGTTGCTTCATTGTCAGATGAAATATTGACTGCTCGACAGTTTCCTGTTCTTCAGTTCCCTTAATGAAGAGAAAATACCCTACAGATTTGCCTTCAATTTTTTGGACTGACAAGCATGTTGAATAAAGTCACGTTTTGTATTGGTCCTTTCAAAATTGAAAAAGTTTTTACAGTACTTAGCCTAATAAAATCCGTCTATGGCTTTACTAGCATGCTTTTATTTGTATTCATAGTTGTATTAATAAAAACCTGTTATGATACTGAACATGATTGACAGCCTGCCTGTCTCTTGTGGTATAAATGTGATTTTATTCTACTTTTAGGTGCACATTTTAAATACTGCCCTTTCCTGCTATCTGCGTTGTCTTGGATACAGCCGAGAGACGATAGTTGTAATAATAAGGGAGAAGACCACTCACAATTCATTTTAATTGCCATTATTTGCATTGGCTCGTGTTAGCAAGGGCGTATGAGGAGATGAGGCAAATAGATTATTGAATAATTGATAATTGTCAAATAAAGGAGGAATGCATGCATGGGAGCGAAATGCATTTTGTTTGTGGATCATACTGATTATGCTAGCGTTTTCCATCTGACCGAGTCTGTACGGTTTAGGATATAACAGGCTTTAATAGGCTTGCCTGCATGTTGAAACGTAGCGGGCCCATTCCACTGATCCCAAAACATCCTCCTGGCTCTTTAGATCCACCTGGCGGATGAGGGATGCATCCTCCCTCCCCCACCTCAGGGGATGAGACATTAGTGATTTTTTGGGGGGGTAAATTATGGGCAATCCACATTTGTCCATGAGAGAGTGCGCCAAGGAGACGCTCGCACAGAAGTTATAACATGAGATGCAATTTCAGATCATGCCGTAATCTCCTCGTTCTCTATAGGAGAGTGCTATTTTGTCATTTTCCTTAAAAATGTCTTTCTTTATTGGAACGACCTTTCGTCCCCATTTTTATTTTTGTTTTTAAAAGGTCTTTATGGTGATTGTCAGACCGCCCCATCCATGCAGTGTCACCCTGTCAGTCAGGGAGGCTGCAGATTAGCGCTCGCTCCTCCGAAACGTGTGCGCCTAGCCACCACTTCTCACTCTGCAGCCCAAAAGCCGAGCGACACAGTCATTACCCTCAAGGGTTGCACCGCTTGGCGTAGCTTAGCATGGAGTGGAATAGAAAGGGAACGAAGGTTAACTCTTCTGCTTGCACTGGTTCTTATTACTGCTGCCACCATTGTGGTGAACCGGCCCTGAGCCAGCCTTTTGTCAGGCAACGGACCGAAGATAAGGCGAGGAAATCTGACGCATCTGATCTGTTTGGTGGTTTCCAGCGGTCTACAGCCAGAAGATGCAGCCATTAAGACCTGTGAGGGCCTGCCACTGCCTTATCTTCACTGGCCCACCGGACAGCCCCATTCCTCTGTTCACAGGAGCTTTATACTGAGGCCCAGGAATAGTAGCAGGCGCTAGCCAGATCCTCCCCCTGTGCTGCCCGTGTAGCTGCCCGGTACAGTGCCCAGTGTACAGCGAAGGTTAAGACCGCACTTTTGGCTCGCGGTCCCGGCTCCGAGTCGGACCCCTGGAGCCGCGCCAGTTTAAGTGCTTCCAGTCTCGGTTGTCAGGGCATATGGTAGTCCTCCGCTCGACCATACCGAGATACCCTGCCGTTGGAAGAGGAGGCTAAACCCGTGGCCCGTGTCTCCTGTTCAAAGATTTGGCAAACCCTTGAGTTTGACACGGTTTCTGCAGCAGAGGGCTGGAGAACCGCACGCCAGGCCCTTATCTACACGGTCACAGCCGTTCGGTCCTTCCAACCTGCAGCACACCCAAGTGTTGCTTTCCTCTCCGAGAAAAAGAACCTCTCCACCAGTTGAAATTCCACAGTCTGAAAGTTGTTGGTTAGTGGCAGGACCGACAGCATCTGTTCATCTGTCATCCTGTGAAGTCATACCCCCCAGAATCTGTTTGCCAGACGTGATTTTATTCCAAATGGATGATTTATCTGTATTGCACGTGATTCCAGGTTTCTGCCAATGTATTTATGCGCACTTAAGGCTTTGCTTATTGCAGTAAAATATGTTATTAAGCCGGTTCACTGATACGGACTAGCATTCCCGGTTATAGGGGCTTCAAGCATAGCGTGTGGTGATTTATAGTACCAAATGTAGTATTACAAACAGGCAATAAATAGATCGAAAACAACATGACTTCACAAGCACTGGTATAATTTTTTTTACTTCGGTCAGTGGAAGATGAATGAAAGTATCTCTGGTGCAGTAAGAACTCAATCATGACTCTGGCATTTATGGAGGTTTTCTGGGGAAGTACTCATCCACAACCGTGACTGGTCTGATACAGGGATTCACAACAAGGGCTGACTTGTTTCAGGACTTTATGCCAACTTCTGCTCTTAATGATTTAATTATATAATTATTTTACAGTCAGGGGGGTTAGCTAAATAGTTTAGAAGTAGTTAATATAATTGATATTACAGTTAATAATAGAGTGAATGAATGATTAATATAATTAATGGTTCTTTATTTATTCATTAATTGTTCATTGGTATTATTGTTAGGCATAAGTTTCATAAACCTCACACTTCTTTCGCATAGTTTGTGCTATGACTGCAACTTTGTTTCAGAACCAGTTAGATTTGTGGCAAGCTGTATTCTCTGCATGACAAACGTGTTTGGTTATTGTATTTTACTGGGTGTCTGGTGGTCTGTGTTCGATATAGTTTCTGTTTATTGTCTAGTCCGGTGATACTATTAGCAGTTAATACAGACTTCACTGCAGACCTCTCTAGCAAGCAATTGTTCATGGGATCTTTGTGAAAGACAGTTTCTCGCAATTCAGACACAAGAAGAAACAAGGCCAGTCTCAAAAGCGGCAACTATACCAAACCTCTGACCCTACTGTCATAGTGAGTCATAAGCACCGCATTGTGGTGAGATCCAGTCCCAAATCACATCATCTCACCATACAAGGTCTTTGAGGTCCTGATGTGTGGAGACTGAACATCGGCAGGAGGGGATTAATCATTCAGTCTTACAGTTCTCAATGGCACTTTATTTGTGAGGCAAAGTGTGAATGAGTCCAGAACCATATGAAGGTGTGCGATCGTTCCCTTATAATAGCTCTGATTGTTTCAGCGTTCCTCCATGGAAAACCTAAGGAGGTCACGCTGTGTTTGGGGGTGTGTACCTCTTTGTTGGTCCATAGGTGTGTGTGTGGCACTACCCGAGCTCCACCTGCCTCCTTTCTGAGGGGTGTATGATGGGTTTTGAAGTTTCTTGGGCTCTAACATGTCACTTTTGTCCTTTGCAGAATGCTGATTTGAAGAAGCAGCTCCACGAACTTCAAGCCAAGATAACAGCACTGAGCGAGAAGCAGGTAGGGTCCTGAAGCGAATGGTTCTGGGAGTACACACACACACACACACACACACACCTCTCCCCCACGCACACACACGCTTCGCTCCGATCACTCAGTCCGCCCACACATTTAAAATCTATGTAACCCCTTGTTCAGGATTTCCCTGGGGCTGGAGCAGTGGATCTCCGCTGCGACTCTGTACTTTCTCCCCAACACTCCCTTAGTCACTGTCAGCAGTATTCAGCAGGGCCTGCTGGAGAAGGAGTGGAGAGACGGAGCCGGGCGCCCGCAGTTTCCTTTTTAATTAGCTCACCTTTTCTCTCCACCTCATAATTTAGCGGCGCAGAGCTACGCTAGCCGCAGCCCAATCGGGCGCTCCGTTCGGGTCTGACAGGTCGCAGAATGCCAATCGAAACGCGGCTCCCGGCGTGAGCCAGCTGTCAATCAGACTGATGTGAAGTACCTGGTGCCTCTGACAGACATTCATTAACATTTGTCTCTCTTAACACTTCCTCCTGTTGTTAAATGGCCACGCGTGGGAAGGAGAAGAGCAAGACCTGTATGTAGGAGACTAATGCGTATGGCCAGAGGTGAATTTAAAGAGCTGGACTTATTTGAGGAAAGCAGAACCTGCAGGATTTTGAAAATGACTGCATGAATATGAGAACTGAGAAATTCTGTTGACTGGATTGAAGCTTTTATCATGAGCGAGTTTGTATATCACAAACACAATATGGTCATCAGGCTGAGCACTGTGGTACCTTGCTTGCTGCATTATGTGAATTCTGAGACCTAAAACAAATTGGACATTTTTTGAGAATGAAATGAAGGAGTTTTAGATGCTGCTGGTCCTGTTGATAAGTAGTTGCTGTTTTATAATTTGCTGTCATATACATGTAGCTATGTAATTTAGGAGGTTTTGGTAAATTTTAAGGGGTCTGAAAGTAGGTGCTTTTCACATAAAGCCAAATGCACGTTGAACTTGGTAGAACAGCTTACATTATTCTCCACTTGTACAGCTGGTTATGTGCCGAAACACTTCAGTTAGATACTACACTCAAGGGGACAATGACAGTCGCCCCATCTGGGATTTGACCTTGTGGTCGCCAGCGAAGTTCCTTAACGATTAAAATACTCTGACACCCTGTAATAACTCTAAAGGAGAGTGGAGAAGGGTGACTGTTAGCACTACAATACTGGTGATGGCGATCTCTGAAGTATGTTGCTTCTGCTTGGTAGAATTGAAATATTTGTTGTATTCTGTGTGTTATTTTTGTAAGCTGGTATGTTCCTCCAGTCTGTGCCAAATTTAGGGTTATTCAGAGTCAAAGTTGTAAAATCTCTTGTCAATTCCCCTGTGGCAATTTTTTTATTTTAACAGAGGATTGCAATTTCAGTTTTGTTTGTTCGTTCATGTAAATGTGTAGATATATGGTTCATTTCTGCCCTGCGCTTATATATTGATTTCACGTTTTCTGTACTCGTTTGACTGAAGCAGCGCTTGAAATGTCGAGTTAATTGCGATCCGAAAGCCACATTTGCCTCCGAAAGAGACACGCTTGACAAGAAGGTCGTCTTAAGGTTGCCGGCTTGTCGCGCCTTAATGCTTTTTTAGTACCGATGGCTTCGAGTCAGAAACGCAGCACAACAGAAGCCCCTTCCAGCAGGACGGTCCTCACAGAAAAACGAGGAAAACAGAAAGGCCCATTCACGCACGCTTAAGCCATCGCGCTGCAGCTGCACCAGAAGAGACACTCGAGCGGGGAGAGCGAAGCAGATGTGCCGCTCCCGAAATGGTGTCCGCGAGAACGCTCACAAGACCCCGGCGCTCCTCTGGCATTCAGCGGAGGTGAACACGGCGCGGCTTATTTCTGGTGACATTCATTTATGGCCCGCGTCGGTTGCCGCATGCAGATGAGCGCTCATTTGAAAAGGAGCCCCATTCTCTGAGTGCGTGGACTGACACGCACGTGTTCCGTTTAGTCAGGCTCTCCCCGAGACCGCGTTTGTTTTTGCGCTGTGGATGATGCCGCTCGATTCGCGGGTTTCCTCTGAAACCTGCGGGACCGAGCGTGTGCTGTTAATAATGAAAAATAGTGTAGGTCTACACGTATTCATTTTACAAACATTCCTTTACACTTTGCTTTGTGCCTATCTGAAATGCCCGTCCTGTTGCTTGGTCTTCCTCTGTCAGTTTGGTAGACTATCACGCACGCGTGTTTTGAAAGGTGTGGCTAACTGCCGCTCCTTTTCATTCTGCGGGCCGTTAACTGATGGCCAGCTGAAGCTCCGCCTCCTTGGGCGACGCCACGGCCAATTGTGCGCCGCCCTGCAGGGCTGCCTTCCACTCAGAATTGGCATGCTCAGACCGTGGGGAATCGTCACTGTCACTGGAAACGTGAGCTTTCTCTGCACATGCCCACCCGGCAGCCCCAGTGCAGATCGTTTTGTAGTTTAATTAATTTAACCGCGTCAAGTGAATATTTCCTGTAGGCCAATTCAACGAGCGTACATGCCAACTCCATACTGACGCCTGCTGCAGTTAGGCGTCGAAGTGTCCTTGCGCTCTGTAACGCAGCTTTTCCTGTCTGTAGCCCGCTGAAGGCGTTTCAGGTGTTTTTAAAGTTAATCGGTTTCACTTTCTCTTTGCTTGAGCTCGGTCTCGGCTGTTTGTGTGTTTCCTCTTAGGGGGCTTGGATGTTCGGCAAACGGCTCGGCTAAAAACGGGACCCCAGTGCCCCCGCGACCGGCGTGGGAAGCTCGCGGCGGCAGCTGCTCGGTGTCGGAGACTCTGGTATATAAGCTGTCGAAAAGGCACCGCGTGACCCGGTTCTTTGCTATATTTTGGAGTTAAATCCCCCGCCTCCCCCGGAGAAATCTCTCTTCTGTCGACTCGGGTCATTTAGCGATCCAGCTCGCTAAGCAGCGCAACGCTCAGTAACGGAGCCTTCTGTAGCTGTACGCCATGGGTTTGGAATGATTTGCCTAAGTATATAAGAGACAGTTAAACTCTATAACTCTAGCAGCTTAAGATGGACTTTTACTAGATGCCATTTTCTGCTTAAAACGTCCAATGCGCTTACGGTGCTTTTAATATTGCTGCCGCGTTCTTGTATGAATTGTGCCGTTTATTTTTGAACATTTTTTATTGAATTTACTGTTCATCCGCTTCAGCTGATCGTCACTATTATTTTAGAAGTCTGAAAGTATGAGCTGCGCCTCGTCTCTCTGATTTCACATCACGTTTGGGTTCTTCGGCTTCATTAGTTCGCAGTGCTTACAGAAAGCAGGTAGCGTCAGAGGCAACAGCTCAGATTGCTTAAGCGCAAAGCTCTGTTCTCCCGGTGGGGACGTGGGCGGAGGAGAGAGACGAGGCCTCTGGGGCGAGGTGCGGAGCTTCGCTCTGTCCCGTCGGGCCGCCGGGGTAAGATGAGGATCGAGGGCACGGCGTCGTTCCCGCCCCGCCTCGCCCCCCCCCCCCTCCCCCGGGCTCGTAAATCTCCGGCTGATTGTTATGAATTAAAAGCAAGGGGGAACGGCGGCGGCCATCGCTGGGTGATTCATGACCGTCATTTTAATATTTATTGCGCCGGCGTCCTCGTGCGGGTCGAGGCAGAGCGCTTGCCCTCGTGCGGCTGGGTTCACCGGCTCGGCTACTGTAGCTACTGGTGCCGCACGTGCTCAGTTTGGCAGTAAAGCCTAACGGCATTGTGCCTCTGCTACCCCCCGTCCCCCCCCTGGGTTGTATTGATCTGCCCGGCTCTGCCTGGACTCCATTTCCCTTCAGCGTCGTGTTCTGTGGTAGCGGGAGATGTTAGGGAGTCAGAATTGGATCGTGTGAGAGAACTGGACAGTGAAAGTGAGAGTGAATGTGAGAGTGGTGGCAGCAGGGTGCTGACTATTTTCTCTTTTTTTCATGTTCAGGCAGGTCTAGACCCAGCCCTAAGCGGTAGAAAGGAGGAATGCAGTGCGGCTGTAGAATATAAGAGGCTTCATTTCTCTCTCTCTGTGTATCTCTCTCTCTCTCTCTGTTACACACTGAGGAAGTGGGACCTCCCGCTGCTCGCGAATAAGCCCGGGGTCATCGTGCGAGGGGCCCGGAGCCCGAGTCCGGGCGTATTAATTTTTAAAAGTGTTTTTGCGGACCTGTGAGATCAGGCGATCCGTATTCAGCGGACTCTGCTCAAAGAATAGCAGATGTGGGAGAGCCTTTCTGCGGGGGTTTCCGCACGCTGAGGCTGCAAGGCCAGGAGTGGAAGAGCAAAACTGCGAAGGGAATGTAATGAAGAAAGAACAAGCAAATGTTACCGAACAAGTGTCTAAAACATTATGTTCCAATATCTGTGCGAGGAGGGCGATACTTCCACCCAGATTATCTCTATGTACTTAAATGGTGCTATTCCATTGAAGTACGTGGAGTTAAGTGTTATATTGTTTTAAAATATATAACGTGTGTGTATGTGTATATATATATATACATACACTGTATATGCACATGTACTGTATATATATTTGACTTAATTATTATGCATAAACACATATTCACCCATATATCAGCCGTACTCATTTGGTTGCTGGTTATTGAGACCAAATTAAATAAAAAATCGGAACAAGAGCAAGTCATCGAAGGTCAAGCTGACTACTTCATACAAAACCTAGTGACTGTCTGAAAGGCCGTTAATGAACCCGGGCTGTTGTAATTCCCGTGTTTGACTCGACAAGGGAGTGCTCCAGCTAAATGAGCTCCATGGGCAGATGGTATGGTGCACGTTAATTGGACGTTTCGGATCAGTAAAGCCGTGGCTGAATCGCTAGGACAAAAGAGGAAACATCTGCATATCTTTAAAGGCATTTTTTTTTGTATTTTGGTTTTAAAAATGTTTTTTTGTGCAGGGTTTGTTTGACATATGTAACCTCTTTGCTGAGGTAGTCAGTGTTGTGATGTCCATGATGCCTGATGTAGTTGTTAATGAAAGACTGGCACCAGTTGGACACTCCCACACAGTGGGAGTTCTTCATTTCCTGTCATGTGACGTAAATAAGATTGCAAGTATTCTCGATTTATGTCAGTTTTAGATTGTGAACGGTAGGTTTACATAGAAATCACAGTTTATTTGTATTGAACAAATTTACATGTACAATTTGTTAGTACATGTTACAATTTAGTAATTTGTTACAATTTGACTAGCATCTGCCAAGTTATTTGGCAGATGCTAGTCATTCAGCAGGTGCTTTTAGCCCAGTGACGTACAATAGTTTCATTTGTAGAGACCCACCACTGAAGCTAGAGATACATGAAATCCATCAATCAAATCAGTGCCATCACAGACATTCGTGCTTACAAGAAATGTTACATATTTCTGTCATATTTTCAAGTTCACTACCTTTCAAACCAGCAAAGATACGCATATTTGAATGAGTGTTCTAGTTTTACTGTCTCTGCCGCAAGTAAGGAGAGCGTAAAAGCAATGCAGACTTGCTGCGTGTGCATACAGTTGTCCTGCATGCGTCAAGTCACTTTCAATGATGACATCACCATTCCTTAAAATTTTGCAGACGAGAGGATTTTTCCCACTCAGCAATGCATAGTTTTTGCATGGTTCAGGGCCTGATAGTGTCTTAGGGAACATTGAGGTTTCAGTAAGCTGGCTGAAAAAATGAGAAGCCTATGAACGAGAAGCATTGTAATGCCAAGAAATGTTATTTTATTTTTAGCTTGAACAATTCTGTCAGCAAAAATGTGTGCATCCGTGCATTCAAACTACAATAAGGATGAAGAGTAACATTTTATAAATGTAATGTAGGTGAGGAATGGGAGTGAGTCAAAGCCATCGCATAAATAAAAGCAAATACTCTGACTTTAAGAAGCTTCTGTAGGTTCTTGCATTTCCTGAGGGGGGAAAATGGAATTCGCCAAGCAGAGCGTAGGTTTCTGGCTGTTTTGGCCCACACGTCATTAACTCGATGAGCTGGATGAAACCTGAAAAAGCCTTTTATTCATACCTTTTCAGTCGCGGCCTTGCGTCTGGTAGAGGCACCGAGAATTGGCATTCAACCAGGCTCTGCTTGTGTGGATTAAAATGAAATTAAAAGATAAATAAATAAAAAAAAGTTAATGACAAAGATGAACTCAGTTTGGGCCCAGAGGGGGCATAGAAGTGCTGCAGCTAGACTGTACCTAATAAAACATGCTGTCGTGATTGAACAATTCATTAGAATTTTTTTATTTCTTGGTTAGTTTTTAGTTGCTTGCATAATGGTGTTGTTTGCAGCTGCT
The DNA here is from genome assembly GCF_013347855.1 of Anguilla anguilla. Classification (NCBI taxonomy): domain Eukaryota; kingdom Metazoa; phylum Chordata; class Actinopteri; order Anguilliformes; family Anguillidae; genus Anguilla; species Anguilla anguilla. Next base: position 44,221,112 of record NC_049205.1, read on the forward strand.
GTTCTTGCAGTTTACAGTGCTTTTTCACCTCTGGACATTTTAATTGGTGACGTCTGTAGTGCGGAGTTGTACTACAGTGATTCTTCATTTCATTAAGTGCAGAGAAGCCCAAAGCTCCTTTCTTCCAATTTCCCAGCATTACAAATCAACAGGGAACAGGAATTTGAATGTTTCCAAAAAACCGCTTGTTCTTTGGCAGTATGCAGCAAGAACACTTTGTCCAAATACAATTTCTCCCCGTTCTTTATGTATGAATATGTTTCGTATTAGTTGTCACTTTTCTTTTTTGATAGCTGGAATGCACATGACTATTTTCTGGGTGCGCCTGTGTGATTTCTACCCTTTGTTTTAGTGACACAGTACTGCAGGTTGGAGATACAGAGTTTTGTTTTTATATCCACTTGGTAAGCGCACACTCTGCAGTGTGCTGACTTGGCTCTAGTTTTGAACTGTAGCGTAAATGTTTTGTAGTAAAAATGTGATTCCTCTACAGCATCTCAAAAATGTTTTAGGAGAGAGAGTATTTCTCTTCTGTGGTCGATATTGATTTCCAAATATGTGCTTAACACCAAATGCACCTCTCTTAAGCCACAATGGCACTGTACACATTGATGGGAATAGGAAATGACATGTACATTTCTTCAGCCCAGGCTAACAGAATGTTGTGAGGTTACTTGCAGGAAAAATAACGACTGTAGAGATCTGAGAAGGTTAGAGCTCAGCACTGTCAAGCCGGCCGCTCTTTTTCCGCAGTGGGTGATGTGCTGCAGTTGACAGGAGCTGATCATAAGCATCTTGCAGGGTGACCTCTGAACTTGGAGCAGCACTGGCCTGCTGTCCTTGGCAAGCAAGAGCCGTTCGCCTGTTCCAGAGCCTACGTCTCGGTCGAACTGCACTTCATTACACCTGTCTGGACGGATAACCTTTCTGGGATGAAATCAAGCCCTGTCCGTCCCGCGGACGTGTGCAGCACAAGGGCCGATGGGAGGAGCCGCCACAGTGATGGTTACCAGGGGGGTGGGGGTGGGGGTGGGGGTGGGGGCGGGGTGGGATAGTGTCGCCCTTGAACCGGCAGCGCCGTTCCCTGATTTACAGCCGCTCATTGAAGAGCATTCTCAATTAAAGGGAGATTTTCCATTTGCGCCCTCTTTCCTACCACGCGAAAGGCTATTTATTTCAGTTTAATGTGACACCTGGGGATTGAGCGCTTTCCAAACGGCCGCCCCATGTGAATCGCGCCGATCTTTTCCCCCGCTCCATCATTTTCGACACACGGAAGCTCTCAGCGGCCCATCAGCCCAACTTTTCCGACCGAGGGGCAGAGAGGGAGAATTTCTTCGCCGTCGCCTTCAGCAAAGAGGAAACGGGACCGTTTGATTTCTCCATGCATCAGCTAGATGCCAGTTCATTACTTCAGGTGGCAGGGTAATGGCGGAATGTGCTTTTACAGATCTCAAGCAGATGGGTGCGGAGGACAGGCATTATTAATGGAAAGGTTGTCGTAGCATTTTACAGCCGACATAGGTTATTTCCGTCACTGATATGGGTAGCGTTGCTCTTTCTGGTTGATGGCACTCGATACGTCTAAATTATTGATGCGTTCGTTTGGGGGGAGAAAAGTTACGAGCTGTTAAAACAGAGGGACCTTAAGCCTCGTGGAGAAATTAGACTTCGGTTCTCTCGAGGGTGCGTGGGTGGCGATGGCCTTTTTCATGTTTGGTTGCGTAGTTTTTTTTGCACTCGTGCGCGTGGTTCTCCCCCGCCGTCGCTGTGCCTGAGGAGGGCGGGTAAGACGAGCGCGAGAGGCTCGCCAGCTTGAGACGGTCAGCAGGACCTGTTTGTACGCGCGACCCGGCGGCCCCCCGCCCGCGGAGTGCGCAGCGTGGCAGCGCCAGCCGGCACGAGGCGGGGCCTTTACAGAGGAAAGAGGTGCCCCGCAAGGGCACACCCACCGATACTACACTAAACCGCTGCCCCTCCCGGGGGACCAGGGCCGCTTGTGTGCAATCCTCACTGCCCCCGCCCCTGCACCATCTAGACGCCTGACGCAACATAGGAGTTCTTCCTACAGTGCTTCTTCAGCCCCACGACGACACCGAACCTTCACTTTGCCCCGGTTACACAAACGCGCTCTCCTGTCTTCACAAAGAAGCCAGACCCTCAGACCGTTGGGCCACCTGCAGGGACTTTCCGAGCGCTCTCTTTTGTTCTGAAAATATGAGCTGGGCGATGCGGGGGGAGACAGAGGGGGGCTGGACACAATGGCGATGCTAATGTTCCTCCCGTGCGACGGCCCTCAGCAGGACGGCGGTGTGGCGGATTCCTCCGGTGGCGGTGGCGGTTGCGCGATGTGTTTTTTCCGGAGGTGGAGGCCACTGGGCTCGGGCCGTGCGCTGGCTGGCTGAGGCCCGCTCTGACGGCGGCGAGCTGGCGCTTCGCTGGCCCCGCATTGTTCACTTCCTCTAATGAGCGCCCCTGCTGAGCGGCCCAGATACGGCCACTGCTCCGCCATGCGTGACAAAAACTACAAAACTGAGACGGGGGGAGGAAGGGGGGAGGGAGGGAATACGGAATGGGGTTAGAAAACAACAAAATCTGAGAAGACAGATGAAAGGGGGAGGAAATCCCGACGTCTTTTGAAATGGCAGCGCGGGGTGTCAGGCCGTGGCATTAAGTTTTTGTTTGCGGCTCCATTTTCTCCCAAGCCGAAACCTTGGTGACCTAGATAGCTTGTGTCACCAAGTCACAGTTTGCCATATTCCTGTAAACAGAAGGCATGCAGATTGTTATTGCTGCTTTGATTTCACTTCGTCTTCATCAATATGTGTTAGTTATGATGCCATCAAAAAAAAAGAAAAAAGAAATCATTGTCCTGTTTTATTTATTTGTTTATTTTTCCCTTTTTGGCTGGATATCCATTTTGTCCTGACAGTTTTACTTGTATTTAATTTGTCATTTTTTTCCTCACTCAGCTTTATTAATCTATATATATTGAATTGGGACCAGCATGATTGGTTTCCTGCAGTTTTGCTAAGTTTCAAAAATGAATGAGAAATGTGCTGATTCAGGGTCCCTTTTGCCAGCGGTTGGGGAAACGAGGAAGCCTTTAAGTCTTCCAAAAGAAAGAAAAATACATGTTTTCCCTTTGGAAACAAGATTTAAATGTGTAGCATTAACAGGTCATACATTTAGACCTGTAACAAATGATATTTGTAAGGTGCTAGTTTGGAACTCCTCGGAGAGCGGGGGGTGATCTCTCAGCACGAAGCTGACCTGCCATGTCAGTTCCAGCACTCTGTCTGCACTGCGGGAGTGCCCCCCGGTATGAACCTCCAGACAAAACAACCAGGCAAATAAACAAACAAGTAGATGCAGCAGACAAAACAACCAGCCGATTGCAGATATCCCCTACTGGCACTGAATCGTGGATGCTTCAGATATTGTCTCCATGTCCCCTTTGTCCGTCTGTCCATCCTCTCCTTTAGTGCTTCTGCACGGCTACCTTCGTAGTTCATGCTGCTGCTCTCTCCAAAGCTGATCACACAAAGCTGTTTGGAAAGGGAAGGTTCTGCTTTCCAGTGCAAGCCCCCTGACCCAGTCGCATTCATCCTTTCAAGGCTAGGCGTTCAAGTTGTTACATCAAGCAATCTTCCCTTTTAATGGAACCAAAACTCTGATGTAATGACAGTTTCTTTGATAATCTTTTCATAATGCATTCACGTGGCACGCTAAACATAGCCCGTAACACACACCTTTACCCTTGTCGCTTGGTAACCTTGGTCAGACTACTGACCGACTGATGTGCTGGAAACCCCTGTTCCATAGCAACAGATCTGACAGGCCATTATCTAATAGTCTTTCATTGTAACTGGTTAAAACCTTTTTCATTGTACCTTTGCCTGTGACCCTCATTGAGTGGGCAATTTCTGAATGATAACACTTTATAACAGGTAACATCATTTTAAAATGCCTTTTAAATGAGCTGTGCCAGCAGGTGAAGTGCTGGCTGAGGTGATCCAGGACAGCTCAGGAAAAAAAGAAAAGAAAAAAAAACTTGCTGATTTTGTTGCCAAGGATACTTTTATGGCATTCTATTTCTGTTTGAACATACGCCATGAAAGAAAAAGAACATTACAGCACCTACAGCACATTCATGCATGTGTGTAGGTTGACATACCCATACCAGCCATTTTGATAAATCGTCTATGCAGACTAAGCTGTGTCTGAAGCCTATAACCACATATGTTATATGGTTTGTAAGGAAATTCTTACTGGTAGGCACACTATTACTATATGATCTCCATGTTTGGTTTGAAAGGCTGACTAAAACTTGCTCTACGCTGCAGTGACGGTGCACCCGCAAAGCGATCACTGAGGCAAAACTTCACCATGTGGTGAATGGTTAAGAGCCAGTCAGGAAGATGCTGGTTTATCAATCGGGGGAGATGATGCAGATAGCACATTCTGAAAGCGTGAAACGCATGAGAAGTGTATGATGAAGCTCTTTATTTGTCAGAGCCCGTGATGGTTGCGGACCCTGCGCACCCTCCCGGGCATTGCTAGCTCAGGTCTACCGTGGTCTGTCATGTCTGGTGGTCTCTACAGCAGCAGGACACCGCCAGCCTCATTTGCGCCTGGTGGGGTGGGCTGAACCCAGCCAGGTTTCCATGGGTTACTGTCGAATAATCGTCTCTTCTGCAAGTGATTCACCAGGCGCACAGCGAGGCATGTGGCTCTCCCCCAGCTGGCGCCAGCTCCCCTGTAGTATGCGGTGGGGATTGTGCTGTGGGTAACGGCGGCTGGCCCCTGTGTGTGAGCGCATCTGAACGGGTAAAAACCCTCAGCTGCAGTAATGCATTCAGGAGCGCAGGTGGCATAGTGGAGCGCTGCTCTGCTGTCAAAAAGTTTAAAAGTACATGAATATTCCAGAAGGGGGGGGGGGGGAAGCGCGGCCCTGCTTGCGTTTGTTGTGCGGCAGACGAGCGGGGCCACCCGCACATGCCCGGCGGGCCTCGTCTTCAGAGGGCGGATCAGGCACAGGAAGCCGGGAAAGCGAAAGCGCGCCTTCAAAGCGCCCGCTGAAGAGCGCACGTCTCAGCCACGCCGCCGCCGCCGCCAGAGACCGTGTATATGCGCTCATCTCCGGGAGCAAAGCGCCCGCTCGCAGGCCCCCTCTTTCCGCCGCCGCGGGGGGACGGCGGGGAGAAACAGACCCGGGGCGAACGGAGAGCTCCCGCAGACGGCTGGCTCCGTGCCGCGTGCCGCGCCGAAGCGAGCGATGATAACATGCTAATCCGCTCGGCGGGAGATAACGCCACCGGCGGACCGGAGGGCTCGCGGGTTCAATTCGGCGCTGCGCCTCCCGGCGTCAGACGGCTGATCCTCTGTTGGGCACGGACGCCCCCCCCCCCCCCCCCAGGCCTCTGCTCCGCCACGCCCCCGGGAAGGCGGTGCTCGGAGCGGCGGGCGCTCGGCCGGGTCAGGGAGGGGGGGTTAACGAGCGAGCGACCGGCGAACGCGTGCCCCTCTGGACGCTCCCCGCAGCGCGGACGCGTCCGAGGGTCAGTTCACAGCCGGCTCGTTTTCCGTGTCCCAGATGGCTCTTTTCTGCAGTGCCACAGGAGTCGGGAGCCAGTAGAGCGGGTCGACCCGCCGTGTCTCCCATCTCACCCCCCTGCGCCCCCCCGCGCCCCCCCAGGACCGCCGCCGCTGATCGCTGCGCTCCGGTCGCGTCAGCTTTAATTACCTTAACAGCGGTGGGGCAACGCACTGTCGCTTTGGAAATTAGGCTGATACTTCAACTCTCACCCCCTGGCTCACATCCGTGCCTGCTGACCCAAAACATAACCCAGCATTAATGTCAACTGACACTGAAATATATGTGTTCTATACATACGCATGTGTGTGCATTATAATTAATAATGTATACGTATATATGTGTGCGTATGTATATTTTTTATTTATAAACTAAATGTGTGTGTGTGTATGCATGTAAATTATATGAGTATACAGTATATCTTCTGTATTTGTGCTCTTACACACACTAGTGTGGAAGGCAGGAGCTGTACAGCTGTCAGCATGCATATTGGGAGCAGTGTGAAGAGGGCTTTGAATCCTCCATGACTTCTGCTTGGAGACTCTCGGATAGCCTCAGGGGACAGAGCTGAGATCCACAGCGTGAGCCAGGAGAACACTAACCAGCTCCACCCATCTCCATCCATCACACCCCACCCTCTGACTGCCTCATGCTTCTTATGTGGGGGGGGCTGTGGCTGTGGCATGCCTGAATGGCAGGCCGCCGTGCTTGCTGCTGGAAATGGTGTAGGGAGGGCATGTAGGAAACAGTCTTTCCTCTGGGCCAATCAGGACACCCAGTGTTCCAGGGCAATGATAGGCACACTGTGCTATACGAGATGCTGATTTTTTTAGCGTAGCGTGTAACAATGATTCGCAAAGTAATTTATTTTTGAAACATGGCAACCTTTAGCAAATCAAGTTTTGTGTGAGTAAATATCCAAATTGGCAAATTTTAATGTATAGGCATCACAAATACTGCATTGTTACTTTTTATGATCGTGACAACAAATGTTTGGCCTTATAATTAATTATAATTACTGTTTATATTGTGCATTAGCAATGGAATATTACTGCTAATAATCATATTGCTTTAAGTGTTACTCATTTTATCATGGATGATATGATAACCCAAGGCTGCACTAAACTTTAAGTATTTCAGTTAAAGCACGTTTAGTTTTGTCAGCACTGTTCTGCGATTGGCAAGTTTGTCACACTCCAGTTTGTCATCAGTGTGAAAGTAAGCTTTTATCAATGGACAATAACTGTTAAATTCTTTCAGCATTACTACAGATGATGTGCTTTATTTTATTTACTTAGATTTATTCCTACAAATTATTATTTGTTGATGGAGAAAACTTCGAGAGGATTGTGTGGGGATTGCAGCCCCGTGTTTTGAGTGGAGAAAAAAAAAAGCAAGGATGGAATCGCTAAGCATTTCTGTCTGGCGAAGGAAAAAAACGCAGGTTTGAAAGCACCTGGTGACAGGAACAGAGAGAGCCAGGGATTCCTGGGTGCGTCCTCGTGCGGTACTGCGAGCAGGTGCGCTGAATAATTGATGCCGCGTTTCACAGAATTTTTACCTCCGTTATTAGCCCGGCAGTTTGCCGCCTTGTGTTTTTTTCTTAAATGAACCCGCTGGCCTGGAAGCTGTTAATCCCCTGGAAGTGCCCGGCTGGCTTTGGGGAGACGGGATCAGAGGACGTCTCCGGTTCAGGAGGAGCCCGAGGGGCTTCTGTTTCACTCGCGCTGAATCAGCGCTCCAGAACCGCCAAACCTGAGGTCTGGGATCCAGCGGCTGCCACACCCATCGCTCCCCTCTTTGACCCACGGCTCTAGGTGGCTGTGCTTTTGTAAGCATATACAAAGCAGTTTAGATTTTAGTAGCATAAGGGTTTTTTTTTTTTACCCCCTTCTTGTTGACCTGATTTAACCCCAAGCGTTTATTTGTTATTCATTCCGAAGCAGGCTTTTTTTTTTTTTTTTTTTTTTTTTTTTTTTTTTTGCTGTGTTTATAAACAAAAAGGTGTTCAGTCACCTGCCAAATTCCTTCAGCGGCGGTGTTTTAGAAGGCAAAAGGTCCAGGAGTCGAACCCTCGGGAGTGCTTCGCTGTCAGCGTTCTGAATGCTAGCGCTCCGCGTTCTGCTTGGCGAGAGCCGACGCCGCTGAATGTTTGCGTGCGCACGCGCCGTCACGCACGCACGCATAGCCTGATGGGAACGGCCAATGTCCGCTGAAATAGTTTAAATTCTAAATCCGTTCCCCCCGAGAGGAACTTCAGGGGCAGTCCGATATGAATCAGTCCTCCAAATAGGCCTCTGGCTGCATTGTGCGGTCTCACAAGTGTTTCCAAAACCAGGTCTTTAAAAGCTGAGGCAGGGGTGTTCTGTTTTGGCGGTAGTCGATGAACAAAATGGATTTTTTCCCTATCATTATTTTCCAGAGGAAATCATGCAGGAATGTATAGGGTGGCAGCAGAAATCCATTTTCTTAGCAATTGCACTCCAGCTGGAGTTTTGCAGCAGGTTTACTTTTGTAAAAAATTAGTTGGTAGCTGCATATTCAGTGCCCTGTAATTCCTTGTTGGAGCATATCTGCAGGGAACTGTAGGCTGGGCAGAAGTGTTTTTTTTTTTACCTTCATAACCCATTTTGTGTATGTGTGTGTGTGTGTGTGCGTGTAAAGGGGGGCGGGGGGGAGGGTGACGTGAGTGGTTCATTGTGCCAGGGGCGTGCGTGCGTGCGTGCGTGCGTGCGTGCGTGCGTGCGTGCGTGCGCGCGCGCGTGTGTAAAGGGGAGGGGAGGCGCGGGGGACTCATTGTGCCACGGGCATGCGTGTGTGCTACTCTCGGCGCATGCAGCTGTTCATACCTAGATCTGGCAAAGATGCTCACTGAATCAGGGGTGTGTATGTGGGTCTGTGTGCCCATGCTCGTGTGTACTTGCGTTTATGTTGGGGAGCTACTACCATGCTGCATGTAACGGCTGAGCAAATATCGGGATCTGGCAATGCACCATGTGTGCGTTGGGTGTTTGTGCATGCTGTTACAGCTTTGTGTGTGCGTGTTTGAGTGTGTGTATGTAAAAGAGCGAGGGAGTGTGGGGGGGGGGGGGGGGGGGGGGGTGTGTTCAGTCAGAATGGCAGGAGTGGGAGACTGGAGCCCGCCGGTATAAGTTTGGGAGCGGGGCCTGACAGGGTGTGAAAACGGACCCTGGGGCCTGCAGCGGTGCTTTGAGAGGAACATAATCTCGCTAATGACTAGCCGTACGAGGAGGCCGTGCAGCTGCAGCTCTTTTTTTTTAAACGGGCCGTGCGCCGTCAGCGCCTCCGCTGCCCGGTCTCCTGCACGGGTTCCCTCTGAACCCGCGCGGCTCTTCCCCCGTTTCCTGTAAAGCGCATTCATAAAAAACATTACGCTGAGCGCGGCAGTGTCCCGCGACGATAAGCCGGCGACCAGATAAGCCAGCGTCGCATTCGTAATTCATTTTCGGCTATCGTTTCCCCTCCCGACGCTAATGCGTCGCTGAGACAGTGGCCTGAAGGAGAAGTGCGGCTGACGAGGCTGCGGTGCCATTCTTCACGCCGCCGCCGCCACGGTCCCGGTGCGTCTGCGGGTGTCGGGGCACCGCCAGGGGGCACGCGGAGGCCTCTCCGCCCTGGCGCTCAGCTGGGCCGTGCCCTCTTTGCCGGGATGACCCTTGTACAGAGAGAATGGCCACTGGCTGAATGAAGAGCCTTGAAGAGAGAGAGAGAGAGAGAGAGAATGAGCCTGTTGATGCCTCTGCATCCCGGCCGCTCCACAAACGCATTTTCGGGTTCGGGGGGCGGGGGGGGGTACCCGAGGGTCTCCGGCCGCTCTTTCCGGTCCATTAGCCGTTTTGTCTGCCGCTGAAACGCGGGCCATTCATTCGCCGGGCCGCCCGCCTGGGCGGAAGGACAGTTGCACAATGCTTGCGTAATCTCAGCCAGGGCCTCTGTGCAAACTGTTTGGGGAAACGCGGCGGGCCGGAAATCTGCAGGGGCCGCCGTCTGGGGGGCTGGGGGGCTGGGGGGCGGGGGTTATCCCGATCGGCTCTCCGTGGGGCACAGAGAGAGTTTAGCTACCCTCTGCCCCTTTTTGTGACTTCGCAGAAAAAAAAAAGAAGCATTATTGAGTGCGGACACAATCTCGGAGCATCGGAGCTCAAGATTCCATTTCTTGTTCATGCGCACGAATTTGAATTGTGGCAGTTGAACTAAAGCTCTCCTTTTGTGTGCGCTGCTCTGTCAGCCCGCCAACTTCCTCCTCGCTGGGTGCCGGGAACATTCTGCATTAAAGCGTGCCGTCAGCCGGCCGTGCTCGCGCTCTGAGGAGAGAGACGCGTGTTCGCGAGGCACACCGAGGGCCGCGGCTTCAGAAGAGGCGGGTTTAAGAAAGTTTATTCCGCGGTATTTATTTATTATCCAGGGAGAAGTCGTACTGCCCTGAAGGAGAGTTAGATATGGGTGCTAAAAGAGTGCGATGTTTTTTCGCCTTCGCGCTTTTTGGCTCATTGGGATGCTCGCCGCTGCGGCGAGGTGCTCTGTCATTTATGAGGCCCTTTATTTCCTTCAGGCCACGACTCCGCGCTTTTATTCTTACTGCACAACACGGCATTCCAGTCAGACTGCGCGGGCTGAATTGGAGCTTATTTCTTTTTCGTTTTCCCCCCTTTCCATTCAGGCTTGTAACAATTACTGTCTGAGGGGAAAAATGGCTACTTTCAAAATCTGATAACCTGAAATTACTTTTGTAAATGCTGGGGGGGGGGGGTGTTATGCATTTTCACTTTTGGCACGAATTCTCTCCTGCTCCGCTCCGCCACCTTGACAGAGACAAACGAGGGGAGGCGGGCGTCGGCGTTTGCTGCGTATTTTTGCGGCGACGCCGCTTCGACGGAACCGGACGGAACCGCGCTCGGGGCAGAAGCTCGCGAGAAGCCCGGCGGGAGAGGCGGGAAAACTGGGCAGCGACGGAGCGCCGCGGATAGCGGGTTTTTCTCAGGAGCGGGTCCAGGAAGCAGGGAGGCCGGAATGGCGGGTTGTCGTGCGAGCAGCATCCCTCCTGGCCACTTTCCTAAATTGAAAACTATTAATTTGTTCCCCGAGTAACGCGGCGGGCTTCTCTTGTTCTCATGCTCAGGCAAGCCTGCTTGAAGCATGGGGCTAATTTACTAACCCTGCTTACCTGCCCTCCGTTCTCACGCGCCCCCCCCCCCTCTCCAGCTCCAGTAGCCACGCGTCTGCTCAGCACACACTCTCTGCCATTAATTAATATTAATGATTATCCTTAATGATGCAACAACAGGCCGGGCGTCCCAGAGACCTAGTTGCTGTAAAATCCTCCCATTAGTCACTGTCAACAAAAATTACAACCCCGGCGGTTTCGTAGCTTCAGGAAGGGGACCGCCGTTATCATCAACTCTCTCTCTCTCTCAATAAAGAGTCTCTGCTGTGAAATCGGGCCTGGCCTTCCACGAAGAATGAGGAAAAGGGCCCTGTCACCACGGCGTTGATGGCCACCTCGAGGGATTGAATGCAGAACGGGGCGCACGCTTTTACTAGGGCCTCGTCAGGTTGCAGCATAATAGCATAAATAATAACGTTAGCGGCTTCTGGTGCTCTGTCGCGGTACCTAGCAGCTGTCTGATCATTCTGTTCAAACGCGTTGTGATTTTATGAAGCAGTGACGCCCGGCTGCCGCTGAAATGCTCTTTCAGTAGCGGTGGAACGCATTGCAGCGCGTGCGTTGCCTCAAAAAATCCCATAAAGCTCTGTTTTCAGCAGACTCTCTTCTCTCTCTCTATCTTTCTCTCTGTCTCGCTGATTGTGCAAGACATGCAAGAGCTATTTTTTTTTATGGGTCGTCATTTGTATTATTTTCCCCCTCTTTCGCTATTGTGATTAAAGTTGGCGTCTGCTCCATGTTGCCTGGAAGGCTCGGATTTAATTTGTTCATCCGTCGTTAAGGTTCTCCCGGTGGTTTAGCTTCATTAGATCCGCTGCCTAGGTTTGATCCATGACCCATTTCTTACAGGAGAACAGCTGATTTTCAGTTTTTCCCCCTCAGAGCAGACTGAAAGACAGAAAAAGGTAGTGGAAACTCTGAACATGCCCCGTTTGAAAGTTCTGATTGGTTCTCTTGGGAGTGTAAATGGTGGGGGGGGGGGTGGCATGTCAAAGAACAGCATGGCCCGAGTGCCTGAGCATACCTTAGTATCTGTTATGCTAGCATCATTAGCACGATTAGCCAATGAAATGGTCCGGCTAAGCCGTAAATACTAAACGGCTGTTTGTCTCCTGCAAAACTGGGCCGTCCGTTTCCAGGCACCAGGCCACAGCCGCCCATGTCCAGTCCCATCCCGTCATGCATTTGCATTTTTTCTTTTTTCTTTTTTCTTTTTCCCTTGCAGAAAACGCCTGTCACATTTTATTCTCCCGGGCATTGAGAGAGGACGGGTTGAATCACGATGACTAAGACGGCTAAAATCGGCCGCGTCTTGCTTAGCATAAATGTCGTCCCCATCATTTTGTTCTGGTGTCAGCGGCGAAGGAGAGCTGGCTGTTTTACGACACTGCGCTGCCCGTACGTTAAGCGTACATGGGGTGTTTGGGAATGGGAGTCAGGCACCAGCCCCCGCCTCCCTGCCTGCCTGCCTGCCTGCTTGCGTGCCTGTGCGCGTTTAGGCCCAGCGACTCTCCCTTGGATGAATGACTACCGCGGCGATAATCAGGACGATGATGACACGGGCCATAAAAGATGGGGCGAACGAGGGCGCCGTGGAGAGGGAGAGAGAGAGGGAGAGAGAGAGAGAGCCGGGCCAGCGCGTCGGGCAGCGCGAGGTGAAGTGCGGTCACCGTCTGTCACTCGTAAGGTGATACGGGTCCTTCACTGGAGCCCGCGGACTTCGCGGCGGGGCGCGAACTCTCCGGCGAAAAGGCCTGCGCTGATTCCCTCTTTCCGGTTGATTTACGGCCCCCGTCTGGCTCCGAGAGAAGCCCCTCTTAAAACCCCCGGGACGTAAATCTCCCTTCACCCAAGACTCAGTCCGGTGGAGAAGATGATCTGGGACGTCCTCACTTTTAGAAATCGCAACCGAAGCTCGGCCGCGTTGTTTGGCATTCTGTTAGAATTCCCGTTAGCTGTTGCGTCTGTCGGTTCTTTGTTTACATTTGCAGAGCCTCTCTAGTCATCGCGGGACCCTGTTTTGTTTGGGGTGGGGGGGGAACGCAGCCGGGACTGGGCCGGCAGTTTGGGGCCTCCCGTCGACTTTAAAGATGGGTGAATCCGCGGAGCGTCAGTCGGCAGCGGCGCAAGGCTTTTGAAAGGCCGCTAAGCCCCCTCTCTGTGCTGGCGGAATTTGAAAAGATGACGTTTGCGTGGGAGCGGCGGGGCGGGGAGAGGCAGCCCTGTGCTGTGCGCCTGTCTGTAGGTTTTTCAGACGCAAGCTCTCTCTCTATCTCTCTCTCTCTCTCTCTCTCTGTCTGTCTTCTGCCGGGGCACCCGCCTGCCCGCCTGGCGTTTGCCACTGCGGGTAAACGTGTGCCAAAGACCCTTTAACGCAGCGCGGCCCCCCCCCCCGATGCGCTGCAGGACACGGGGAGTAAGGCCTTTTTTATTTTTACCCTGCTCTTTACTGTCGACTCCAGCAAAAAGCCCCGTTCAAGGTCTGTCGCGAATGCAAGTTTAAAAAAAAAAAAAAAAAAAAAAAAAAAAAAGCGCCCTGAAATGGTGAAATAATCAAGATGTCCCGGATTCTTCTGAGAGCATGGAGGGTGCGTGTAAAACACGGGAGCAGCCGCCCCCCGGGCGCTGATTAGCTCTGCGAGCGGAGCGGCACAGTAGCCTCACAAAAAGGGGACTGCAGAGCGCCTCTGCCACCAGGGCTGGGGAAATAAATCCAGCATGTGCCCCTGCGCCCAATAGAAGCTGGGCTGCGTGCTGCGTGTTTGTGTTTGTGTGTGTGCACGCTTAGTGTGTGTGTTTGTGTGTGTGTGTTAGTGTTTTGTGAGTGTGTGTGTGTGTGTGTGTGTGTACCGGTGTGTTTCTGTGTGTGTGTCTGTGTGTTTCTATGTCTGTGTGTCTGTATGTATGTTTGTGTGCGTGTGTTTGTGTGCGGGTTTGTTTTTGTGTGTGTATGTGTTTGTGTGTGTGTGTGTGTTTGTTTGTGTGTGTGTACATATGTGTGTTTGTGTGTGTGTCTGTGTGTTTCTATGTCTGTGTGTCTGTATGTGTTTGTGTGTGTGTGTGCTTGTTTGAGTGTGTGTACGTATGTGTTTGTGTGTGTGTATTTGTGTGTGTGCATGTGTGTGTGTGTGTGTACGTATGTATGTGTGTGTGTGTGTGTGTACGTGTGCGTGTGTGTATGTGTGTGTATGTGTGTGTATTTGTGTGTGTATATGTGTATGTGTTTGTGTGTGTGTACGTACGTATGTGTGTGTGTGTGTGCGTGTGTGTATGTGTGTGTATGTGTGTACGTATGTGTGTGTATTTGTGTGTGTATATGTGTATGTGTTTGTGTGTGTGTACGTATGTGTGTGTGTGTGTGTGTGCGTGTGTGTGTGTGTGTACGTATGTACGTATGTGTGTGTATGTGTGCGTGTGTGTATGTGTGTGTATGTGTGTACGTATGTGTGTGTATTTGTGTGTGTATATGTGTATGTGTTTGTGTGTGTGTACGTATGTGTGTGTGTGTGTGTGTGCGTGTGTGTGTGTGTGTACGTATGTACGTATGTGTGTGTATGTGTGCGTGTGTGTATGTGGCGGCAGTGGCACAGCCGCTGAGGCGGGGTGTGTCTCTGCTCAGACTGAGGGAGAGAGTGGAGAGCTGTAATGTGTTAATGTGTGTCTGTGATGGGTTTAGTTCCAGCCCAGAGAGGTCTGTGAGGCAGGAGGCAGTGTGAGAGGAATTTCAATCAAGGGCTCTGCGCACCGTTTAAATACCGTCAGCGCGAGGGGGGGGGAGCGGGGCTCTGTCAGGGGGAGAAATCCGCCTACCTGAGAAATCAGATGCGGCGAAACACCCCCACCTTCCTGCTCTCTGCCGAGGGGGGCCCCCCGGTGAAGGGGGGAAGGGGGAGAAGGAGGGGGCGGGGGGGGGGGGGGGGGGGGACACACTCCAGATGTGGTGGCTGTGATTTATTCATTTAAGGAATGGAAAAAAAGGAAAGGGAATCGGGAAGGGGTGAAAGCCGGAATCAGCAGGTCTTAAACTACTTTATAAAGCTGCTCCTCTTCACTGGAGAATTCTCCGTAGTTGCTGCCAAATCAATAGTGTGACTACTCTGAACACACACACACACACACACACGCGCACACACACACAGGCAAGCAAATATTCGCACACAGCCTATTCATCTGGATCTAAAAACCCTTCGCCAGTGGCTCACTCTTTTATCATTTGCATAAAATATGCAGGGAGGGGACTCTCGCCACAGCGTATGAATTTGTCATTTAGCGTCTTCCCCGCGACGCGTAGCGTGACATTTAGCGCGCGAGCCGCGCCGGTTAAGCCGCGCGGCTCGGCACGGAGCGTGCCGCTCCTGCCATCTGTTGTCCTCTTCCCCCTGAGATGGGAGATGGGTGTCTGCACATATAAAGAGCTGCTTTATTTGCAGGAGACCCTCCCTCCCCTTCTTCCCCTCATTCTGCCCTTTTGAAACGGCATTGTAAGGTGCGCGTCGTGACACATAGTCATTGATGTCCCCGGAGATGTTCTCGGTGATGTGAAGGGAGAGGAGAAGAGGGGTGGGGGGGGGGGGGCGCGAATCGGGTGGGGGCGCGAGAGGCATGATTCTCACACGATACGTGCCGCTTTCATTTCGTCCGCGCGCTCCTCTTCAAGGAGAACAGAAGACGGGGAGGAGAGCGATAAAAAAAAAACAAAAGGGGGAGAGAGAGAGAGAGAGCCGGCGGTTTTTCGCGCACGGGCGGCCATGTTGGTCCGGGAGACGCGCAGCCGGCGCGACGCGGCGCGTGTTTCCGCGGCGATAACGACACCCGGAGCGCCCTGGAGGGGACCGGCGGCAGATCAAGCGCCGCCTCCCTCCGAGATACGGCAGAGCCTTCAGGAAAAAAAAGGAAAAGATGGGTGTGGGGGGGGGGGGGGAGGAGAGCCCTCCGGTCTCTTTGGCTCGGCGGGTTTCCGCTCGGACTGCGCAGAGCACCAGGTGCATTCGTGAGGGGCAGGCTCGCTTAACGGGAGACCCCACCGGTCCTTTACCCCCCACCCCCCCACAACTCGTCTGAGTGCTGACTGAGCGTCTTGCTTGCTGAACCTGGAAGATTGCCCCCCCCCCCCCCCCCCCCCCCCCCCCCCCCACACACACACACTGTGTCGATTCTCTGTGTACAACATCAACCAGTAGAGGCAGGACCTGGCTGAAATTTCAAAAAATGTACTCCTGGAAAAGAATTTGAGCTCTGCTTTTAACTGCTTGCTTTAATTGTATATAGCTTTTTGTTTATTGTCACTGTGCATAGGCATATTTGTTTGACGTTCAAAGGGAAAGTCTTGCAGGTTTAGCAGGTTCCAATTCACAGTTACTCTAAAGAATACTGAATTGACACCCTTCCACACCATATAGGAGTAATTGTCCTCGTGTTTGTGTGTGCCTCTGTATTTGTGTGAATGTGTGGTGGTGGTGGTAGATGGAGAGTGGTTGCTAGTTGTAGGATGGCTGGCGTGATTTACTCTGAGTCTTATTTTTGTATTTAACTTTCACTGTGGCGCACGCCCAGATGGTGCGTTTTTAATATTTACTGAAAAATAGGTGAAAAGATTGCTCCGCTCGTCTTCTCGCCTGCGGGGTTAGACAGAAGGCGAGGAGGGAGGAGAGGTAAATGGGTTTGAGACGGTCGCAGCTGAAGAGAAAGAAGTGAAGCATTCGCCGCAGCTGCAGAAGCGTTAGCCCCGTGTCACACTGAGGCCTTCGGACAGCCTCTCAGTTAAAGAGAATCTCACACAAATACCTTGCACAATATGTGTTTTTAATAGCTGTGGATAGTACAGAAAAATCACAGTACGATGCATGTGTTAACCTGCTCGACAAGGTGACACTCCCAAGGATTTAGACAAATTACTCACGACATGGTTGGGAAGAACTCTTAATACAAAAAATGTAGTATATGTACATCGGCATTAGGGTTGGACATTGTTCCTGAATATGGACGATTTTCAATTCCCGGCAATTTAGAGCGCCCTCCCGGGAATTCTGAGATTCCAGTACAAACCGGAATAATGTTTTAGAAGCTTTATTGTGGTTGGATAAATGCATAATAAGCATTTCTGCCACAAGTAGCTACAGTTAGAGACTGGATTGTAATTTCCACAAAAAACTATAAGCCTATCAGAAGGCAAATATTCTTTGGAAAATTAAACTAACTGTACTCGGCACAACCAGCCAGGTGATAGATAGGCATGTGTAGCCTATTTCAGAAATGTGACTTGAATCACAGCCTGTGAAATGAGGGGTTAAATAGTGTCATAAAAAATCCAGTTATTAAACGCACTTTATCATTAGCCTGTTATGAGAAAAAGTTTTCATCATGTATTCCAATAGCCTACTGCACCCTAGTTAAAAATTGCAAGTGCCCAAAAAAATGTACACTGACTAAAATACTTTAAGGAATTGTCTAACTTTTTGAGAAATTCACTTTTTTACCCATACTTGGATGAGACGGTCGATACCAATTTAATCCCTGTGAGTCCAGTCCAAAAATATTAGGCAGCCTCTTCGGACTGCATGCTGTGCTGCCTCTGTGAATGGCTTATTCTTTCACTTATTCTGTCAGAATCTTTCCACGCTGACGAGGTAGACATGTTTGTATTTTTCATGAGATCGAACCGGCCTATTTCATCCACAAATCCGTGTGCAGGAAAACCAACGCGCAGCCGTTTAAATCCGTAAACGTTTCAAGTAGTCCGTTATGAGAATACATTTTGCACCTGTTTTTTCAAACATATCGTGTCTGTTTATTTGTCAACTATGCATCGCGTATTGAGATTTCTTCCATTTCCAGGAATAATTATCTGTGGAGACCAGACTGAATATGAATCCTGGGTATCTGTGATCCCGGGTTTCGAGATGCAACTCTAATCAGCATCCATGCTCTTTGCATTATCATTATAATTTAAAGTCAATTGTCAGTAAATGTGCAGGTATCTGGCAGTCCAGAAATTCACCATGTCAATAGAGCTCCCAGAGTTTATTGCAAGCATCGTCTACGATATCTATGAAATGTAGGTGAAATTCTTAATGAGAATTGCATTATAGCGCCAGGCTGGAACTACGTTCTGCAGAGCTCGTAAAAGTAATTTGAAATTATTTTATGTTTTATAAATTATGAAATGAGTCACGCCATGAACAGCGAATGTTTCCTTTAAGGCGAGAGGCACTACGGCGGTTTGTGGGCCGAAACGTTCAAACACAGTATGAAAGGCGAGTGTGCTCCATACAGCGCGTGCAGTGTTTTTATGAGCTCGTGTCGTTACGAGCGCGCTGATGTGCTGTGTGGCGTCAGCGTGTTCAGCCCTTGGGCTTGTTTTCGTGTGAAGGTTGCACACGCGTCAATGCGGAGCGCCTCGGACTCGGTCCAGCCGCGGCTCCGTCGAGTCCCGCGCCCCGGGAGCGAAGCGCGGTCGCCCTGGCTGCCGCGCGGTCCTAATAAGGCGCACGTACGGTCCGAACGCTGGCTGGACCGGACCGAGGCTTCTGCTGGCCTTGAGTTGTGTATCCGTCTCCAGAGCAGTTATTTATCTTTTATTTCCTCAGGATATCTTTGATCTGCAGATGTTCAAAACATTTGCTGCATATTGATAGAAAAAGAATGTAAATGTTTATTAGAGAATTTGACAATGGAAGGTGGGAAGGTGGGATCAATGCGGTGAGTGTTTGTTTAATTTGTAATATTTGGGCTGACATGCATTCGACCCACGTTTCTTCTTTGAACTAGTCACAATATGTCACAGAGTGCAGCCCGACATCTGAACTTTGAAGGGTTACGATGCGCTGTTTTCGGAAAGGGTTCGTGGAGCCCGACGAGAGGGCCTGGTCTCTTAGTGCTGCTCGCACGTGCACGTGTATGTTTGCACACCAGCGTGCTCATGCATGTGGCAAGCTCTCCGAAGGACTGGCGCAGCAACGCTCGCAGAGAGGACTGGAGTGTGCCCTCTAGAGGTCAACATTGGGTCTGCAGGCATTGGGAAAATTTGTGTGCTAGCCCCCCTCACCCAGGTCACACTCCTGCAGTACACTGCAGCGGTGTTTTTAAAAGATGCGCTTAAAATCCCTGTGGGGGGGGGGGGGAGGAATGTGTTATGGCTGGTGTCATATCTACTATTCATTTTCCCCACGAAGCTATTCGAAGCTGTTTAAGACATCATGTGCTGAAAAAGCTTTTGTACTAATATGTATGGAACCAGCCTTGAGAAGCTATATGCTTGAGAAATGTTGTGTGTCTGAACCAATGGGTTTGCGCAGTTTCTCTTGGCAACAGCTCTGTTTTTAGAAGGCGATTCATACTTTGTGATCGCACGCGCGCTGTATGTGTGCCCTCGCGGTGCAGTCGCATTAATTTCTCAAAGAGCCGCTAATTGAAGTAGCGGAAGATCGTGCCCTTGGATTGCGCGCAGATCTACTTGCGCATTCAAATTCCTGCCTTTTTCATGTAAGAATAGGCTACATATTCAGCACAGGACTCCTGCAGACAACATCATAATATCAAGCCCAAGTTGTGAGCCTGAAATGGAGTGATCCAATTAACGCTGTATCTGCCACGTGATTGTTAAAGCAAAGCCACAATGCGCTCCACAGGAAAGATGGAAATAAGCATTCGCTGAGTGGTGTTAAAAATAGCGCAGAGTGAAAGTTATTGAAAATGGGCTTTGAAATTTGATCGGAGTCTGACTTGACGCTCCACAAGTGCTTATTAGCTCAGTGCATTTTCTTTCTGACTTGCGTGTTCTCTTTGTTCCCGAAGCGCGGTTCTGTAGACGTGCGGGTGCCGGGAGCACAATCAGAACAGAAGGGTGAGGTGACATGCCGTACTGAACAATTCTGCAGGCCTTTCACACCATTTAAGTTTCTGGTAAATAAACGATCAAAATTTGCTTTGCATGGTTAAATAATGTGAATAGATATGAGGTGTGGGGAGGGGGGCAGACTGAACCTCAGTTTCTCAGTATGAAAAATGAAAATGGAGAATCTGAAACACGCACAACGCAAGTACACATATTCTAAATCCCTCTGTCTCTCTCTCTCACATACACACATGCACACGCTCACTCACTCACTCGCTCGCTGTTATGCACACGCACGTGGAAGTAATCGGATATAACCTGCGTGGCGGCGCCTGATGCGTGGAGCGGGTTCCCTGTGACGGCTCGCCTCCCCGGCGCAGCGGGGCCGCCCCTCGCTGCCGCTCCGCCGTAATTCAGGCTGACGCTCTACCGGACTCAGCACCGAGGCCGCCATCATTCCCCGAGTGGGCGTGTCCCCCTTCGGATGTCACCAGCTGCAAACGCCGCCGCCCCCCGCTCCGGCAGAGGCGCTTACCCTGTCCGTGCGCACGCTTCTTTCTTTCAAAAACTGAAACGGGTGGCATGGGCGCGGGGTCGCCAGGGGGACGTCAGGTCGTCTTCGTGAATATTCATAAGCGGGCTCATGCGCGCTTATACACATATGTGCTCTTCACGGGTCTTCCTGAAACCCAATGCCTTACTTAAACCGAGCAGGTGTGCGTCCAAAATCCCACCTTTTCATTGGGGTCTGGTTCGGATGTGATTTTGAATACGCACGTCATCCCTTTGAATAAACGGATGATTGACTTTAACGAAATTGTAAAGTACCCATGTGTTCAGTTCACTCATAGTGGTTTGAGATGGAGTCGGTGTTAATTGTGTACAGTGTAAACTGTATAAAGAGAGCTGCATTTTGTGAAGTGCTTTGCAACTTCCTTTTATGGTAATGCTTCTGTGACTGTATGCTCCGCCTTCCCCCCTTCTCTTACTTTCAATTCAGCTCTCTCTCTCTCCATCAATCCATCTCTCCGTACGCATCTTCTTTTTTTAGCCGGGGGCTTATGAACGAGCGCGGAGTGCGTCTCTGACCACCTGTACGGAAAATGAGATTTCTGATACTCTCTCTCTCTCAAACCCGCGCGATGAGGCGAAAGCCGTCTGACGGACGGGTTCGCGGGCGGCCATGCGCGGCCTAACGGAAGAGCAGGCTTTGTCAATGGCCTGTGTGTCACACGGTGTGATTTACCGCGAACCTGTGAACAAACACAGGATGCGCGCCCTCTTTCTCACACACACACACACACACACACACACGGCTAGCACACGCACCTAACGCTGGCCCATGAGGTAATGCACTCCGATCTCAGTTCATTTCTGTAACATACTTTTTCCCCGTGTAAAATACGTGAACTTATTCTTCCTGAAGGGTCGCTAGAGCACATTCCTCTCTTACTGCGCCTGCATCACAACTGTAGGGTGGTGTGCTGCCAGAGTCGGCGGGCCCCGCCCCTGCCTCTCCTCCGCCAGGTGATTGGGCGTACGGGGGAGGCGGGACGCGTGACAAGGAGGCTGGCCCGACCTCCCCTAGGGGCCGATGCCAGCGCAAACAAACCCTCCCACGTGCGCTGGCTGCCACTCGCTTCACGGTCCAGATGTGCCCCCTCTCAATCTGGACCCCCCGCTCCTCTGACAGAGATGAACTCTGTGTCCCACTAATCACTCTGACAGGTCTGTTGGTTCACATCCGTGCTGGGGCACCACTGCGAGCTCAGATTGCTCCATTAAAATTACAGCTGTGCTAATAATTAGGAATATAAGGCTGTAAATCTGAATGAATATATATCGTGTTGCTCATGCACAGACTAGGGTGGTGAAGTCACCGGAATCTTCTGGATTTTTTTTGTAGCCTTTTCACTGTAAAACTCCAGTATTTTAAAAGTCTTGTAAGAAGAAGCTGTGTTTTTATAATTGCCTTCTGGTGGGCTTTGTATCGAGTCTAACGGATAAGAAGGGACATGATCATTTTATGACAAGTCAGTGTAGTTTTCATGGGAGGAAAAGGACCTTTTTTTTTTACCAATCTATTTCGTTTTGAAACCGTTTTGTTGCTATGACAAGGTTATCAGAATATCAATGTTTGAACCAAGATATGTATCTCATTCTGCTATACTCTCACCATTTTCTCAACTCTGTTGTGATATTCTTCAAGGTGCTTGGTGTTGGTAATCTCAGTCTTACAATTTCTTTCTTAAAAGGGTAGGAAGCCATTCACAAACCCATGGTCGCCGGTATGGCTTTGCATTATGCTGGTGTTGAAGCGGTTTGACAGTCGGAGAGAATGAGCTGAATGAATACTCTCCAAACTTTTAGTTTCTGGGGACCTGTAACGCCTCTCCTACGCGCTGTGGCTTCGGTGGCCGAGGTCACGCGCAGTTCAGCTGCAGATTAGATTCAGTCGAGTAGAATCACATTTTGAACACGGTCGCACGCTGCGAGGAGAGGAAGCGCGGCTGGCTTTGTGTCCCTGTCCTCGGCTCGTTTTTACCTCACTTCCTCTCGCCGTGCCAGTAACGGCCTTTCTGTTTGTCTGTGAAAACCGAGATCAAAGCTCGCTTACGATCGTCCTTCGGGTCGGTTAGCCGTCAAATAGGACCGGGTCGCACCGCGACAGCTCATCCAAGCCGAGCCTGCCCATCTGTGTCAGTTTACGTTCTGCCAGAAGGTCTGGCTGGAGAGAATCATGCTCCTGGAGCGCAAAACTCATGGGTAACACTTTATGGGTAGGACCTGCTCCCCTTCAGGTGTATATATACCCTCCCCAGATATCGTGTGTGTATCTTCACCGAGCTTCAGTATGTATCGAGAGGGCGTTGTGTGTCTGTGTGGACCCGTCTGCATGGCAGCGTCTGAACAGGAGAGGTGCTCTACAGACCCGGACTCGGCTTGCTCTTATCATGGGCTGGCAGCGTGGAGCACAATGGATTGTCCTTGGGTTCGCTGAAAGGTTAATGCACTGAATTAACGAGAATAATAAACTGTCCTCTCATTGTGCTGCCTCCATCAAGTGCCCGGGCACTCCTAGCTGGCAAAGAGATGGCCCACAGGAAGCAGGTTAGTCGCACACTTCCCAGGTCAAGGCTTTGAGGTTGGTAGGGAAATGGGTAAACAACGGCAGCAGTTTAGATTTGGAGGAGGGCATGCATATGACTCGTATGTAAATAATCTACCGCAATTTCCCTTCTCTACAGCTGAAACATTCTGCAAATGATACAAGATGTCTGGAAGTTAAAAAAAAAATACAAATCTCTTCCAAGAGGAGAATCGTGAATAATCAGAATATTCATGCTCAGGCTTGTTGGACTGATCTGCGAAATGAGTAACATGAAGAGAACAACCCTCAAGCATTAAAATGAGTCCAGGACCTTTAAATAGTACTGAGTAAATGTTGAACCTAACATTGCAGGTTTTCGGTAGATTTAAAAGTGAAGTTTTCACTCGTAGAGGCATCATGAATCTCTTTTGAATGGTAAGTGGAGTTCAGAGGCTTTGTGGTTAGTTCTTCCACTGGTGAGCATGTGGGTGTAGGCTATTTGTTTCAAGAGTAAGAAGGGCCAGTGGTATGGACATGGCAGCTGAGAGGGTTTCCTTGTATGTGTGTGCTCTCTGAGGGGAAGAACTGCACTGCATCATGGGAAGTGTTGGGGGTCAGAAGATCAATGCTGCACTTACAGATGGGATGTATGTCACCAAGCATTTTTGAAGAAGGGGGATACAAGTTATCCTGGGACTAAGAGGCATCACATGGTCTAGGCTAATCTGTTGGCTAACTGGGGTCCATTCTGTACTTAGAACATGTTAATCTTCAGTAATTTCTTGCTGAATGCTGAAAACTGGAAGTAAGAGGAATTCAGTGAGTTGCTCTGTTCTCGGCTCACATCAGTATTGATGTCTGGCTTTGTTTCTGGAGAGTGGGTCAGATTTCGTAAGTAGGTTGTAAGTAGGGAGGAGTGGGTGTTTGGGTGGGTGGGTAGAAGGGATGGGGGGGGAGGTATTGGCATGACTTCAGTGGTTTAATTTCCTACCCGCATTTATGTATTGCAGTCCTATATGTTGTTGAGATGACTCCTGAACCTTTCCAAAGTTATTGCAAACATCGAATTTAATACGACGAGCGTGAAGATGTCCAGAGACGCGGTTGTTTGGCATTTCCGAAGTGTGGAAAAAGGCGGCGAAGTGAAATCTTTGTGGAGTAAAGCGGTATGCTGCCTACTGTGCCCCAGGAGTGTTGTCATTCAGGAGCTATCTGCATAATTCGGGGGAACCAGCTGTCCCAGAACAGATGTGCAATGGGGAAAGCCATTGTGCGGTACCACCGGAGGGAGGTGCTAAACAAGTCAGGGCTGTCTGAAGAGCACTAAAAACACACTCCCGACTCGCGCAGAACTTGTTCCCTTGTAAAGTCAGAATTCACTCCTGGTTAGTGCTGCAGAGATGGGTGAGGCCCACAAACCAAATGGATTCCGCACACCTTGCCCAGCCCATAGTCCCCAAACACATGACGACTCACAAAGTGCTACTAAAGACCTGGGACTAAAAATGTTGTTGCTGTTATATTGTTGATGGGAGAGAACTTTCAACAAGGTGGTGATTAATATTGATCATGCCAAAGTGTGGTGGAACTGAAATATTTTTCTCTGATGTTCCCGGATAATGTTCACTGCGCTCAATGGAAACAAAATGGAAACCGTTTTGGAATGCAGAGCAGAATTTGAAAGAAAATGAAAACCGTTTTAACAGGGGTTCGAGACTTTTCTTCCCCTTCTAAAGTGCAAATGTACATCCTTTAATATGGCATAAATGCTATCCCTCTTCCCCTCCCAAACAAGCCCTGCACTGAAGTGCTATGAATCTAACTTTTCAATACATGGATGTTCAAAATTTATATTGCATCACCTCCCTTCTGTCCTCTAAGCACTGAGCAAGTGCAAAGGGATTACGAGCCAATCCTCAGGCTTTGTAAAATGTGGCGAGCAAACAGCTGGGAGCATTTCTGTTCAAGGTTAGCCCTTAGGCAGTATTTCCCCAGGGCTACCTCATCCCTTTCTCCCGAGCTCTGAAGAACGCCCCCCCTCCCCCCGCACACGTGCCTCTCATACAGTCTGAAGAGTTAGACAAGAGTTGGGCCCTACTTTTGTACAGAACGGTAGTTTGGTTTGCAAAACACGCTAGTGGACTGACTCAAATTTGTTTTGTTTTTTTTATTCATGATTTGTAAACAATATGGTATATTTTCCAAAGATGTGTAAAAAAAAAAAACCTAAGCGTTTTCAATGTGAAGTGTACAAAAACTTTTAAAAGTATTTCTGAGCAAATCTGTGTCGGAAAACCAGGGAAATGATTATCCCCACGCCGTCAACAGTTTTCCTGTGGCAAATCTGGCAAATGTAACATTTCCACACAAGCAGCTTTTCTGTGGGGGCGGGGCCGAGCGCGTCTGTCTGCTGTGATTCTGCTTCTTTTTTTTTTTTTTCCTTTCCCCGCATCCCACTGTTTGATCCACTCTCTGACCTCATAAGAGGATTAACTGACTGTATAATTTCAGCCCACTCCTTTGTTTTCAGGCAAGGCAGTGATGTTGGCCTAGTGGCTGGGTGAAGCCAAACAGCACTTGCATACCACAGAAATTTCCCAGGCCGGCGTAGAGCCGAGAGCGGCCCAGTTTGAACTGCCGCCTCAGTGTTCCCCGACCCCCGGCGTTGACTGAGCCGGCGAGCCGGGTGTAATTTGGACACGCCGGCCTGTAGCCTTTCGCTTTGGGGACTCAAACCAATTATGTGCTGGATTGAGAGATTTCCTGTGGGTGAAGCATTCACTGTGGTGTATTCTTGTGCAGTAGGGTTTACTGCATGTGGATTTTACATGAAAGGCCTGTGAAAAAAAATGTGTCGCACTGAACTTGCAATCATGCCAAGCAACAAAAAACAGTGTAATCACAAAGATAGGTCACGGTTTTATGAGTGAACTTCCCCCCCCCCCTCTATCCGTGACTCATTTCAGAAGTCTTGACTTGGGGCAGGTAATGCCAGTATCTGCCTCCGACTGTTAAAACAGCGTCCCCTGTGGGTCAGTCTCATGATTCAATCTTGTTGATAAATGAATAAGATAAGGTGCCCTGGTGCTATGTGCATGGAGGGGCTGCGTGCTGGGGGTGTGAGGACTTCGCCAGTAAAATGGATGCAGGTGGCATTGGGAACAAACAGGTGTCCGTTTCCCTTTCCAAGGAAAGAAAGCGCATTATCGTTTTTTGTAGTTCAGTAATGAAGAATATGGTGCCAAGCTGCAAACTGTGAATCCCCTACTGTGAAGCCTGTATCTGTATATGTGTGATATAAGGTAAGCGCCTGTGTGTGGGTGTGGGTGTGTGTCTATGTGTCTGTTTGTCTCTGTGCCATTTCTGTGTTCTATTTCTGTCCTCCTGTGCATTGTCTGAATTTTTCAGTGCTGTATCTGCTACATTACAGACTCGAGCCCACATGCTGCGTTATGCTGTGCTAGCTCTGTGCATGCGACAGTATAAAAAGACGGCTTGTTTCATTTGTAGTCAGGCTGTTGTGAAGTTTTTGAGCTCCTGGTGAAAAACACCTGTCTGCTGTCTCCAACTTTAGAACTGCCAGTCAAAGTATAACTTGTAGTTGCAACACCATGAATGTGTGTATTTTTACCCACAGATTGAATAGGCCTGTGTTCAGAGTAGCCTAATGGATCCTGTGCCTGAATTCTGTTAGCAAAACAGCAGAGGTGCTCAGCAATGACGAGGATGTGAAACTACTGTAGATGTTCTCTGAATGTCTTTTTCCGGGGCACTCAAAATAATCGTAACCACAACCAACCGTGTCCTGAAAATGATATACTGCCTTCAATTAGACCAGTTTTGTTCTATTATATATATATACTCTTCATTGGATATTTGTTGGTCATAATTGGGGGGAACTGATTGGGATGGCAGGCATGCCATCCGTCCAGTTATGTTGGGAAGAAAAGTCGAGCAGAGTTGTTTTAAAAGCCAGCTACTGCAGTTGGTCATCTCGCTACAGTAGGCTATTTATTTAATTGTAACCAATTTAGAAAATGACAGTCCCTTGGTCACCTGCTGTGTTCAAAATATTCAGCTGCGGTCTCAATGTCATACGAGTAACGCAGATATATTACCTTTATCAAACTAGTTGAGACCTAATTTGTGGTCACACACCAGTTTCTCAAATCAAACATCAAGTCTGGTGCAGGCCGGTGAGGAGAATGTTTAATTCATTTTGGAAGGCACTGGAGGCCATGCTGAGGGTTCTTTTGGCATTGAAACATGCATTAACGTTTGGTGCATCCACGGCACGTGAATGTCCTGGCTACATTCTAAATGTGTAGCTGTGCAAGCCATGAAATACGATGTTGTTCTATTCATGGTCTTTGTTGCACCTTCTATGGTCATAACCACAGACCGATCGCCATATTTTGTTTACATCAGGGGTGTTGTTTTTTTGAATTTTCCTGTCTTGTTGAGAGACATTGCTCACTAGCGTCAGTGCAGTTGGCTACAGTATAGGTGTTTCAACCACCCATTTCCATGTAAGTCAACGGTAACAGTACGGTCAAAATATGAAGCCAGTCATTTTTTCCCCACAGGAAAATGTATTCGCAATAGGTGTTTTTTCTTTGTGTAATGTCTCCCCATGTACCGATTTCTTAATGTGTTATTTGGACAAGATTTTAATATTTTGTGGATGAGTCGGGGACAATTTGCATCACTGCTGAGTCACTGTATCTCACACACTTAGTGGATGACCCAGACTTGGCCGGACTTTATGCCCATATAAGTATATGGCTTAGTGGTAGGCAGCACACAGTGTTAAGGCAAGTGTAACAGTGGCATACTGTGGGATGTAGCTACCTAACTTAGCTTTTGAAGGATAACTCTGAACTTTTCAAGGATGATAACTCTTAACCTGTTTTTATTTATCTATTATTATTATTATTATTATTATTTCAATGAAGAAATGAACTGAATAACATATCAATAAATATGTGTTTTATATATAGCATATATAGTATTTTCTTTGTGGTGGCCAGAGCACTGGAAATAGGAGGCGTAAAGCATTACCTTTAATTTAAACACTACCCTTAACCTAGCTGTTCCTATTTATTTTTCTTGATTAACAATCAAACAATTAATTTTCTGAATAATCAAGGTGAATATGTAGCCTAGAATATAATGATAAAGAAATGACAATGGCAAAGAGATGACTAACGTGAGATTGTTAGTCAATGGTAATAATCTGAATAATGAGCAACAAAAATTCCAACGCTTTCTCGGAATTGTATTCCACGTTCTAATGTTTTCTTCTCATTATGTTACAGAATGTAATTAATTTTAGGATGGCACATAGCCAAAATGATTTATAAATATTTATACATTAGACATTTAAAGAGGAAAACCTAGAAGTGTATCAAACCAACAATGAGCGCAATACAAAATTCAGGCTAGAAAACCAATTTATGAAAAGCTGTGCTGTTTCATGGGCATTTAAACTGCGGAATCTTCATATGATATATTGCCATTTTATTTTACGTCATAAATGTGAATGCAGGAAATGGCCTACTTCACAAGTTTATGATTCAAAGAACAATAATGCTATCTCAAAATAAATTGGTATTCATTGGTTGTTGAGTGAATCAAGGCTAAGTAAACAGGAAAGCGGGTTGAGAGTGATCATCCGTTAAAAGGTGTGGTAGCTAAAGGCCTGTTTTAGATCCGTACTGGAAACCTAAGAAATTCCAAATAGCTTCCTTTTTGGAAAATTCGCTTTATCATATAACCCCAAAAAACACTTTTCCCTATGTTTTAGTGACTAGGTAGCGTGAACTGCGTAGGCTACTGAGAATCTGGGATGCGGAGAAGAATCCCAGAAGAAAAATAGGGGTTTCTTTCTTTATTTATTCAATTTATTTGACAGGGACAATGTACAATTTCAACATAAATTTCAGCAATAGAAATTCGATGCATTTTAATTTAATTTAATTTAATTTAATTTAGTTTAATTTAATGGGAGTCGAGGAGTCGACTCCAGCGATTCTGAACGATAGAGTCGGAGTCGTACATCACTACCTAGGCTACTGCTAAACTGAACAATCAGACAGCATTCGCAACAATATATCGAGAGTGACGTCAGATATTGTTCTATTCCGGCCATTATTTGGCCCATATTTCTCTGAATAAGTAGTCGTTTATAGATGGGTTTATAGCCTACTGTCTTTATTTAGTAATTTTCTAGTTGTAACTGTGTTTAAATATAAACAATAGTAAACCATTTTAAACCCGACTTTTTAGAATTCTGATGGCTGTGGAAAATGTTGGTTGTGTATGTCATTGTCGTCCTTATAAATCCGGAATAGGCTGTACTTTAC
The DNA here is from genome assembly GCF_013347855.1 of Anguilla anguilla. Lineage (NCBI taxonomy): Eukaryota > Metazoa > Chordata > Actinopteri > Anguilliformes > Anguillidae > Anguilla > Anguilla anguilla. Next base: position 44,250,182 of record NC_049205.1, read on the forward strand.
ATGATGATACTTGTTGAAAGAGTAGTCTTTCGCAACGTTTAACTCCCTTTGCCCGAGATGTTTACGACGCTATAACACAGTCTGTCAATAACAAAAGGATGTGTTCAGTTTATTAAGTGCCTTTTTCTGTGAGCCGATGGGAGGCAGTGGTACGCTTGGATGTCAAAAGGACTCGACTGCTAGTCTCGAACGATTTCAGCTGTCCCCACGCAATTGTGCCACAAGAATGTCTCTATTTACATCATAAGCTACAAAAGCTAAACTTGGTACTGTTTGTCAGCGGTTCGTAGAAATTAAAAAGCGGTATTGCTTTGACTCCTATAATTCATAAATTGTGTCTTAGACCGTCCTTTGTAAATGTAACTGTCAAACGCAAAACGCGCGATTAAGTGCACAGCTTCTAAGAGAAATAATATAAAATCTAGGAGAAAGGTTGGTTGGCTACACCCAGCAGAGGAAAAAAAAAAAGTAGGTAGATTTATCAAGTAGATCACCGAGTTCCATTCTCTCGCGTTGCGGATGGTTTTAGTTAGCGCTGGCTTCTCTAACTGGGCGCTTTGCACTCTAGAAATGGGTTGTATTTGCCTCCACGTTCAAACCCACAGGGGTAGCGATGCTTATCCCTCACTCTCACACAGCTACTTGTGATTGGTGGATTCTCTTGTGTAGCCAGATGGCCGTGGCCGCTCTGCCCAATACCCCTCCCCACCTCCCTTTTACTATCTACAGAAATATTCCACTGGAGTTTTTGTTCAACAAAATAAGCTAGCTAGCTTGTCTTTTTTCTCCGGATGCTTGCAGTGTGGATTTTATTTTCCGTCGTCTTTGGAAAGGGAGAAAGGGCTCCATCGTCGCTTTTGTGCTTGGTAATTGCTTTTTTCCTTTAAGGCCTCCAACATAGACTATTTACTGGGTGAAATGGAGGCAGGTGCAGTTTTCTCCGTTTTCTCCTCCACTATACTCCCCTCCCCCACGCCAACTCCTGCCCAACTGTGGCTGGGATTCTGCCTCGCCTGCGTTGTTATGCATTTATAGTCTATTAAAGGGAGCTTAAAGTCAAAGATTAGAATCGCGTTCCTGGTTGTTTTACGAGAACAATTGTGCTACAGTGTCAGAAACTTACACCGTACAATTTCACGGTTTTGTTTAATTTCGACGATATTTGCGCTTCTTGAACGGCGGCTACGTGTCTTTGGTTGTGTGTGTGTATGTGTGTGTACGTGCGCGTGTGTGTAATGTCTTGACCTTGCTGGTAGCTGAAGGTGATGGTATACTGTAGCTGACAGCATTTTAAAGATGAAGTGATTCTCTGTCAGGGCTGTTAACTTTTTGTCACATCAGGGATGTTGTTCATTGTGAATATACTACTTTGCAAAATGCCAAGAATCCAATTTAGTCTTCCCTATTTTATCTCCCAAGAATATCTTTCTATGACCCAGTTGTTCCCCACAGTGTTGAGCTTTTCTTCCTGAAAAATATCACAGCTGGACATGTTCACATTTGCAGTTCTCTCTCAGAATACCCTCTCCTCTTTTGATGTCTTCTTAAATCTTTCCATGACCTTACAAAATGATGTAATGTAACATTCTTGGTAAATTATGAAGCTACAATCAGACGTCTTAAACAATATGTGGATTAGAGGACTAGTTTAATGAGAAGAGAAGGCATTGCTTATTTTGCTGTGCTCATAGCAGAGTTTAATAAAGGGGTGGAGTCCTCTTCTAGTATGACTATGAGATGCTAAACCTTTTGGCTTCTGATGGCCAGGGACTTATTATTTGCACGAGGGGAATCCAGAAAAGCTTATGTTGTTGTTTTCTTTCCCCCCTGCCCAGTTTTTTGTTTTCGCCCCCAAGGTTACCTTGTATTTATTTAAACTGTAATGGCAGTAATACCAAGTAGTAGCGGAATGTGAAGGTGACATTTGTCAGGTTGCTAGGTTACGCTCTGTGTGAGGCCTTTGATGTTTCCTCTGAAGCATAAGTGAGTCTACGCTCCGCCCTACAGGGAAATTCATGCAGTACATTCCTCTCGCATCACTCAAAGTTTTAGAATGTATGTGTACATTCATTTCATTACTTTCTTTTTGTCATCTGTTGATTTGTTAATTGCACCCTCTGTTCCCTCATCTGTCTACAAATAATAGTAGTTTTTATACTTGGTGTTGCCAAGGACTGTATACAATGAAACCATTTTCTGTTTAAATGTCATTGTTATATGATGCTTGAATTTTCTTTTTTTTTCCCTTCCTTCTTTTTGGAATAACGGACCATTTACTCTTTAAGCAATGCATTCCAATAGTTTTTAGCTTTTGTTCTTTTGTGAGTCTTGGATTTATGTGGTCACCAGTGTTTCCAGTAATCTGGTCTGAGGACGGCATTTCTGATATATGCTGCCTTCTGCAGTGCAGCGCTGTGTTTGTTTCTCTGCGAAGGGTTCTGCATAAAAAGCGAGTGGTGGGTGGAACGAAATGGTGCATGTGTGCAGTGTGCACGGAAGTGTAGTAACGCAGCCTGCGTCTCCCTCTTCCAGAAAAAGGTCGTGGAGCAGCTGAGGAAGGACCTGCTGGTGAAGCAGGAGCCGCCGGAGATCAAGGCGCAGGCGCAGCCGGCGGAGAACAAGCATACCGCGCACACCGCGCAGCCGGACAGCAAGGCACAGGCCCCGCCCTCGGCCCAGGCCCCGCTGTCCCTGCCGCCTCAGAACCTGAGCGCCCACCAGGTGAGACGCGCAGTCGACCCCGTCGCTTCCCGTTCGTTTTTAACCGCGTCCCGTGGGCTTCGCCGCAGCGCCCTCCCAAGTTTCGCCTCGCTTTACCTCGTTTCCCAGCGTCCCGCCTTCTTTTGGCCTTAGTTCTGTTCTCTCTCTCTCCCCGTCTTCCTGTCTGGATTCTGGATCGCGTCCCAGGGTTCTGTGTTCTTTGGTTGCGTACGAGTTCTGTATTTTCTCCACGCGGTTCTGTTCTTCATTTCTGTCTGAACCGTGCGTCTTCTCCTCATGGTTTGTTTTCCTTGGTTCTTGCCTTACATGTCTTCCACGCCAGTGGGCTATTTTCACAGGTTTAATAAACGAAGCGGCCGCGTTTCGCCGCAGCCAACGGTGTCTTCTCCACCTCCCCCGCTGTTGCCACGCGACTTTTTCCATTCTTGCGTGAAGGCCCGGCTCGGTGTTATTTCCATCTTTTCACTTGCCAGTTTCTTACCCTGCCGGGGTATGAATTTGGTCAGCCACAATTTAAAAGCTCAATTTTGTGCCATTTGTTCACAAACATAAAACTTTTAGGAGCTGAAGCTAAGCCGTTGTTGCTACACAGTATGTCACCTTGCCAAAGTTCCTCAAGAGATTTAAAGTCTGTTTGGTATTTTCCTCCCTTAATAAGGCATTGGTGTAGCACTGCAGTTGCAAAGCTTAGCAACAGTTATTTCAGTCAGTGTGATCACCAGAGTAACCTCATGCATACAACACAAGAGCACCTTGTTAAAGTTCTCACTACCTAGCTTGTTCAGGTAAATGTAATCTAATTGTTTAGTTTGACAGTGGTAATATGTCATTTTAATATGTTATTTAAGGTCCCTGAGCATGGAACAGTCCCTACCCAAAATAGCACTAGTGTCACCCTAAATTGGGTGTAATTTCAGGTTGACCCTTTTGTGAACTTAATCCTGAATACTTTTACTGTTTGGCAGGTACTCCAATGTGGAGTACCTTACAATGCCATTATGACACAATGAGTAATGTACAGGTAGATAGTAATTTATTGCCCTGTCATTTGTTGGTTAGTGCTACAAAATGTATGTTACTCTGCTGGTATTTAAGCAAGCTTTGTCCCGATAGCTTTCTAATAAAGGCATTTTTAAAAGTTGTGTTCAGTGGGAGGCATTGAACACAACTAAGCATGTCGTAATCAGTAAAGGTGCTCCAGGCAGAACAGCACCCTTCCTCTCCCAGTGGAGCTGCACTAAACATAGGCTGGCTGGCTGTTAACGCAGCTGCTGCTTGTACAGTGATCTAATTAACCGAATCTACCTGTTCAGGAGCCCGTGATGGACCTTTGCGCTGTTCTGGAAAAATGATTTTAAAACTTGAGCACTTTTCAATGTTGTCCCTTAAAGTACTTGCGCCATGTGCCAGGTGGCCTTCCACAGCAGTACAGCAGCTCTCTCTGCATTGCTCTACTGGACACGCGCTGAAAGAAGTGCATAGGAGATCAAGGGAGTACCTGTGGGCACAGAGGACAGTGATGAATGGTGGAGATCTCCCCCTCGTCTCAAACCGGTTTCCCAGAGTTCAGTGGGCCGTTGAGGAGGCGCGCCGTGAAGCAGACGCAGAGGAGACGGCGGCGTCTCGAGGGGAACCTCGCTCCTGCACATCAAAGCCGCCGCTTCCTCCATGGCGTCAAGAGAAGACAGGACGCGGGAAGGCGGAAGATCCCGGCGTCCCTCTCGCAGGACACGAATTGGCTTCGTATTTTGGCTCGTCCAGTCGGGCGCAAACTGCTCCCTGATCGGCCACGTGCATTTCGGAGTTCTCAAAAGGCACGATGCAAGCTGTGGAAATTTTTTGAAGTAATGGGATGTTTTTCATTGTTTTTTTCCTCCAAAGCTTGAGGGGAGGATTTGCAAGTCCCAGGCATGTCGCCATGAAGCCCTCGGAGGACAGCGCTTCCACCGCTGAAAGGAGCGAGAGTCGTTTGGACCCAAAGGACGCTGTTGAACGCTGCAATTAAAAGCGTTTGAAAGCGCAGGAGGCCCCAGGCTGAGGCTGGTTGAGGCTCCGGGCAGAAGGTGGAGAGTGGAGGGATGGGGGTAGGGCCATCTTTCTGCATCAGTATGTTCCTCTGAGTGCCTCTCTGGGCACGGCTGTTGGAACACAAGCCCCTCATCCAGGGAAGCGGTTCAAAGGGCCCCCTTTTTTCTGCGCACGAGGAGACGGCGATGGGCACCGGCTGCTAAGCCGCGCCGAGGACAGATTTTGGAACGGGGCGTGAAATTAGCACGCGGCGCGGAGCCCATGAATGGGCGCGACTGTGTGGAAGCGCAGCTGCATATCGGCGGCGTCTGATGGCCCGCCGGGCTGCGGCTCTCCAGGGGCAGACGGGACCCTGCTTCGCCTCCCTGCTTCGCCTCCAGTGCTTCGCCTCCCTGCTTCGCCTCCAGTGCTTCGCCTCCCTGCTTCGCCTCCAGTGCTTCGCCTCCCTGCTTCTCTTCCAGAGAACAGCTCTGCATCCCTCCTCCGAACCAGATTTTCATCTCTCCCTCTCTCTACTGCCTGGAGCGCGAACGCGAGATTTAATGAATTTGTCTGCTTATTTAATTTGAATGTTTTTTGTGTTCATTACAAATTGTAAAAATACAAGTTTTTCGATGCAAGGCCGTAGTTAAAACTAGTTTTCATCTACAGTCCCTTCGGTGGCTAAAGCAATAAAAAGTGAACCCAGACGCAGCACCGTAGAGAGACCAATAAAATAAACACAATACAATTGCCATATCATAGGCTGAGCCAGAGCATCAGTACATACTGTGGATTTCCATAAAGATATTAAATTATGGATGGTCATAATTCAGAGGATGTGCAAAAGCCTTTTTCCAGACTTGGAGTCGTGGTTGAGTATGGGTTTTATAAACCTGGCCGCATTGTGACCGCTACCGCAGTTTCAGTTTAGCACTGTAGACATGAGTGTCAGAATCCTCCTTATTCATTTTATTTCAATGCTTTTAGTACACTTGGGGGTTGTAATTTGCAAGAAGGTCGGTGACCATTTCCATCTTCGAAGGGTACACCACTAAATAAGATTTGGTTAATATTTTACAAGCCGCTTTGTTCCCCCAATTTTTATTTATTTTCCAATTTGAAATGCCGGGGAATTCTAAGGCTATCCGACAGTCTGCAGTGTTCTCCTCTTGAGTAAGGAAGCCACAGACTAGAGCGTACTTTCTCCAGAATGTTCTGCCAGGCGCTGCCTCTGCCCTCCATCATCTGAGCCGCGCAGCTACTACGTCAGCGCAGCGCTCTGCCTGCGCAGTTCCTGCGGACTGGCTGCAACCTCTCCGCCCACCAGAGGAATCCTTACCACGCGACGCGGCGGAGAACCCGCCGCCGGCTCTCCCTCGGCAAAGCCACGGCCAAAATCTGCAGTCGCCCCACCGGATTCCCGGCAGCAGATGGCGCCGTCAGGATATCGCTGCTCCAGAAGCCCGTGCTTTCCCTGGATACGCCACCAGAGATCCCCTAGATTAGTTCGATTTGAACAAAGGTGACCCAAGGTTTAGTTTTTCACGATGGGGGGGGGGAAACAAAAGATTTACTGTCGACGGCTACCGACAGCCGGCCCAGTCCTCCCCTTCGTAGGTGCGTCGTAGCGTCACAGGCCTGAGATTTATGGCCTGCTCTTAGCGGAGATGAAACGCTGCGCTGGCTGCCTCCCGGAGCACTCAGACGCAGGAAGTGCTTGCGCAGGGGAAACGTCGGGGGGCTGCTTCCCGAACCGACAGAGCCAGCAGAACGGCTGATGAAGTGCTGTCCCTCTGACCCACTTGCTGGGTGTGGGTCAGTGGTCCAGGAGCCCGGGGGGGAGAGGGGAGAGGGGAGGGAGGGGGGGAAGGAGGGGAAGGAGGGGAAGGAGGAGTCCGTTTTCTTTCAGGCCTGGCCCTGGCGTAAATCCTCAGGCCAGATTGAGCCTAACGCCCCAGACAGGTGCTGACTCTGCAGGGGCACACGGCACACGTGCCCCAAAATGTGACCATCCCACACCCCCACCCCTGCCACACCTATCCACTCTGCCTCAGAGCCAACTGTATCTCATTTGGCCAAAAATCCTGTTCCTGCTCTTTTACTGGTGTGGTCTTAAAAAAAAAAAACCCAAAAAAACTTTAACGGAGCTTATCCTCGCCCCCTTTATGCAGCTAATTAGAGATGGAAAACTTCCCGCCACAGCCCTTGATTAATGGATGGAGCGTGGTCAGTTTATTCCCCCTGCATATGATGACTTGAAATGGCTTCCTGGATTGGACATCTGTACATATCTCAACTCAATGTGCAGGCAAATGAAGGGCTGAAACTGTAGCCGAAGACAACACCTTTTTATAATCGGGAATACAGCTATAAAAGAACCACTTAAAGTGTACTTAAACTGCAGTTTAGTGAATGTATGTGCTGCTCCTCACCTTAATTTAAGCAAAACTCTTCGCCAAAGAGCCCTTCGTTTTTTTTTATTAAGCGATAAAGCAAGCTAATTTGAAATGTTACTGTGGTTCTGTAACTGGACCTACAACAATCAAAGTCTTAAAAACCTCTTCACCATGCCACCATTCTCAGCACTGTGTACTGAGCAACCTCACAGTATGTTGGAAACTGAGGGCAGAGAACGGGCAGTGTTGAAGTTGTCACTTTCCTGTTTCCACAGAACATTCGCTGAATAATGTCCTTCCATAATGAATGTGGGACCGTTGTTCCACAGCATGATTTGAGGGCTAGTATTCAGTTTAAAACAGTCACAACATAAAGGTATTCCGAAGGGAGTAGTAACATGTAATTGGCTAAGAGGGAAAATATGCAGCGCCCATCTGAAATTGTCCATTCCCCTTGATAAAGATGAGCAAAAAAGCCTGTATAAAATAAGCAATGCAGATAATGATATATTTTATGCTCAAGTATATGTATATGTATATATATATATGTTTTTTTGTTTTTTTATCCCAGAAAAGGTGTCAATTATTCACACCCTTGTTTTCAGTACTTTGTGCACCCTCCCCTTCCAAGGATAATACTACTAAGTCATCTTTTATAGTGTTTAATGAGATTGGTGAGCTTGGTGTGAATAATTTCAGAGGCCACTAATGCTGAGACATCAGAACCATTAAATCTGGACGCGTGAAAGCTCTCTTCCCCCGAGACAGCTTTTACATTTTTTATTTTGATGCCCGCTGAAGGTACGGAAGAACTTGAAAAAGCCTTCGCTTTGCGGTTTAGTTTCTTTAAGCCACGGTTTCAGCATATTTCCGGCACCAGAAACGACTCGAGACGAGAGCCAAAGGAAATATGGGGAGGCCTCTGCGGACAAGCCAGGGAGGATGAGAGCACGGACAGGGAGGTGGAAAAGTTCAGCGGATAATCACATTACCCGCGCGCTTTGGGCCTTCTCACCGACCGGTTCATATCATTCTTACATGGAAGTACAGACTGTTAAAAATAGTAAAAAGAGCAAGTCATTACTAGCTCAGCTGGGCTAAGATCTGAAACATTAGAGACAGCGGTCTAGACTAGCAGGCAGGGGTCTTTAGAGCCGGTGAGCACTTGCGTGACCGCTGTGCCTGTCCTAATCTTGGCTTCCCCGCGTGTCTCTGCACAGAGGACCGTGACGGTCACCCCGGTCATCACCACTAAGACTCTACCTCTGGTGCTGAAAGCCGCCACCCCGACCATGCCCGCTTCCGTGGTGGCGCAGAGGCCCACCGTCGCCATGGTGACGGCCATCACCAACACGCCCAAGCCCAGCGTCGTCAACTCCGACTCGCAGACGGCGCCAATCAACCTCCAGACGTCCGGCAAGCTGACCAATCAGGGAGCCGAGTCCATGCGGATCGTCTCCAAGAACGCCGTTGTCGTAAGTTTCCCTCCCGCGCCCCCCTGCCTTCGCGCCGTCTGTCTGCGGAACAACCCGGAACACTTTCGAAAGGTCACCCGAGGGAAATCCACGACCTGAAGAAAACTCGCTTTACATCTGTCTAATGATTTGAGTGTAACGCTGCCAGAATACACCCTGAGGCAGTTCCAGGAGAGATGTTTGTCTTCTTTGCATGAACTGCCTGCCATACAGGGTGAAAAACATTTTTTTAGCAGGCTAAAATTAGTCCTGCTAAAAAAGAATATGGCGAAAAGGAAAACGTTTTTAATTGAGCACTGGTGAGTTAGTGGACGGAGTACTGCAAGGCTGGAGGGCACTTGAATTATTCCAGTACTGGTGTAACTGAATAGCTAAAATCATGTTAGCCTGAGATGTGAAATTATGTAGTGCGTTTAGTGTGCACGTGCCGGGTGATACAAACGGTGCCTGCGTGTTTGTGTGTGTGTGTAATGCCCCCAGTGGAGGTGTTTGGTTGGATTCTGGGCTGTCTGTAATCAGGTGGTTTTGTCACAGGTGCAGGCCACCGCCACCTCCGCTGCCCAGCCAATCAAAGTCCCGCAGTTTATCCCTCCCCCCCGATTGACGCCTCGGCCCAACCTCCTGCCGCAGGTGAGTGCCCACGGACCCGCCCACACCCGGTGGGCAGTGAAGCGGGAGCTTGCTCCAGGGTGGGGTCCCTCTGTGGGAATACAATTCTCCTTGACCCAGTTAATTCATACACTGCTGTGCAGGGTAACATTATACTGTTCAGGTAGGCTTTGTTGTTAACAGTTTTGTTTGGAAAAACATGGTGGCTAATTTAAGAGACACTAATTTTAGAGATGTCTCTATTCAGTGTGTTCATCGGTAGAGAGGGTCTGTGCATTCTAGGACTCAGTGTTCATAGTTGATAGAGTCAAAACAAAAGAAATGTTGAATTTTAATGTAGCATTAAATTACATCCAGTATCTCCATATTATTATTGGGGAAGACCATGGTATATAATGGAGCAGTGTCCTGTAGGCACGCTAAATCTTTTACAGAATCATCAAGTGATTCTGTGGTTATTTCTCCACGCTTCCTTCCAAAGAAATGCACATACATTTTCCAGAATTATTGTGTTGTCAGGCATTCATGAAGCAAGGATTATGTTGTGGCTGCATGTGAATTTCATTTGATTTATGTCACTAGGCATTCTGAGACCCAAATTATTGCTCACATTTTATGCTAAACTTGCAGCATATAGTGTCCTTGTCCAATGCATGCAGTAGTAGAGGAATAGAGTTAGTAAGGAAGAATTTTATACTCTTGTGTATGCGTGTGTGTGTGTGTGTATGTGTATGTGTGTGTGTGTGTGTGTGTGTGCGTGTGCGTGCGCATGTGATGTTATACTGGATTATTGATAGGTTTAAACTTTAAACATTTAATTTCATGGTTTTACTCCAAGGCATTTTCCACAAGAGCAGTTTCTGCAGAGAAGATTAAAGGAGAAGCCACAAATATTATTATAGACTAACCAGATGGTCAGTTGCATATGCTTAACATCGGGGTTAAATCATTCTAGTTTGGCGATTTTAAAACATTGTGAAGGGACATGACAAAATGACTCTGCATTTGCCATGGACATTTTCCAGCAGCGGCAACTGCCGTTACCAACCAGAACCTCCTGTAGTTACGAAACAACTGCACAGAAGCAGTGTAGGAGCTGGCCATTTGGTCTGTTAGAAAATCTGCATAAGAGCAAAGCTGAGAGGTGTTAAGTAATTCAGGACCAAAGCAAGATTTTAGATTTAGATGTAGATGCACTGGCAGTACAGACTGGCATTAACTGGGTCTGCAGCGTCGGTCAGTTATGCTACGGTCTGTGAGACGCAGCCAGAAAGCCACCCGATGAGCCCTGGGGTCGACCCGTGCGCTCCTCCTCACCCGCGACCTCACCCTCCGCCAGGTCCGGCCCAAGCCCATCACGCCCAACAACGTGCCCATCGCCCCCGCGCCCCCGCCCATGATGGCGGCCCCCCAGCTGCTCCAGCGGCCCGTGATGCTGACCACCAAGCTGACGGCCACCTCGCTGCCCTCCGCCACCGGCCCGATCCACCAGGTGCGCATCATGAACGGCCAGCCCTGCTCCACCGTCGCCAAGACCCTGCCCGCGGGCCAGCTGACGGGCATCGTCATCACCACCCCCGCCACCACCCGCCTGGCCAGCCCCCAGACCCTGCAGATCAGCAGCCTCAGCCCTGACACCAAGGTAAGTACAGCGGGGAAGGGCCCGGACAGTAGCACTAGGCCTCAGGCAAGGACAGTGCACAGTGCACAGGGAACCTCCACTAAAAGGTTAGCCTTGAAAATTAGCATAATTTGAATCCATTTGAATGCATTCACTGTACTGTACCAGCATCACACTGCTCGCCCTATTCAAATGAGTTGGAAATTAGCAGTAAGCCTATCTCTGGCACCCAGTTATTTCTATAGCAGGTATTGGGGTGCATAATAAGTAAGCTCTGGTTTAGAGGCCAAGCTGGGTATCGACTAAGAAGCATTTCCAGATGCACCTAATTTTGTTTATGTGAATGTTTTTCTTCTTCTGTCGGCATGAGTGATGCATATTCTCCAAGGAGCCTTTCAAGGGTGAAGATTTCATTAAAAGATTATCGGTGGTCAAAAGTTGGTGCTCTTGTGTTTAAATTTCTGCAAAGATGTACATTTATCAGAAGTTTGGGGTAGTCTTCCATTTTCCCTCTCTGAGCAAAGCCTGCTTGTGAAGTCTATAATTCTTTTCTCCGCGGACAACGTGCTCCTTTGAGTTTTCTTTTCATATATTGAATTAGAGTGCTTCGCCAGCATATAAATCATTAAATGCATTTCCTACCACCTCTCAGTAATAGCACTGTTTTAAAAATCTCTGCAAATATTTAAAAAACGCTTTGCGGGGAAACATTCTTTTTATGCCGGACATTAAATTGATTGTAAGTAAAAATGTGCAAATTTGCATTTGGAACACCTTGTTAGCTGGTCGCTGAGCAGGCGAGGTGCTGCCGTTTCCCTTCCAGACTGTTAAAGCGCAGGGCGGGACAGATCGAAAGGCATCGGCGACCACCCCGTCCTCCCCCAACACTCCGCCTCCCCCGCCACCCAAGCCCAAACACGAGGAGAGCCCCCAGGTAGAGCTGTGCAGTACCCCACCCCCCCCTTAAATAGACCACCGGCTGCAAAAACTCAAATGTCATTCTGTTACCTGCAGAAAAATGATAACAAAATCTGTAGCGATGTAATCGGTATGTTAAAAATATGATTACCAAATTAAATTTTATGTTCCTGCGTTACATTGTGAGTAGTTGGCATGCAACTACAGATAAACACAATTATTTGCTAATTTTTTTAATGTTCGTCTTCGAAATATTGTTTATGTTCATAGTTTATAGGAACTCCACTCACTGGAAAGCATTCATTTATAGATGTGCGTTTTATTTTGCTTGCATGAGAGTGTTCGTTACCCTGGCTCAAGGCTAGGCTTGTGCAGATATGGTTGAGCAGTTATGTGAATATTAAATATTTCTGGCGTAGTGGGTGAAGAGAGCACAGTTAACAGGTGGTACCCCTGTTGTGGATCTTCTTGCTTCAAATAATACACCTAAGCCAGGGCTGGTAAATCATATGAGCGATGTTCATCCATTCAATCAAGTAGTGACTCAAATGACTGAACCATCCTTGTAATCTCTTCCTCAGAAACTTGCCTTCATGGTGTCTCTAGGGCTTGTGACACACGACCACTTGGAAGGTAACAGAATTTTAAGTGAATCCCAGTCTAAATGAATCCCAGTCTAAGTGAATCCCAGTCTAAATGAATCCCAGTCTAAGTGAATCCCAGTCTAAGTGAATCCCAGTCTAAATGAGTCCCAGTCTGTTGTATTCGGTGGCGTTTTGAAACACATTTTCTGACCTCGCCCGTTTTCCTTCACGGCGGAGCAGAGATCCAGAGCCGGAGACAGGAACGCAAGCGGAGGACGACGGCGAACCCAGTTTACAGCGGGGCGGTGTTCGAACCCGAGGTACGGTCTCCCGCGGGGTCCGTGCTCGAGAACGGACGGAAAAGTGTCTTGCATCCTCCCTTGAATGTTGAATGAATCCCATCAATCGTAGCGTAAATGAAACTGGCCATCAAATTAACCTCAGCTGAATCATGGTTGAAAACCATTGCACTTTATGTAGAGTATGGTCAGGTATTGAACATCAGGCTTATGGGTTTGTTGTATCCTGGTGACAAAACATTATTGGCGAACGTGACCGTTCACCTGCAGCCAAACTGCGAGCTGCAGGCGAACGTGACTGAACCTTGGGCTATTGCAGACGAGCACGTCTGCCCGCTCTAACGCAGTCTCCCCTTTTGCGCAGCGCAAGAAGAGCGCGGTCACCTACCTGAACACCCTGCACCAAGGCACCAGGAAGAGAGGTCAGTGTAAAACCACGCCCGCCGCGGCTCGCCGTATCCCAGCAACGCCGCCGCGTCGGCATCGCAAGAGCTGGGCACGGGCTCTGGCGCGCGCGCGAAACGCAATCGCTTCTCAGAGGCGGCGCATTGACGAAAGGGGCCGTCCTTCAGATCGCTCCGGACTACTTGCAGCACTGAATCATAAAAAACCGAATCACACTTACATGAGGATTACTCTCGGCCGGTGTACAGGCAACCATATAGAGTAATGGCGCCATATATTATGTTGAATTAAATCGTCGCAAAGTTGTTAACAGTTTGTTTACATCATATTTAGTGCCGCATGATCGGGGTGTAATTGGGTGCCGGTGCACTAGGCATTACCGTTTTGTTCGCCGCACGCGATCGGAGGTACGGGCGGGCGGCCGCCGGCCGAGCCGGTGGCGATGGGCACAGTAATCGTATCCCTGTTTTTTGCCTGCAGCTTCTCGTGTTCGGTGTCACGGTATTAGATAAGAGGCTAACTCTCTCGCCTCTCTCGCTTCTTCGGGTTCCACTGACCAGCTCTTCCCGGCTCTCTGCTCGCATCGCGTCCTCTCCCCCCCCACCGCCGCCTCGCGCCAGGACGCAACGGGCGTGTCCTTCCGCGAGAGACGGCCTTCACCTCCCTAGTGCATGTCGCTGTGCAGCCACAGTCTGAGAGCAGCCACAGGCAGGCGGTTACAGAAGTCTGTCTCGTGTCCGCGTGACTTAAAGACTAAAAATAATTACCTTTGGTGGAACGGAACTTTTTTTCCTCAGATAATTCAGAAATTTTCATTTGCATTTTGAACACAATTTTATGAATCACATAGTATAGTTTTTTTCCCTCAAAAAAGAATCACGTTGATTGGAAAATGAGGAAACATTTACTTGTTGGTGTGACTATTTTAAGGATTCATTTCACATTTCACAAACGCAGGTAAGATTGAGGGACAGCTATAGCGTTCCTTGCCCTGCCCTGTGATTGGCTGTCGGCTTTGCTCAGTAGCTCCTCCCATTTGCAGTGCATGCAGCAGCTTTCTCTCCGCCCCTTTGCACTAACTCTGCCGTCTGTGCCTCTCCGCCTGCTCTTTTCCCCCTCCACGCTAGCCAATGAGGATCCCTTGTCAAAGGTATGTCAGACAAATGTTTGTGTTTTTTTTTCCCCCCTCCCTTGTTTCCATCTTTTCTTTTCTTTTTCTTTTTCTTTCTTTTTTTTGTTTTTTTGTTTTTTTGTTTTTCGTTTTGTTTCTCGTCTGTCTCATTTCGCTCAGGTCGCCCTCCCAAATACAGCAGCGTTCCGGAGCTGGGCTGCCACACCCCGACCTCCCCCTCCAGCAGTCATCCCGCCTCCCCGGCCCCCGACAAGCTGGAGACGGGGGGCTTTCACTTCCCTGCCCACCCCCACACCCTCCCTCTGCCCAGCCCCAGCTCCGGGGATGTAAGTAGCTGCTGGAGTTGCACAGTAGACCAACCGGGAGTAGCGGAAGCCCTGCTCCAGTCCCGCCCACTACCCCCCCCCCCCACCCCAACCCCCACCCCCCAATCGGACCGCCCCCTCTTTTTCTGGGAGAGGCTCTCGTTATCACAGAGCCTCCACGTACACAGTTCCCTCCCAAAAGTAAGGGCCGAACTACACACCTTTATTGATTTTTTTTACCCCCCCCCTCCCCCCCCAGTCTTAATGTACCATTACATCCATTGTCCATTATTTTTCATTATTTTTGTTTCAATGGAGTCTGCAGCCTTACAAAGTGAACAGTCTTTCCCCTCAGGGCCCTTAACTGAAGATATTTGTGTCATCGTCCCTGTGTGATTGAAGCAGGCTCTTGTGCTGGAGGTAGACTCACAAGGTTTTATTTCTGCCCTTTCTGATCTGCCCGTGTTCGCAGAACAGCTGGCTGTTGGACAGCAGCGCTCTGTAAAGTCGGTTATAAGACGGTAATAAACCCGGTCTTTAACGGTTGCGTTCAAAGCGAGCGCCACACAGGCCCAACCGCCGTAGAACAAACAGACGAGCCCCTAAACAAAGTTTTTTTTTTTTATTAAAAAAAACCCTGGCACCTGCCCTCCCAATTCCCAGCCACGCCTCTCTACCTCTGATTGGTCTGGGCTAGAGCGGCAGTAACACTGATTGGTGCAATTCCTCCTGACAGGGAGACATCCATGAGGATTTCTGCACTGTGTGCAGGCGCAGTGGCCAGTTGCTCATGTGTGACACGTGCTCGCGTGTCTACCACCTGGACTGCCTGGAACCACCACTGAAAAGCATTCCAAAGGGCATGTGGATCTGCCCCAAATGTCAAGACCAGGTAAATACAGCACCTGCTGAGGTGACCTTGCTTGCCCCTGTTACCCCCTCTTCCCGAGCCCCGCCCAGCAGTCCAGTGTCCCACGCAGGCCTATTCATTTTTGGGGTGGAGGCCACCTACCGATACCCGTTGTGGATGTGACGAAGCTGACCCTATAATCCCCTGCGTCTTTGAAGGTGATAAGAGACTGTTCCGTGCTTTGTAAGTTCCAACATGGTTTTCCAAAATTTGTTCTTTTTTTTTTCTTTGGCTCGTTTGTTTTTCAGTTTCGAGGGTTCATTTGTTCTGTAAGTGAAAGATGGCATTTCATTCATTTGTGTTCATCCTCACCCTGGCAATGGGTGAATGTTGGGATGAACACGAGGGGGGTCAGTCCCCTTGTCCATTCTGTGGTTTTTGGGGGAGAATGTGGAACGGGTTCGCTTTCCTTTCATCTTGAAACCAAACTGTCACCACGATGATGTTGCTTCCTTCTTTACGTTCTAGATTTTGAAGAAAGAAGAAGCCATTCCTTGGCCGGGAACCCTGGCAATAGTCCATTCCTACATCGCGTATAAAGCAGGTAGAAAACCCCAAGCAGAAGCTGTCGTTCTCGGCTAATCTTTCTAGGTACTCTAATTCAGGCGTGCTGATCACCCAGGAGTCATTTTTCAGCCAAGAGAAGGGGCTTGTGTTACCAGCATGAAGCGGAGGTTGTTCATGTCCCCTTCTTCCTGTGAAACCAGATGCAGTACTTGTGCGATTTCACCCCCTCTCTTTCTCTCTCTCTTTGTCTGTCTTTCTCACTCGCCCTCCGTCACGGGCAGCTAAAGAGGAGGAGAAGCAGAAGCTGGTGAAGTGGAGCTCGGAGCTGAAGCAGGAGCGTGAGCAGCTGGAGCAGAGGGTCAAACAGCTCAGTAATTCCATAACGGTGAGCGTCTGCCCGCGCGCGCCTGGGGTCATGCAGCCTCTCTCTCTCTGCGGTCAGCTCTAACGTGTTATTGGGTACCTGCCACTGAGATGGACGCCCTTGGAGTGTTTGCGAGCAGGGCTGACACAGTGCTGGGTTGCCTTAAGACAGGGAAAATGATGAGCCCCATAATAAATCCTCACCCTCAAATGTTCTCAAGTCTTATTTTGTGTTTCCTTAAAGATATGAAAAAAGGTGAACAGTTCATATGCATTATGGGGTTCTTTGTTTTGAATAAGTGTGAATTTGAGGTTTAAACTGTAGGGCATTTGGGCCCCGGCTCTCCCAGTCTTTGGTAACATCTCTCTTTTCTTCGGCCCATAGAAATGCATGGAGACCAAGAACACCATCCTGGCCCGGCAGAAGGAGATGCAGGCATCGCTGGAGAAGGTGAAAGGCCTGGTGCGCCTCATCCAGGGCATCAACCTGGTCCAGTCCCTGCAGGCCCCAGAGGGCGTGGCCAACGGCACGACGGACTGCGCGAGCGGCAGAGGCGGCGGCGGCAGCGGCGGAGGCGGAGGAGGCGGCGGGGACGAGGGCAGCGGCGACGGCGACGGCGCGGGCGACAAGGACGCGGAGAGCGACGCCGTCGCCGAACCCAACGCCGAGGACCCGGAGCAGGCCGAGGAGGACGAGAAAGCGGACGTCACAAACAGCAGCAGCAGCAACAACAACAACCTCAAAACTTCAGAGCCTTCCCCGCCCCCCCCGCCCACCCCCGTCGACAGCTCAGACAGCGCAAAATAACACCTGGCCCTCCCCACACAGGACAGGAACCCCCCTCCCCCCCCAAAAAACATCGGAGAGACAGCCCACTTGCACCCTGGAATGGTGCCCCAAGTTGCCAATCAATATATATGTACATATAAATATATATATATATTTTTTGTTTTGGTTTTTGTTTTGGTTGTTGTCTCGTATTGTTGGACTGTCAACAGTAGATCTGCATCCAGAGTGCCAGCCTTGGGAACAGGAGAGGACCCAAAAGAAAAAAAAAGAAACAAAAAAAAGGGGGCGGCTTTTGTACCAGCGTCATGCCAATTAAACACAGAAAAGAAAATGATGAATAATAATAGAGATGATGATGATGATGATTATAATAATAATAATAATTTAAAACATCACACCAGAGTGTGCCTGCAACAGTTGCCCCCCATTCCCCCCCTTCTCCTCCTCCCCCTACCCCAAGAGCCTCTTGCGTGGATTGTTTTTTTTGTTTTTTTAGGTCGTCTTCGATTCGGAGGGAGAGTTGGGTCTAAAGATGTCCAAAGACTGTTTGCCATGGAACCCTCCCCACCCCCTCCCTCCCCCGTGCCTCCAGTGCGGAGAGTGAAAACCAAAACGACAACAGCACAGCAGCCCAGGGCCAGGGGTAAGCACGGGACAGGAGCATCAGTATTCTTCGACAGTGTGTAACTACCACGGTATTGCTGTATTTTTGAATCCCGAGTTGGATTTCGGGCAGTGGTGGATGAAAGAGGACGGTTTGCGATTTGAGCCCCCCCCCCCCCCCCCCTCCCCACACACACACCTCCCCAATACCACCTCACCCCATGAAAAAAAAAAAAACAGCCGGTAAATTTAGAAGGTTCCAGAGATCACACCTCAGGCACTACCAACATCCACTGTAACTTCCACTTCCTGTGGACCCAGACACACGGGACCGAAGAGGACAGGAGCTGGTGGCACAGGCTGCGTGAAACAAAAGGACCTCGGACGTCAAGAGCGTGTAGCAACAGACCATGCATGGTAACTTCATAGGGAAAAAAAAATTGTGTCAGTCCAATGTAGTGAGTGAGTCATTTTGTGAGTCAGTGTGTCAACTTTCTGGGCAACAGTTACGAAACTGCAAGAAACGCAATCTCAACAAAAAAAAAAGGTTCAATTCCTGGGGAGTTGTATACAGGAAAAGATTCAGGTCTTCCTCATGTTCAGAAACATCAAAAAAAAATTGAAAAGTGCTTTTTCTGTTTGATAAAATCATTTCTAATAAAAGGTGTTAGAACTGGAATAGTTTCTGTAAATATTTTTTTTAAGAGATGATATTTGCATATAAAGTCTTACTTATCTGTCAAATTCTGAACTGCCAAATGCTGTTGGACCCCAATCTAGCAGGGATGGATCTTCTTTTATTCAATATTAGCGATAATGGAGAATTTGTACCGCATAAAAAAGGGCATGAATGTTGCACCACCCTCAATTCAAATTTGCTAAATAAGAGTAGAATTCTTAATGTCTGCCCAGGATTTTAATATATAGGAGCAAATAATTGTTGGGGGGGGGGGGGGGGGGGGGGATGGAATCCTGGAATTAAAGCACAAGCTTGTTGCAGAAATTTGAGTCATATAACATTGAATAGCACTTTTTCAGCTTCTAAGCATTCAGATGAACAAGAATGGAGATTCTGCATGTGTACATGGTTAAATATGTCCATAATCGTTTTTATGGAGTGTTGAAGCCTGCCATTCATTTATGAAACAAAAGAAATCAGGAAAATGTTGAGTCACTCTTTAGACAGTTCCGCTGGTACAGAGAGTATTGGTTAATGGAGTGAAGTGTACTGAGTAATAAGTTAAAACCCGCTTTTCTAAATAATGTCACAGAGAAGCTCTGAAAATTCCTTTTCACAAATGAGCAAGTATCCCTACAAAGCTTCCAAAAAGTTATTAGTGTTTTACAACCTTTGAAACTGGTATTTGTATTAAATCAAGATTTCAAAATGCATCATTGAAACAGGCTATAGGTAAATTGAGCACCCCTTGAACTCTGTTATGCAACTGTACAAGCAAGCTTTCATCAAATTAGAGCTTGAGAAAATGGAGTGGGATTGTGGGATTTGAAGTTTAAAGTTACTGAGCTTTCGTTGATCTCTCTCCAGTTGTTGAGTAGCATTCCGTTTTTCATTTTCACATAGTGTGACCTCTATTGAACCACTCTTAAATGACCCGTAAGAGCGCTTTAAATTGGGTCACTGTCTATCGCTACTGCCCTGGACAGAGAGCCTACCACTGGTACCACAGATATCATGTTTTTATATCAATTTCCATGTCATATCTCCATATCCCATAGTAATCCTCATTATGTTCGGGCAGAGAAAGCGAAATGCCAGCCACCTAATTTCTGTCATCTTAAAGTGTGTGAGATTTCACTGGAAGTAAAATCCCTCACCTAAAGTGGAGCAACGTTTAGGCCTTGTCGTGTGATGAGAGGAACTGATTTTTTTCTAAACACAGTTCTGCGCCACAGGAAAAATTTTAGTTTTCCCTTTTTTAGACATTCATTTAGGAATACATTGTGTCCATAATAACAGCTGGAATGTTGAAGGAGACATTAATTTGTTTTAGTATCAAATTGTTTATGAGTAAATCCAGTACAATACTTCAGGACGTGTGGCCAAGAAAGACGAGGGACAGGACTGGAGAACGTTTTATTCAGAGTCCAGATTTGTGTGTCTTAGAGCTTCACCATCTGAAACAAGGAGGAAGAGAGTGTTGTTTCAAACCTGTATTATCTTTCTGAAGGGAAGCAAACAAATACACATGAACAAAGTTTAAAAATCCAAGTGAATCACCGAGTTGCATAATACTATACGCGGTGGACTGCCAGACCTTCAGGCACAAAATGGAGTAAGGGCTTGTATTTAGTTTATGTAACCTGTCGGTACACATTTACTGTTTGTCTGGTTGAATTCTTTCCAAATTCAAGCTGGACAACCTATCCGAACTTTGAAACGTGCTGTGACTCCTCCTCTCCGTAAAGTGCATTGAAAAGGACATATCTTCACCCCCGAAATAGCAGCGCTACCTCACAGGATTTCCCCTTTGGTTCCCAACCTTCCCACATTTCGCCAGACGCTCAGGTGTCATAAGAATGGAGCACGTCTTTTCCATCGATCCCTCTCGCCTTTTTTGTTTCTTTCCATTATATTGTTTATGCCGAGTGCCTTCTACCCACATCATACTCATTGTAGTGTTTCGATTTGCACTGTGGTTCTGATGCATTTCTCTACATATCCATAGTATACGGACAGGCTGAGTTTTTGTTCGTTTAGCTCATTTTGCTCACTTTGTTTTGGTCATTAGTTAATTTTGTTTGATTTCCAGTCTCTTGCCCAGTCTCAATCTTCCCGATGCTTCCCTACAATTTGCCCACTTTTGAGAAGGCCGAAAACAAATCGGACATTAAGCACAATTGCAGATTCTGAGACGAGACGTTCTTATTGACTGCTGAGAAATAATCGCAGGTCTGTTGTAGACCTTTAGTGGCACTGATGGTGTGGACGTATTGCGTCCGGTGTGTCTTGCCGTTTTCATAGTAGTGTGGACACCACTCCCTCTGTCCCTCTGTGGTTTGATGCTATTGGGATAAATTGTTGTGTAGCAGTTGCCTTAAGACGTTTATACTTGTCATAAACATGTTCTGTGTTCAGAGTATTGTGGGTATGGTTCTTTAGTATCACAAGTGAGACGTGGAGATCCAGTGAATTCCTGAGCTAGGCATGTATGAATGTGTGTATAATTGCGCGTATACACATGCGCACATGTCTACCAAAAAATTCACGTGTTGCACAAAGGTGAAATGGTTCGTTGTAACAGGGCAGGGGGACTTGCGTCTACACTTAAATGGAAAGATTTGTTATGAATTTGTGTGAGAATCGGAGGTTTAAAGTTGTCAACTTTAAGGCGTAGTTGGTTTAGTGAATTTCTGCTTATATGAGTCACCTCTGGCTTCGGTATTGCAACTGGGATAGTGGCGTTGTAAACTTAATGATTCAAACGGATAGATAATGCACAATACATTGCAAATTAAATGCAAATTAATTAGATGCAATTGTTAGCATGAAATAGGTTTGATTTACACATGTTCTGATGCACTTTTTGTTGAGCGCATTCAAAGTATTATTTTGATTAGTTGGCCTCTGAAAGGCATCTCTATACACATATACATAATGTATGTTGTAGAAATCTGGGCGACTATATTCCTTTTCTGAATTGGACCGCCCATACCTTCCCAGAGATTTCAATGAGCGATTACATTGTGTTAAATGCTCTAGATTGGTGATGTCCCAGTGGTCACAACCTTAATTTTTTTGTATGTTCTTATGTTCTGAATGGGGTCTACCTGTTTTCCATTTTGTAAACTCGGATACAGTTCTGATGTTCAGAGAGCCCTGGCCTGTCTGAGTTGGGGAGTTAAACTTCAGAGTAACCCAATTAGAAGGCCTTCTCACCATTACTTCACCTCTTCAGTCAGTTTGAATGCCTTCTTATGCAAGTGTTCTGGGGAATTTTATTTACTGTTAAATATGCATTTATGTTCAAGTGTATTTTATTCAAAATTTTTGAACAGGAAATTTCAGTTTTTTTTTTTTTTAATAGCAGCAATATCTTTTGCTAAAACTGTTTTAGAATATACATTTTGAATGATAATTTCCTAAATGAACAAACTGATAACTGGCACTTCCAGACCCCTATAAATGCTGGAAATTGTGCACAGAGAAAAATGTGTGTAATCTAATTTCATGAACTCTTGACTTTTTATTTTGCAAAAAAAAAAGAACGACTGAGCTCAAGGAAAATGAGAATCTTTGAGCTTTAGTTCATTCCTCTCAAATATAGGTACTCAAATTATGCCTTTGCTGATGCACCATGCTGAATGTTGATCAGCTTAATTTCTTTGGGGAAATGTGTTGGGGGTAGGGGAGGGGTCTAAGATGAATATTGTGAAGTACATTGTTCTGTGTGAAGATTTTTAAAAAAGAAACAAAAGCCACACTTTGTATAAATTCATGCGTTCATGCTCAGAAACTGATGTACCCAAAGAATATCTCCGTGTGTGTTCTGCTGTTTGAATCCTTAGCTATTTAATATGCATCATCATTCATGCCAGCCAAATTTTTTATTTGAGACCATGTGAATTTGTGCTTCAGCTGAGCATTTTAAGTCCCCATTCACTAAGGCTTCCCCCCCCCCAAGGGAATTAAGCCTTATAGTGCTCTACATTCATTCTTACCATATTACAACATTATTGGTTGAATACAGATGATGTCCAATCCTAACTCTCCTGCTGGGGTGGATCATTTGATATTCTCAAATACTTGCAGCCATTGTCAAATGGCATACAGAACAACCCAAACTGTGTGTAGAGCATTACTATTACAATAGAACATGCATACATAAAAATGGTGCATTCTAAATTGCATAGGCACAAAGATGTCGTCCATAGACTTTAGCTCGTCATGTCATCGGTGCATTATATATCCTGTTGACACCATATTTCAGTATGGTCCCATTAGTTATCATGATGTATCACGTCACACCTGTGGCCTTCTAGTTTTATTATGTCTCATCTTCACAATATTTGTGTGATCTCCCAGATGTTCACCACCTGCTACTTCTTACCTCACCATGATTTTGATTGGAAGATTCATTTTAAATGTGGGGGGAAAACAAAAAAAATTAAAAGGTACAAAAAATTATAATCTTCCACTTTGTTAAAAGAAAACAAAGACGCATTGTAGCGATAGGAAGAAGCAGAGGTACGCCTGACGTGCTGAACTATATGTAAATGAATTACACAATCTGCATATTCTCTTGTAAGATTGTTTTTTTTCATAATTATGAAAAAGGAGTGTGTTTATTTTTCCACTTTTGTTACAGATCTTTTTTTTTTTGTTCGTTCGTTTGCCTGACATTGTTAGTGAACCGCTGAGTTTCTTTGCCTCTCTCCTGTATTTGAGCCTTCTCTGTGATAAGTTATTTGTATGCAGTGTTTAGCAAAATACTCTAGAGAACATTGGAAGCAGAGGAGATTAGGAGCATTTGATCAATTTGTATTTATTTATTTTACCATTTTGCTAAATAAAATAACAAAAAATCCCCCCTGTGTGACATTGTTCTTTCACTTCACTCCAGAGGCTTGTGTTTTGTTTTTTGTCATATTGAACTCTTGCTGGAATGGGAATATCCCCCTGTTGAATGTCGCATTCTGCACTTTTAGCATAATTAGTACTCATCGGAATTTTAGTAACAGACAACGGACTTAATACAAGTTCTTCCTCTTATCATATTCTGGAATATTGTGATGGTATTCAAATTTTAAATATTAAATAACATGGGTCATTAAGGTAAGACTTTGGAATTGCAACAGTTACTCAATTAAGTTTTTTTAAGTGGCATTAACCCAGCTTTGGCACAGATGTCTTCACAGAGCTTTTTACTCAAACATTTCTAAATCCAAGAAGGGTGTCTACAGCAGTTTTAAGCTCGTCTTGATACCACCTGAACAAAAAGGGCTTCAGTCCAGCTTAAGCTATCAAGCCATTGTTTCATACTGTATAAATAACTGTGTTGCATATTATGTATGAAATCCAATTTCTAAATGAACTGAGGAGGAACCAACATAATACAGTGACAAGATTTGCAGGCATGTCCCCAATGTCAACTAGAACATTAGATGCCCTTAGTGCACCAATCTCCACCAGAGGAAATGGAATGGCAAGACTAGTCATGTCAGCAAAATAATGGCCACAGATGGCTGGCTAGGGCCTATCCTTCTGCCTGCTGTCAGTGAATTTCCAATTATAGTAGACGTATAATGCTTACCAAATGATTGCCAGAATCAACAGGAGCTTTGACCTAACTAGGCTGCTTCTTGGCGGGAGTGGGGGAGGTTGGTCCCATGGATTCATAAAAATGCACCACTATAAACCTCTGACTGACAAAGAGGATGAAGTCCACTTCACACATTGGCTGATTTTTCAATGCGATGGTATCTTGAAGGCATACTTCTACAAAAACATGACTACAGCAAAGGGGATAGGAAAGCAGTTCTTCCAGCAGTATAATATATAGGAAAACTTAGGCATGCGTTTCACCAATTACCAACCCAGCCAGGGCCAAGTATTCAATCCCATGGCAAAGGATATTAAAAACCTCGGGAATTTGGGCTACCAAGTACAGTAAAGGCACTTCCTCTGAGCACAGATGATGTCACTGTATGACCAGAAACACACAGAAGTGGTGGAACAGAACGGTTTTGTCCCAGGGGGAAAACGGGCTGAAGT
Organism: Anguilla anguilla; assembly: GCF_013347855.1. Classification (NCBI taxonomy): domain Eukaryota; kingdom Metazoa; phylum Chordata; class Actinopteri; order Anguilliformes; family Anguillidae; genus Anguilla; species Anguilla anguilla. The sequence goes on from NC_049205.1 coordinate 44,274,563, forward strand.
CTACTGACATTCTTAAGGAAGCTGTTAAATAAGCACCCTGGCGCATCCCCCTTACTAGGTGACGTGACAGTCAATTATGTGTTGCCTTACAAGGCTACCAGGCACAGCTGGTATTGGCACAATTCAGACTTCATATCAGATCATTAGACCCATTCACTTTGCCGTAACAGAACGGGTAGTGCATTATGCTCTTAGCACTCCTACTGTAAAGTGTCTAAGAGGTGTTTTAACCCAAGGTGACAATATTTCCTCTCTCCCTAATTCAGAGCATTACATCCCAATGCAGTGGTGCTACTTATGAAGGCTGCAATGGACCAAGTTTACATAGTCTTTACTAAGGGTCAGCTAGATAGCCAGTGAATCTGTTGTAGGCAGGAGGCAGAATCAAAACTGCACTGGCACTTAACAGAGAATGTGAAGAGAAAACAAAATTTTACATTTCACGGAGCTCTCCACCAAAACTTTCTGATACCTCACATAATCCTAAATGATTAAATGAATCCTAAAACAAGAAAGGTAAGGATGGTTTGCTTCCCGAGTACCTGAGTATATTTCCACTGTGCAGAGGAGTAAAAGTCATCATTATCAAGTTCATCTGTAATTGAGAAAATGCATCCAACCCTGCATTATTCACAATTCTATCTTTGTGATAAGAAGTGGTCCTCACTGGTGAATTTACATCAAAGGGACTTACTCAATAATATGACATGCAAAAAAGGGTGTGTTTGATATCTGTACTCCACTTGTTAGTATTGTATTCTTTGAAGATCAAATATTTCAGGGCCTCAAATAAAAATTATCAACCAAAAACAGACCTTAGGATTCCACAAAAACAACTCAACATGTGGAATGGAATTGAATCCATAGGGAACCATAAAAATACCATGTGTACCCTGTTTAACTATGTCCAAAACCTCACAATACCTGTAGGTCCCAGAAGCTGTAACCCTACGAAAAGATATGGTTAAATGTTTCTTCACACTGCACATAGCCATACTGCCCAATGAAATGCATGGTGATGAAATTGACATAAAAAAAATACTCCTTGTAAGTGCCTCAGACTAAATAACATTAATTCCTTGGTCAACTGTATGGTGGGAAAAGTTGTTTGAAAAATGAAGCCCCATACAGTACAGGACCAATGTGAAATGTATGTTGAAAAAACACCACAATGGAATTAGTAAGACTGCTGTGGGACTTTTACTAGAACTCCCTGACTTTCAAGCTTTGGCAGCCCCTTCAATTAAAATGGATTACAGTCTGCAATTTGTCCTACAGTGAGCTGCCTTGGGCAGCAACAAAACATAGTATAGTATTAGAATGGAGACCTCTCCCTGTTTCAGCGGCAGTGATTTGCAAGCAATTCAGGATGGCAATGAAAAGATCATCCAGAAAAGCATCCCAAGAACCGCAGGCCTCTCTAGCCACAGCTAAGGTCGGTCTTCATGACTCCACAATTAGAAAGAGGCCGTGCAAAACGGTGATTCATGGGAGAGTAGCAAAGCACCTGCATGATTCCCAAGCCCTTTCGGATCATGTTCTATGTACAGATGAGACAAAACAGAACTTTTTGGACGACACAGGCTCCATTATGTCTGACATAAAGCAAATACAGCATTTCACAATAAGAACATCATTCAAACAACAGTCAAACAGAGTGATGGCAGTGTGGTGGTGTGGGGATGCTTTGCTGCCTTGTGACCTGGAAGACTTGCCATTTTTGAAGGAACAATAACTACTGCTCTGTATCAGAAAATTCTTAAAAACAATGTCTGGTCATCTGTCCGTGTACTAAAGCTGAAGCGTAATTAGGTTTTCTAGCAAGACGATTAAAAACACAAAAGTAAGTCCACATCTAAATGGATTAAAAGAAACCAAATCTAAACTTTGGAGTGGTCAAAGACTTGACTTGAACCTAATACAGATGGTGTGGCAAGACCTGAAACGAGCAGTTCATGCTCAAAAACCTACCAATATGTCTGAATTAAAGCAATTCTGCAAAGAGTGGGATAAAATTCCTCCACAGCGAAGTGAAAGACTGATATCAAATTATAGGAAGCGTTTGGTTGCAGTCATTGCTGCTATAGGTGGTACAACCAGTTATTAAGTTGAAGGTGGCAATTACTTTTCCCCCAACAGTGATATAGGGTGATAACGTTTTTCATTAAATAAATGAAATAATTTTTTAAATGTGTTTTGTGTTTATCAGCTTCCCTTTGCCCAATATTAAGCTACATTCTGTCTAATGATCTGAAACCATTCACAATGTGACAAAAATGTAGTACTAGAGGAAATCAGGATCAAATACTTTTTTGCAGCACTGTAAAAGGTCCAGTCAACCCTATATGTGTCAACCCTCAAATTGTAAAAAATAGCCCAAAGGCTTGTAGCACAGCTTTATCAAGATATCATTGATCCTGCAGGTCCAAAGCAAGATCAGACAAGATCAGACATGAGCAAGTGCCAGTTCTCCTGCCTCCTAGCAATGAACCAGCAGAGTACAGGCACCCTGTTGCCCAGAGAAGTCACACTTACATAATGAGGTAGGGAGTACCTGTCCACTGAAACTGTCCCTGTCTGGGTGGTGCTTTTAGCAAATTACATGTGCAGACTGCGCAGCTCTGTTGGTGGACTGCAGAAATGAAAGAAGTGGGAACAGGCTCTGTTCATTTCAGAGTTGGCACATGCTAGTATCCATGAAAACTTGTTTTTGATTTACTGTGGTAGACAGAGAAATGTGTACCTTTGCTGGTCTTTATGACTTTACCAGTCCTTAAATATACTTCAGTAAAGGCCAGTAAGAAAGGTTTGGCCCCACTGTATAAAACATTTTTTCTACCGGTTCTGAAAGAGAACAGCTTATGTCTATAAATCCTCAGGACACAATGTTAAAAATAAAATAAAAATACTCATCAAAAATATTTATTCGGGCTTTTTTGCAGGTTAAGCTACAGTACTTCATTCCCACACTGTGGGGGAAATACTGTGCAACAGGACACAACGCACCCCAGATGGCACAGCCACAGACAACCATGCAGTGTCACGAGGATGTCTACTTAATTTGCATCAACATTCCTAACAAAACTCTGTTGCAGCAAAGTGCAACGAATTGCAATTAATGAAGGCGTCTCCCTTAATACCATGTGAAAAACAGTATAGCCCAGCTTACTTTAAGAATAATTTCATAAACTTTAATGATACTTTATTTCGAGTATGCTTCAGCACAATAGTTTTTCCACATGGGAATACACGTGATGGTTGATCACATACCAAGGACATGTTTTCGTGATCTGACCACACTGTGATGAACGTGTAAGATCCATGCTGTTTGCTAAAACTGAAGAGACTGGGATAGGTAAAATGTAAAATTCGGTTAATACCCAGCGGAGAAACATAATTTTGTTGACGATAAATAAATTCGAATAGTGGAGTGCAGCCGATGAAAATAAAAGAGCGTAGTCGGTTGTTTGAACCAAGTTTATGGACAGATGCGAAACTCGACTTGCCGAGCGTTGTTTTTCATACTAGCATGTTATTGTCACATACTACAGTTCGATTGATTATTTGAGAAAACGTCCCCCCCCCCGATCCTCTTCTGTACGGTCTCCGTAACCAATGAACCGTTAGTTAACGGTGTTTTGGTTTTCTTGAGTGATCCCAACCCTATATTAACGCGTTCAAAAAGCATGCAATGCATTTGATAACAATGAAGGTCGTAATTTCGGTAAAGCGCTAACTTACTTATCAACGATGGCTGGACAGTAGCATGCTCTACAGCCACATCGACTATGTAATGTCATGCATGAACACGAGGTTAGCTATAAAGGCGAGGTAATGATTCGATACCTTTCGAGCATCTTGCAAGCCAGCTATATGACATGACTCCTTGCTTCCTGGCCAGTATGTATGTACATGGCTAGCTACAGTATGCTATGCAACTAACCAAACAACAGCGTCATTATTGTTCTATATGCTTGCTAGCTATCTGGTCTAGTCTAGCTATATTCGGAAACACGGGAAACAACTTTCAACCTAGGAACATATTTTATTTTATTCCCCAGTAATACAAACAGTTTTGTGAGTTAGCGATGTGATTTTACCTGACTAGCTGCTGGTTAACTTTAGAGTTACTAGGCCTGTGGTATTTTTGTTTATACGAATCACATGGTGACGTGTTGGCAACTTCGTCACGGGACTAGCACTTTCAAGATTTCTAAAATGCGTGTTCAAATTGGAATACACACGCATAAATTTACTACATGCTCTTTTACGATAAATAATATAATCGTAATATATATATCCATGTAATTACTATGATTTATTTAAAACGGGTGATTTTTACATTTAACGAAAGCGGCGAACGTAAACGAAAGCTTCAAAATACACGTACGTAGATAGTCTGTCGTATTGACCTAGCTGGCTAATGAAAATAAACAAAAAATGGGGCAGTTGTCATACTCAGATTTGCTGGTCGCTTGATTTTTATTAAACTTAATCTCTCAATTCCATGTCACCTGGACGCATTAAACGTCGTATTGGTTTTTTAAATTCACCAGACGAAGCATCCCTAAAATACGACGGCGAAATCTGAATTTGTAATGAGCTGTAAGTACCTGCACGTAGCTGGCTAACAGCTAGTTGGTTTATGTTAGCTGTCTGGCTAACTAGCTGGCGATTTTAAGCTTGAAGTACTATTTTAATAGCTAACTAGCTCACTGTTTCAACTATATTAACTGTTTTCATATGCTATATTGCTGGCTTTATTTTTATAATGTTGACGTTTTAAATCAGCCAGCTAAGCTATGTACGCAGCTATTTATGAGTCTGCTATATTTAATGCTGTGCCGTTAGTCTAACTAGCAAGTTAGTGACAACATTTCGCTAATGTCAAGGAAGTGTAGCTAAGCTATCGAAATCGGCGGCTGATTCATGGTTTCAGTCGTGTAAGGACGCTGAAGGCTATGTTGGTTCGGTACTGTAGTCTGTGTAAAACATGCCAGCTAGCTAAATGGAATGGTAAAGTAAACAGCAGCATGTGTGTAACAGAAACATACATCAGCTTAAATATTTATTGCACTGTGCATGTTCTCCAGTTTGACCTGAATGTATTGACATTCTCACAGGCACCTTCCAATATGGAGAGTGATCTCAGCCCGCAGGACAAGAAAGACTTGGACAAATTTATTAAGTTCTTCGCGTTGAAGGTATTGGATACTCTTGTTTGTCGTGTACAATATACGTATTTATTCTCCCAAATTATGACAGCTTTGCTGTAATAGGATAAACTGCATCAAAGGTTCAATTCCCCAAAGTGTTTATTTTCTTGTAGACTGTACAGGTGATTGTTCAGGCTCGCCTCGGAGAGAAGATCTGTACTCGCTCCTCATCTTCGCCCACGGGCTCGGACTGGGTAGGCCCCTCTGATCAGTTCAAAGGAACTACTTAGCTGCCGGTCCATACATGGCACCTTTCTCAACATATTATAATCTTTATGTATGCTTTGTCTTGTATGGATGCACATCATGGCATAGTCAAAATTAGATCATAGTAAATATTTTATTATGTTTTAAACTGTGTGGGAATTGATAAATGCACACATTTGGTTGTGACCTGATTTCCATGTATTTCCTCAGTTCAATCTTGCAATAAAAGATATACCTGAGGTGACACATGAAGCTAAGAAGGCATTGGCTGGGCAGCTGCCTGGCATTGGCAGGTCGATGTGCGTGGAAATCTCCCTTAAAACATCAGAGGTAAGAGCATGCCAATAGTCTAGGCACTCAACAGAGCAGATGATCACAATTGGCCTGATGCCCTGCTAAACTAACATAAAAATAATTTAGTGCCACTATTGCGATCAGAAAAGAAAAATCTAGATAGTTACAACCTTTTACCTCTTGCTTTTGTCATTGTACAGGGGGATTCAATGGAATTGGAGACTTGGTGTTTGGAGATGAACGAGAAGTAAGATATCTTTTGATTGCCTGTTCTTCTCATACCATACAGCAATATATTAAAAGCAGGCCATGTGCAGTTACGACAGAACCAATTATTTGGTACAGCTAGCATGGAATCATTTATTATATAGATATATATATATTTCATCTACCATGAGAGAGAACTTATTTTTGCTATAAAGTTGTATGCATTATGCATTAAACATATATACATTAGAATTGAATTGATCCTGGTATTAACTGAGGACCATTAACATGTGGCTTGTTGTATTCTAGGTGTGACAAAGATATCAAAGTCTCCTACACCGTTTACAACAGACTGTCCTTATTGCTCAAATCACTGCTAGCCATCACAAGAGTGACCCCAGCCTACAAATTGTCACGAAAGCAAGGCCATGACTATGTCATACTGTACAGGTATATTCACATTTTCTGAAGTAGATATCTGGAAGATGCACCACCTAATGACTGAGGTGCAGGCTAAAAATAATGTCATTTAGGACATTGTAATGCTTAGAAATTTGTCTTTATTGATGATAAAACGAGATTGTTTTGGTAGAAACGGTGCCTTTGCCATAGTGAGATACTGCTTTCCGAAGCAAAGAGTGCTTGAAAGTAAGTTAGCAGTAATACGATGTACTGTATTTACAAGGCTCGTTTATGATCAAAACCTTTATGGCAAACCTTTAAAATCCATGCACAATGCATTGGTTTGCAACAACTGCTTATTACCACGCACATGTTTGGACAGGTGTTCCTATTATGAAGTAAGAGCATTGTTTACTCATATGTATTCAGTCCCCTCTGATCTTTCTTCTCCTTCAGGATATATTTTGGGGAAGTTCAGCTTGCAGGACTTGGAGAGGGTATGTTCTTCATCTGTCACAGCATATGGTTGATTTGGCTACATTTTACAGCAGGACTTATACCTTTCATTACAGATTGCTGTAGAGCTGTAAACTGTCAGTTCTTGTTCATTCTAAACTACTTCTGTGGAATAACCTGCACTCAATCACCTTTCAAATGGAAAAGTATGTACAGTAAGCCTACTAGTATATGAGAAATGAACTGTGATGTCTTGACTGAAATGCTTCTCTAGGTTTCCAGACCGTGCGCGTGGGTGTAGTGGGAACTCCCATCGGCACCATAACTCTCTCCTGCGCTTACAGAACTAACCTGGCCTTCATGTCCACCAGGTAAGGACATCAGTGTTTATGGACCGTATTGACCTTAGTGAATGCACAGCTTAGATTTTTGCTACTGAATTGCGTAGCCAGCATCTTTTCCATGGGTACAAGCTGAATTTGTGTTCATTGTTTTTTATTTCACATCAGTGTTGTGTGAAACCATTTGTCTTCAAAATTGAATTCTCAGCAACATCAAAACCATTATTTATTGCTGTTTAGTGAACCCGGCATTATGATTTAATCGCAAGAGGGTTTTACCCGGGTTTATTTGTTTTTGAGTTGTGGAACAAAGGGATGGATGAGAACCTCCAATACGTGCAAAACCCTTCCCAAAAATGCTTGAGCTTATTCAGTGGTTCAGCACTATGGAGTATAGAACCTACAACGCTATGATCTGGACCACCGTGTGCTCATTCCTTACTGGCTGCTCCCAGCATGCTTTTGGGTTTAGTACTGCAGCTACATTCCCCCCATAGTAGCTTACTATAGTCCAGGTGAAGCACTGAATTCGATTAAAGGCTGAGGTGGTGCAAACGCTCTTTAGGTTACACCAAAGTCACATGATTTACGGCCAATGCCATTTTGTCCTCCCTCTGATCCCATGGTTTCTGATCCGGTGGCCTAACCCTCTGTCGGCTCTTTGCCGTTGTTCTCCGCAGGCAGTTTGAGAGGACGGCCCCCATAATGGGCATCATCATCGATCACTTTGTGGAGCGTCCCTTTGCCAATGTAGGACACATGCACCCGTGCAACTATAGGTGAGAGGATTTGCTGTTGTTCAGGCGTGATATGGCTATACAAATAAAAGTGAAAAATTAGGGGCCTAATTAGTATGCTAAATAATCAGTACTTCTCTGAGGTAAATTAAGGGTTGTTGAGAGACCTTTCTTGAGTTACTTCAGGCTAGGACTGGGTGACATGGCCTGAAACCAGATCTGTCCACAAAATGCTAATGGATGTCTGAGCAAGTTTTTGTGAGCATGCCTCTGGTGTGACCGAAATGGTCTCTAATCTTGTCCCAGGACGGCAGGCGAGGATGATGGAGTGACGTATGCTGGGGTGGAGGACTCCCAAGAAGTGTGCACCACCTCTTTCTCCACCTCACCCCCTTCACAGGTAAGTCTCATTGCTAGGTGAAGCCATCTCAGTTGTTGTGTGTACTGATGCTAATAAGCCTATGCTGTGATTATAGTGACCATATAGTCATTGTAGTGCATGCGTGGGGTTTTAAGGTAAAATAATTTTGACACACACATATTTTTGTCTGCAAGGTCAACCTCTGTGTAACTGTTAATCAAATGGGCTACCCTTTGATTGTCTTTTTTTCCATTCATTCTCCTCTGAGGCAGTGGTTCCCATTGGCTGATCCAGTTAGCCAATGACACTGATTCAGTGGTTCGGAGTCACCTGCCCACAGAACATTGGATTCTGGGATTTTAACACAAGATTAGCCATTTCAGTCAAATTTAGTAGCTGTTCAGAGTAATCGTGTTTCAACTCCATCTGGTGCTTCTGTATGGTTTTCAAATTGAGTTTCCCTTCATTTTGAAAAAAAAATCAGTTTAAAGTGAGAGCGAGGACAGACTGTTGTCCAGGTAGGATTAACCAACCATAATGCACCAGTTTTTATATTTTCATAAGTGGTGTTTGGTTTTTTTTTTTTTCCCTCTCTTTTGCACCCTCTCTCTTTCTCTCTCTTTATGTCCGTCTCTGTGTGTAGTTTGTGTTCACTGTTGGTAAAAAAAATTTTAAGAGCCCTAAACCTGCAGTGATGGACACTCTCAAGGTCCCAACCATGGGCCTGGCCTGTTCGCACCAAGTGAGTTTCTCATGTGGGAGGACTGGTTTAAAACCACATTCGCTCTGATGCTGCTCCTGCCTGTTCTGGCCTAGCAGAAAGAAATAGGTCTCCAAATAACACTTATATCCATGTAAAATGATTTTTAAAAAATATTAACCATTTACATTTAATTGAACTTGGATTGCTTGGGTTTTCATATTATATGCGCTTTAGAAGAGAGCCCTCCCTTTAACCCACTGGCAGCTGGTAGAGTCCCAGCCTGACCCCATGGCCGCATTTGTTTGTTGTTCCTGCCTTACTAAACGAATGAACTCCCTGATGGTTGGCTTTGATTGGTTTATTAAGGCCAAGGTAAGTAACGCCCACGAAGGCCTGTAGGCTGCTCGCCTCACTCAGCCTCTGCATCCTCTGCGCTTTAACCCTGCAGTTACTTCAGGCTGCGCGGCCTCTCTCTCTCTCTCTCTCTCTCTCTTTCTCTCCCTCATTCTCTCTTTCTCTCACTGTTTCTCTCTCTCTTTCTCTGTCTCTCCCTCTTTTTCTCTCTCATTCTCTCTCTGTCACTCTCGCTTTTTCTTTATTTCCCTGTCTCTGTCTTTCTCTCACGCTCTCGCACTCGCTTTCTCGCTCTCTTTCTCCTGATCGGTGTTTTCGCCCTTGTCTTTCCTGTCTTTTTTTCCCTTCGCTGTCGTTCTCTCAGCTCTACAGCTCTCGTCTTTCCTATCAGCCCCCTGCGCTCGGAGTGGCCGATCTCTGCTACCCAGCTGTCTTTAACACTGCCCACCCGCACCAGGTAATCTGTTCCCACCCCAGAGGTCCCCACAACAGGTGTCGCCACCCGCATTTCTTTACGGTCATGCTACTTATGTCTGTTTTTGTATGCGCAATATGCACTTGGTGAATCCCACGTAGTTATTGAATATAATCCCTCCCATCCCCCGAGTCCAAACTATGTTTTGTCATGTCTGTCACATTATGTTCTTCCAAAAGAGTCTTCTTGCTTTGGTGGACGATGATCAGGTGTGCCCATGTTCCGTAGGCCAATCAAACGCCTGACAGTTTGTCAGTTGCGGTGCAGTGAACTGAGTGACAGCCGCAGACGTGACGGTGTGCCGTTGTGTCGTCTCCAGATGGTGATCCCAGGGAAGGAGGGCGGTGTGCCACAGATGCCCGTGCAGCCGTGCCACGGTGCCCAGGCGGAGCACGGACGGGTGCCCTCGTGCCCCCCTGCAGACGCCGCCCACCACAACCCTGCCACACCCTCCAGCGGGTGGGTGCCCTCCCCTCTCCGAGCTGCTGAGAGATTGGCCTTTAGTTACAACCCAATCCTATGTTCTTTCAATTAATGATTTAATCAGTTAAATAATACATATAACTTATATTAATACATACACACACATTTCATTCATTCATTCATTCATTCATTCATTCCTTAGAGGCCAAAAACTCAAAACATAAGCCTCACTATATTATAGGTAGTCTTTATTTGGCTTAAACTGCAGTAGGAGGTTCTGTCTCCACATTTGGAACCATTCTAGAGTGTTTTGAGTGTTATCTGAGTAAGTAAATGTAGGATAAGTTCACTGGAATTGGCCACATCATGAGGTCTTGTGTTTGTGGCCTGGCTGTTTTGGCCTTATTTGGTCTGATGCTACCATGTAAGAGCTTCAAGGATGAACAGAGTCGTCAAGTCTGGAAATGTGGGACTTTGGTAAACCAGTAAAGTTATTGACATACTTAAGATTCATCCTGTTTTTGCACAGCTGCGATGACACAGACACCTTGTCCAGGAGCAGCGAGGTGAAAAGCGTGTCCCCATCCAACGCGTTAGAGGCCACCTTCACTAGGAAAGTGGGCGCCTTTGTCAACAAGCCCACCACACAGGTAAGAATACAGATGGCGCCTTCCCATCCACCCCTGCCAGCAAAGGCGCCATTGCTGAGCTCGCTTTGACCGAGCAACAGCTAGACAACACTAGTTTACGCACGTTCGACAGGCGTGACCGCTTCACTGCGGTCAAGCTGGTTCCTGAAGCAATCCAGGGATCCGATTGGAAGACCTGAGTGTGATGTGGATTCGTGTTAGTAGTGGTCAAACAGTGAAAAGTCTTTGTGTTTGACACAGGTGACCATGGCCAGTCAGGAGCTGCCTTTTGCTGCGTTTGCTCCGAAGGCTTTTGACTTAGAGGAGAACGACCCGATGGTGAGTCATCCGTACAAAGGGACGTGCAGTTATTTGAGGGTGCTTCTTCATCTTGATTAATGTTCTAATTAATTTGAATACGGTTCATTCAGTGTGGCGATGCTGCTGTCATGCATCACTGTCTAGCTGTCCGTGAGTTTGTGCCCTCAACTCTTGACTGAAGAACCTTAGTTCAGTATATTTTATAACATACCTAGGGGTGGGCAATATGGACAAAAAACATTGTATCGCTGATTTTTCAGATGTTTGGGTGATTACACAATGCATATTAATAAATAAAAATTATTATGCTAACATACCGTAATTTATAAATACATTTAAAAAAAATGTTTTGCTATAAGTTTGACATCTTTCAGTTTCATTAAATATAGTGAGAAGTTCTTAGTTGGGATAAGTACTAGTACTATATTCTTGAGATATTTCTTCATAAATCAGAAGCATTGGGGCGTGTGATTTTTACTGATGATGATGATGATGAAGGTTAAATTGTGGGCCCCTCCTACTCCCACCCAGGTGCAGCCCCCGGAGTCCCCCACCACCGCCTCCCCCTTGCAGGGCAGCCTGCACTCGCAGGACTCCAGCGACAGCGGCGGGCAGACGCAGGACGACTTCGTCATGGTCGACTTCGTACGTTACCCGCCCCCGCCCCCTCCGTGCCCTGCGCTATGCACAGGGCAGCGTTTGAGCGGAGGCTCCCACGTGTGCTCAAAACGGTGAAAGCAAAGATAAACACACCATCACATTACTCTAGCGTTCCCAAGTGATTTATTGCACTCTCGGGGAATAATGTGATAAATCGGGATTGGATCAGGAGGAAGCAATGTTCAATTATCTAAGGTAGGTTACAGTACAAGCTGTTATCGGGCTGGAAAGGGCGTTGCGGCATGATGAACTGTCACACTGCGTGACCTGTGGTGACCTTTTCAGATTCATTCTAGGTCTGAAGTATATTTAAGAATTTGTGTCACATTAGTGATAGAAAAAAATTTGCTGAAATGTCCATGGTCGCTGTATTAAACCTATAGTTATCACTCTATTGTGTCAACCCCAAAACAGGCTAGTTTATGGTGGTAATCTTTCGTTTTTAAATGAGTTGACAAATGGTGAATTATATAAATCCTTATTTCAGCCAAAAGCAAATGATTATGACAAATCAATGTACCACTGCCAAGGACTGATGTAGCAAAAGCGGCTAAAGTCCAAAAAAAAAACATATCATTCAAGGGAAATTGTTGCCTTTGAAATGGCACACACAAAGGAACAATGGATTTCCACATTTGAAATAAGTGCTTTGAAGCAGAGAATGAACAGCAAAATGTCTGGGAGCTAGTGTACTGAGAACACCGTCATAAATGGCTTAGGAGCTTATAATGTAGCATTAGTCATATTTGATATGCGCTCAAGTTTTTTTTTTCTTAAAGCAATATTGCAAAGGCTCAAAAAATAAACTAGCCTTTGCAATACTGTTTTAGATAAAAGGTGTAAACTTTGTTTAACTTCATTTTCTAAATCACGTTTGTAAAGTAACTTAAATCTTCAAATGAAATCAAGTAAGTTTTATTTGTGTAGCACTTTTTACAGAAATTATTTACAGAGAAGCAGAAAAAGAGCAAACACAGGGGGTGAACCCCCAAATAGCAAGCGCACGAGGTAAAAACAAATAAAAAAAACTCCCAGTGGGGAAAAAAACCCTCGATGGGAAGACATCTTGCGAGGAAAATGTTGAAAAATCTAAAGGAATCCGCCTATAGAGGTGGAGCCCATCCTCAGCTGGCCAGCCTGGTGTAAAGTAGCGGTAAATCTAATTTTATTGTATAAATCTTAAGTATAGGTAAGAATATAACACCAAGACCAGGAAGCCAAATGAAACCTTAGTGCTACATATCCCCTTCCAGTTGATCTACACACATTGCCATGCTGTTTCAGTCACAGCTTGAGGACACCTGTATACACAGGCTCCAGCCAAAGATTAAAAAGGGTAGTTCCTGAATGCTGATTGGCTGAGACCATGTTCCACAGTGATTTCTAAATTTGGCACAGTAACAGTTATTCAGGCAACCTGTTTGTAAACAGTATCACTCTGTGTACAAACCATTACTTACAATAATATTACAAAATAAGTAATACTGTCTCATCAATGAATTGTTGTAACCGTTTTATAAAAGCAAATGGCACTTGAGGCCGAACTGTATTGTGAATACAGTCACGGTTACAGGAGATTGCCGGCACTCTGTTTCGCGACCCTTGTAGCCATGACTATTCATGATACAGCACTGCCTCTCATGCCGTGTTGCTTAAGTATATACTTGCCTATCTGCGCTGGTTGAGCGGTGTGCCTTCTCACCATGGAAACGTTGCCGTTACCGTCCCCAGCCCTGCTAATGCGAGGTTGTCATTGGCGTCCCCGGCCCCGCTGGCACGAGGTCTCTGTTCGGCGGTGCGTGACTGTGACCATGCCTGGCTTCGTCTCATTTCAGAAGCCTGCTTTTTCCAAGGACGACCTGCTTCCCATGGACCTGGGAACGTTCTACAGAGAGTTCCAGAACCCCCCGCAGCTGGCCAGTCTCTCCATTGACGTCAGCGCCCAGTCCATGGCTGAGGACCTGGTGAGAGGAATAGCAAGGGGGGGGAACAGACTCATTTAGAACCTTTTCACAGATGAAGTGGAACACACTGTATTCTTGCATCATAGCCGTGAGCCTGTACCCGAATCAGGCCGAAGGAATTTACACAGTAATTGACCAGAGCCAGCAGGTGGCTAACCCCCTGTTACTGACTAGAAGTAGGTGCAGATATGGATCCTTTGTAAAATATCACAGCCAGGAATATGTTTTCAGTGCTTTCTCCCAGCTCAGAAGCACAGTCCCGGCACAGTAAATAAATGTTCTCTGTCCCCAGCTGTGCGAACCCGCACGCTGTCGCCACCACTCGCCGTGCTCGTTATCTTGCAGTCCCTCCAAATAAAAAAACAAAGGCCCAAGCATAATAATGTAATTTCTCCCAGCACGAGCGAGGGAGCACCAGCAAACATTCAGTGAGGAATCTGACAACATAATACCCTGTGGTTTTGGGCAGTAACTGAGAAAGTTCCGTTCTAAATATGCCACTGGGTTTGGAGGAACCTGAGCAGTAGGTGGGAGTGCAATAGTTTAAACACTGACCGCCATATTGGGTTGCATTTTAATGGCAGACTTAAAGCTCCAGTGGATTAGCGGGAATCATGCTATGTGTAAATCATGCTGTACTTTTGAAGGTAATGATCTATCTCAATTCATGTTTATTTATTGTACAAATGCCATGTTTTTACACCAGGACTCGCTACCTGAGAAACTGGCCTTGTACGAGAAGAACATTGACGAGTTCGACGCCTTCGTTGACACCTTGCAGTAGGACCGTACAGGTCAACCGGCCCCAACTCCGTCATCTCACTTAACGCCAAAAGAACTCCTTCATCCATCCCCTGGAGTATACTTCTCTTCTTTATATTACTTTTTTTGAAAGATAAGGCCATGTGGGACTATGTTTTTAAACCTCAAAGGAATAAGTGAATTGAAAAATGATCTCATTAACTTATACCCAGCACTTTGAATCAGCTGACATAATTGAATTGTTTCTTCGTTTGAACTCCTTTCTGATTTTAAGCGTCGTGACTCGCATATGGTCCTTGTTCTTTACACACCCGAAGAGTTGCGAAGGCCCTGCTGTGCACCGTAGATACTGTAGAGGCTTCTGACGTTGTACAGGCAGCGTTTCTGTCATAAGTCCCAATGTAAATACCAGCCTCTCCTTTCTGTATTGTTATTTAACTGAACCAAGGCAAGAGAAACTCGTTTTATCATCATTTGAAGAATGTCAGTTATCTCTGCTAGCTTGTGACACTGAAAATGTCCTTCGTATCAGTGATAGAGACAGGCACAGTCATGTATAGACATAAGAGAAGACAAGTAGACGCACAATTAACTGTGGGGTGGACAGAGGCAAACGGGTCATATTTTCATGTTTATTCCATAATTGAGACTGAGCATAAATTGCTAGGGGCTTCAAATTAGAAAGGAAACAGGCCAAGTAGTGAAGTGCTTCTTTTTAAAAGCAGCAACATGACCTTTCGTGTTGACTTACTCTTCTTTCCACACCAGAGATATTAGTTTAGGGGCACAGTCACAGTCAATCAAGAGGACGAGAATATGCACTACTGTACAGTCGCGTCTGAATCATTGTGTTTGATCATAATATGATGCTACAGATCTTCGCCTCATTGCAGCAGCTCTTTAGCCTTAGAGTGTTCGTATCCTGCACTTGCCTCATCAGTGTCAAACACCTATAACTGTTTCCATTGCTACCACAGGCTTTGTTTATAAGGCATGGCTGTGTTGTATAATAAACCTGAATTTTATGTTAAAAATTAGTAGTTTTTTTTTAAACTAGCCAAAACGGTGTGACATTGGTAGACCAGCAGTTTGTAATATGCAAAAAGGGCATTTGACTACACACTTTTTTTGTCACGTAATCTCCGGTATCCCATTTCCAGCAGCTTTGTAAATAAAGTTTATTATTTTTATTTAAGAACCAGGCAGAACCATAAAGTTCTGGCTTTATGGTTCTTGCTGGCTTTCACTTCTAGTGAACTAAGCCAGAACTGTGGAGTCTCTCCCCTGCTGCTCATACTAGTAAACTGTGACCAAGGCTGTGGGCGAAGCAGTGTACCCACCTCCAGGCACAGCCAATCAGATGAAAGATGGAGGCGTCTATTTAAAAACATGATGGACAGCCTTTCATAAAAATGACAGTCTGAGAGCTGTGTTTTGGAGATATACGTGCTCCTAGATTGATATGGAGTGTTTTGAGCATGCAATCTTTGATTTAACCAATGGCTGAGATGTGTGCCGGTATCTTATTAAAATCTTAAATGTTATTTGAAAGTTCACTCGCTGTAGGCATAAACTCCTCCACTGCCTGATTTATGAAGTCTTCATTCCAGTGCTGTGCAGTCTTAAAAGATTAAAAACATAGCTTCTTGGTCAGAATCGCAAGAGCACTTTTGTGTAAACAGGCAGACTTTTTAAACTGCCACAGTGGGGGTTAGATGAGAGTGGTCGATAAAGCACAATGGATCATTGTGACCTTTCTGGCAAGCGGCAGTTGGGATTCTGATTTAAGCAAGCTATGAGCACATTATTTTTGCCAGCAAACACCAGGACAGACCGTCGATACAAGGCCTCACACCTCAATAGATTTGAAGTGCAGACATGCATAATGTGTATACAGTACTTCTGTGCTGTCTGGGCTGATAAACCCTGCCATCTTGCAGAAATGTATAGAAATTTTCAAGTTCTGGAAATGTGATACCTTTCGGTCTTCTCTGATTGTGAAATGTGAAAGGAAAAGCAGAAGAATAGAAAAACCCACTAGGTTTTTATGGTTTACGTTCATCTCCCGTGTTCCAGTTTTCTTCCAGCAGGGTAACATGGCTACTGCTGTGCAATATTGCCAATCCAACATTTTTCTTTAATCACTACAAGTAAAAATTCAAACCAAAATAAATTTTGCTGTTAACTGGATTTTCCTTCATTATGGCTGAGCATCAGTGTCCTGAAGGGAAGAGTGGATAACGTGCAAACAGAAAATCCTATGCATTACTGACCCTCACAAAACTGCATATACACACCAATAAACCAGCATCACTCTGTACAGTTCAATTACGTTTATTGACCACAAATAATATAAAAAAATAAGACTTGGAAAAATAAGTTTTCAGTAAAATAACCAGCAAGAATGAAACAAAAAAAATCACCATCTCTAAAAAAGAAAAGCATACACGAGCATCTCATTTTTATCATGGAAACCAGGAAAACAATAACCACTCACCAAGACAGATAAATATAAAATGAGTACTGAAGTAAAAGCAAGGAGATGGCATGATGATTATCATGAGTACCAGACCGAGATAAGGACTGACTGTTACTCTACTTGCCTGTGTAGTGAAATAAGGCACACAAGACACTTTGGAATTGAAACAGTTTCTAGTAAGCCACATCTGAATTTCAATTACTGGAATGCTATGACATTACTAGAAAGGTTTTCCATACCCACATTAAAAAAACGGATATCTTTATAAGATGCAAAATCAGGTGTCATACTTTCAAGTACAACAGGAAAAAAGACAATGTACCTTGTAATTTATACTAGCCCCACTCACTCAACCCTAAAATATTGGTAGTTTCAACAGACACTATCAAAGTCATACTGAAATAATCAAGATTAAAAAGCACAGATTCACCCTCAATATTTTGGCAAAAAAAGGGTGCAGCAACACAGCATATAAAAAACCATTAGTAAAGAGGCCAGTAACGGGTTGTGGCTGTCTTAACTATAAGTTAATTTACTATAGAAAAATATTTCAGCCATTTTCAGAGCATCCCTTTTTCTTTGGTTGGGTCTGCTCCACGTTTACCTAGAGAGGCCACTCTGAACCCCTTTTTCAAACTATGCTGTGGCGATGACCTCAAGAAAACAAACGGTCTGGGTAGGAAGTATAACTAACACACAAACGGTGAAACAAACTCGAAACCTCACCTCACAAGTATACAATTAGACAAGGACTCAAAAATATTTTGTCAATATACAGGGCACGGTAAAGATATATTCTGTTGTAGAGGAGGTCACCTACGGGACAGTCAAGTACAGGGAATGTATTACACTGAACTGTAGTTCTCAGAAAGAGGAACAGGACTGATATCTGAAGATGATTTCAGCTCCCCTTTGGAATGCGGCACTTCAAAGACACGATAGGCTAGCAGGTTATGCTAGCACGCATTGTGTGAGAGATGCCACATTCACTTTGGAAAGAATTCCAGAGCTTAGGTACTTCAAAGGTCTTGTTAGTAGGTTCTATATAAATGGTTTCTGTTTTATTCACTGATAAATTTGACACGACTCCAACTGTTTAGTGTAATGCACCTTGTGATGAGCATTTAAATTAATTTTTCATTTCACTATTGTTACATTTTAGATTTGGGGCAATTACGACATTGTGTGTGGAGAAGGCAAATCAAGGACGGGATGAAACGGAAAGAGAAAAAGCACTTCTTGTGCTGTTGCGCCTCTTTATGTTAGAAAAATTTGAGTTATAAAATCAGTTAATGCTGGACTTTCCTTAAAGGAATTTTGTTTGGATTATAATCAACTGATTTTCAAACTGGGATTATTACAGGGCAATTTTGCATAAAATATATGCTTGTACACACAGTATGCTTAAAAAAAACATAACACACACTTAAAGGATTCAGAGCTGACTTAACCTTATGAAAGTCTGAGTTCCCATAATTAGCTTTTACTTTATGTGCACAGCCCACCGTAACAATGCATTCCCCACAGTTTTTTAAAATGCTTAGACATCGTTTTTTCTTTTTTCAAATTAATTCAAAATGTCAAAAATTTAGATTAGCTAGAACCAGAGTTCAGGAGAATTGATAACATACCTGTGGTTTTAGAATACTGATAAAAACTGCATTTTAAATTTCTTCAGACTGTTCACCACAGCTCAATATCAAAATCACAGTGAAGAGAGAATAACCAAGATCTGTAATTAAGCAATATTAGTCGTAAGTTCAGTGATGTGTAGTACTGTGTGACACAAATTAAAAACTGAAAAAAAGAAAATGTTTTTCAAAGCAAGCTAGTTTAGATGAGTAAATTAGTAAGTCCGAAACTTCTTTTATCCATGTTTACAAAAACTACAGCAAGTGTTTTTGTGCGCATTTGTGCACCTGTGGCGTGTTTCTTATTGTGGAGGCAAAAGGCATATTTGACTGCCTTTGATTTTAATTGTCCCGAAAGGACAAAAGTACTAAATGTTTTCACACGTACCTTTTCGCCAGAGGTGTCAGAGAAGTGCAGGTACTTGAAGCAGGAAGCCGGCTTCCCGCTTTTATGATTGAACTACTTTTTCGATACCCAACCCCACCTCGTCTCATTATGTGTCCTAAGCTTCGATTACAACGCTCTCTTTGTGTTTCATAGAACTAGTTACATGGGGCCGGTGTGAAGTAACGGGGCAGAATGTGAAACAGAAGAACCGAAGAGGGAATGGTCTGATTGGACGGCGCCGGACAGAAGGTCCGGGCAGGGGTGTGTTCAGGGGCTGAAGATGTCAGCGTGCTGGTCCAGCAGGGTCCTGGTGTAGTTGTTGATGGGCCCGATGGCGCTCAGGGTCATGGCGGCGTCCCGACCCCAGAGCAGGTTGGGGCCGAACACTACCGCTAGGTTGTTGTTGTTCATCTTGTTTACCTCACACTGACCGGACACCTGCAGACAGTGGACATGACGGGAAAGGCAACGTGCTTTTAAACCGGTTGAAATTTGTCAGAGTACCTGACAGGAAGACACAGCGAAGCTCACTTTTGCTTTACAAAAAAGGACCTCCTTAATGCCCCTGCTAAGCTTGCACCTGGAAGATGGTAGACGCCGGGCCCATACCTGCACAAGGAACTGGATGAGAAACTTCAGAGAGCTGTAGTTCTCCTCTGGTAGTGTCTTCAACATGTCCTGGATTTCCCTGACCTGGGAACTGCTCTCGACATCTGCAGATCACGAAACAAAAACTTTATAGAGTGCTGAAGCCACTTTGAAGCTTCAAAACCACATGGATATTACTCCCATTACATTTATCCCAGCCATGGGTGGGGTCAACTCCATTTCAGTTCAGGGAATTGAATTCAACAGAAAAATATTTTTTCTATTCTATCATTTCCCTATTTATTGAATAGGGAACTACCTTAAACGGACATATTTTTTGCCCCTTGGTGACTTTAATGTTTTTGTGAATTAACTGTCAAAATTCAATTCGGTGGCCTGCTTGAACGAGGAGTCAAGCATAATGTACTGGCATAATGTACTTCAAAAAACTACATGTCCCTGTTGCCCCTGTGAAACAGACAGTGTGACTGCGGCTGGTGGCGGAGAGCTGCCGTAGACTCACTGTGGAAATTGACGATGCCGTTATACAGCCTGTATGTGAGGAGCGGCTCTGGAAGCTCCCTCAGAAACTTCTTCAGAATTATGGCAGCGAGGTGGATGTCTCCCTGCTCTGAGAAGTTCACCCTCTCCCCTGGAGTACACAAGCGAGCCAAAGTGCGTTATATCCCAGATAGCTGAACCGGACAGTGTTGGAGCTCAGCGGCTAAACCAGGCCGGGTTAGAGCCACTGCTACGTTCAATAAAATCTGCATGCCTGAATCCATGTCCAAACGTGTAAAGATGTGCAGCTAATGTGAACATTCTCACAGAGAAGTATTAATAAGATGAGAAAACATCAGATTTTCAAGAAGAATTTATAATAAAAAGAGAATACATCCGATTTCACAAAAACATTTTATTCCTGATTTTTTTTTTCCTGGTTTTTCCTTTTGTAGCTTTATGCTATATCTTTTATCCTGTGCCTGGCACCCACCTGAGTTGTATTTGTGCTGAATACTCTTGACAAGGTTCACGTTGGCTGACCTGCGGAATATGCCCTCTGTTTCCAGACCTGACAGAAGGAGGAGGGCGTCGTTAGGAGAAGAGGGGTAGGACGGTACGGCTAGCCTGTCAGGATCACTCTTCCACTCGGTGACTGAGCTTCACGCAACACTGGGCTAAATTAGCCCGGTTGCCATGGCATTTCCCTGACATTTCACTTTTGAGGGTAAAAAAAACAAAACAAAAAAAAACAACCTCCCATGAAAATTCTGCCATAACAGCATATGAGACTCTGAATTATGAAGAGAGGGGGAGAGGACAGAGGTCCGGGTCACTGCGATATCCCAGGATTCATTTGGACAGCTGCAAGTCGCCAAAACTGAAAGGGTGACACACTGTATGGTCCAAGTGATGGGTACTGATAAGTGGGACAAAAGTGGCCAGGAGTAAGGCGGGGGAGGGGTAGGGAGAGGGGGACTGGGCGGGGGGAGATAGCAATTTGAGGGCATCTGAAACAACGTTGTACTGCTAGCTGCTGCTATTGGAAGGCTCCGTCAAATATTCATACAGATTTAGAACTGTTTATTGATAAATAATAAAAAAGGCCCATATCAAAGAGTACTTTGAACCTGGGAACCAAAGCACACACTGTATATGGTAGAGGATGATCCAAGGAAATAAAAGCAACACCACTGGTCATGAAGTCTAAGATTTAACTCACCGTGTTCTTTTAGGAAGCTGATTGTCTCTCTCATCACCATGGGAACACTATCATTGTCAGCACTTCTTGCTTTTAACCTTTCCACAAGAAAAAAAACACAGGCAATCTTAAAATCAGGAAAAGATGAATCTACATATATACAGTTGTATAAATACTAGAATATGATTTCTTAAAAATACATACTTCATTATGATGAATTGATACAAGATTTGATTTTGAACTTGCTTATGCAGCAGCAGCATTCTTGCCCAATTCATAATCAGCAATCTGTGCCCATGGCCTAGATTCGAATAGCTTCGACCGTCCTGAATTTTAACTTAAAATGAATTGCCATCATTATTTTTTTCCTTCTGTTTTCACAGTTTGAGGAAGGTAAGCCATCAGTGAAATCCAGATGAACTGTTCGTGGGAGAGGGGAACTGAATCCAGAACGGACACCTATATATGGGAGACGCGTCTCTCCTCCAATCAGCAACAGCTCCCTTCCTGTATTGTACAGACTCCAGGGTGTAGAACAGTCAGTTTCGTAGGCGAGTGCATCGGAGGTGTGAATTTACATTAGCTGCAGGGCATGTGTGTGCCACTGTGGCAAAACAGAGGCATAACTAGCACTGAAAAATCAATAGAATGAAAAAAGCGGTTGTCGGCTGTGGGTGGAAGTCAGGAAAACGTGAAAGGGAAGTGCAGGTACCCACACAGACAGGGCAACGCCAAACTGCTGGTGGGGCAGCGGGGGGCTGGGAGGGCGGACACCGGGCACCTCAGGAGAGGGCTTCAGCGAAGCCTTGATCTTCTCATCGTAGCTGAGGAGAAATAGGGGAAGAGAAACAAACTCTGATTACCTCACCTCAAACCCAGCCACTGAAACCAGGTTCACCAAAGACTTACAGTAAGGTGAATGACCTGCCCCAACCACAGACCACAGCTGACATCAACAACAATTCACTGTTTCATCACCAGGCATAAAACCCAGACCTTAAAGCCTATATTGGCTTTATAAAATGACATAGTTTTAATACTAAACATTGTTCAAATGAGCCACTCAGCAACAGTTTGTAGTGCATTTAGAAGTGGTAAAAAAATGATGCTTATAAATGTGTTTGTGAGGCGAAATCCTTACTCTCTGACTCGCGTGGGAATCACCAGCTGTTTACACTTCACAATGTCCTCCAGCTCACTCAGGTAGTTGATGTAATTTATCTTTTGTCCAAACTTAAAGCTGAGGAGAAATTGTATTTTTACAATCGTTACCTGACAATGGTCGATTATCCACCTCCTACACATCATTTGCTAGGTTAACATGCAATTCCAGGACTTTTCTAAATGAATTCATCAAAAGAAATGAAACAAAACAGCCTTTTACATAATAGACCAGTGGTTGAAGTTCTCACACCACTGGTCCACAGGAAAGCTATGTGGCATTTGTGAACAAATTTGCAGAATGAGAAACATGTAGTCAGATATTACATTGCTTTGCTCAAACAAACAGGTGCAGACAACCACTGAAAGTTTGTGTCAATACACATTTCAAGCATGCTAGTTTTCTGTACTTAAATTTAAGATTAAGTGGTTCTCAATCTGAACCGGTGCAACAGTACACACACTGAGTTACTGCTGTACCATGTTCAAACTACACTGTTTGGAAATCATACCCTATTCAAATTCCCAGTAGTGCACCAAGTAATGCTTCTAGTAATCTTAACCCCATGCACTTACGCCACTGTTCTTTGTTCCTAATTTTAAAGACACGTCAGGCTTTTCAAACAGTCATTTCAGACCCATTGTCCTGGCCAAATAAAGCGAAATGTGAGTCATCTTACAAAATGATTTCACGTGATGATAAAAACCGCTTCATCCATCTGTATTCTGATAACAGATACCTGTAACCGACAGCTTAAAGGTCTCCGTTTGGTCATTTACCTGATGAGTGGTTTGAAGAGAATGAGCATTGTCCTGATGAACATGGTGGGGTGCACAATGTACAGAGCCTTGATGTTCTTCTTATACCTGCAAGCAACAGAGAGCACTGCGGTCAGAGAGGAATATTAGATGATGGAGCTGGACAGGAACATTAGATGACGGGTAACCGCTAGTAAATATGGCGCTGCTGAACAAGAAGGGTCTCAATTTTGTGTGAGCTTACAAATGCTGTAGTAATACATATGAAATATACTCTGTAACAGACCGTCATTGTTTTCCACTTTGATTTAAACCTATAAATATCATCCCATGGTGCTGAAAAAGAATCCTGATTTGAGATATTGAAAAAAAGCTGTAATAAAATATTGGATTTTCCATTTTTGTAAAGATACTGCCCAAGAGGATAAGGCTGTCTTAAATCCAGTCTATTTCTTGTGATTGAATCAGTTTTAACTGGAAGGCATCCCATCTAGAAATATCTTTCCAAGTCTTTTCAGCGCATCCTCCAAACAGAAAGCACATACTTCCTCAGAATTAGGGACAAGGCACAATCTGCGGTCCTTCATGATTTGGTCACTAATAAAGCTGTAGAAAATGAAAGTTCTGGCAACAGAAGCAACTTTTTATGTGACGTATATGGGGTTTGACAACCTGGTACCACAGATAGTGCTGGAAAGTCAGAGCATTATTTCAGTGAAGGGACACCACAGAAAGAGATGCGCACAGACTCACTTTCTGTCAAACTCTCGGTAGGCCTCTCTAAGCCAGGTGAAGGAGGGCTTGTTCCTGCTGGTGAGGCCATGGTGGAAATAGATCAGGGTGTAATCACTCTCCACATACTGGTCCAGGGTTTGTTTCAGGTACCTGACAGTGTACAAAATGATCACAATTGCTACCTTCAAATACTACAATATTCCAAAGATGAGCTCTATACTTTGTTAAATTTTTACACATAGCATCTAAATAACTGACGACTAATAGTGAACAGCTATTTGAACACACGCATTTAAAACCT
Organism: Anguilla anguilla; assembly: GCF_013347855.1. Classification (NCBI taxonomy): domain Eukaryota; kingdom Metazoa; phylum Chordata; class Actinopteri; order Anguilliformes; family Anguillidae; genus Anguilla; species Anguilla anguilla. The sequence continues at coordinate 44,298,819 of NC_049205.1, forward strand.
TTATTAACCCCCTCCACAGCACCCCAGAACACAAACCATTCAAAAGTGAATCCATCACATTCCATTACTTAACATTCCACAGGCAAAAATCTACATCAGGATTAAAGCTGACCTTCACCTAAAAACACTTCCTTTTCCACAAAAGTAGTTATGAATGCATTACATTGTTCTATGAATACCATTCAAGTCTCGTACCATTTTAAGATTTTAAAGATAATGTTCCACTGCAAAGTTCTGTTAAGATATTTGCGCTCACATTTTTAAAAAGTCTAGCAATATGAGCATTTACGCTGGCATTCAATTTTGTAAATTAATATGCGACGCGCAAGATCCACGCTGAGTGCAGTACTGTAAAAAATAATAATTCTGTCAATTCAGTAAATAATAGAAGTCATAACAAGTGCTAACTGCAGATAACTGTGACACTGCTGAGCTGAACCTCTCACTCCTAAGTCTTAATGCGGTCGGGGATAAGAGCAAAGCAGGCGTGGGGAATCACCCAGGAACTGCTGACCGTGGCAAACTGAAAAGCAGGCACTCACAAGAGAAGATGGAGGTGGTTCAGCTCGTGCTGCGGGGGCATGCGACAGGCATTAAACACGATCACCTTCCTGCCGAAGTTGTCGTCACCTAGACGCCACAGGGGAAAGGAGCGCCACGTCAAGGCATTGTGGGTAAAGAACACTGCCGGCGAAGCCACGGATAACAACGAGAGGGAACTCCAACACCACGGTAATGGCTTTACCTCATGAGACGTGAGATTTCTGGGTGGTTTGGAGAGGCTGAGAGTTTGAATCCAGGCTGCAGCAGGGCTGTTGTGCCCTTGATTACGGTAACCTCACACGACCTTTGCTGCTTCAGCCCGTATCCAGGGGTATAAATAAGTAATGTTCAAAATGTCAGCTGGGTAATTCGATCTCCATAAGAGCATCTGCGATGCCGATAAATAATGTAAACAATATATGCGTAATGGGATTCAGCTTAACGCTCCCCCCGGGAAGTTAATGTTCATCAGCTGCCAAATGTAGTGTAACAGTTTTACAGAACAAACACTTCACGCTGTGTCCCTGAGATTCCACGCAGCGGAATCATCCTTCAAACAGTGCATACCGCGGCTCTGGAATGATGCGTAGCGGTTTTACAGAATGCACGTTTCATGCTGTAGTTCCTGAATGCCTGTACAGGAGTAGCACACCATTACTGTTTCATATTGTAGTCTCTTAAATTCTGTGGAGCTGTACTACAACATAAACATTTCACGTGGCCCTGAAAAGCTGTGTTGCAGTATGAAAATATACACAGTTCACACTGTGGCTCTAAAATGTTACGCTGCAAAACTACTGAATAAAATTTCAAGTCAACTACATTTATCAAATGACTTCCCCTAAAAATTAATCCAAGATTTCAATCCCTTGCAGTCCTGTTTTCTTAAAGCATTCTCACCTGACATGAGAGTATTAGCAATTAATTTGTAGATGTACTTGTTAGCTTCAAAGCACTCAGTTACTCCAATGAACAAATTAACCCGATAGCACAATTCTGGTCCAAAACTCCCAATTTATTCTCAGATTGTATCACAATTTGTATCAGGCATAGATCTGTATCAATGACAAGTTCTATCAGCTTTCATTTTTAGGTTTGCAAATGCTAATAACTAATTAATATTACAGAAAATAAAGTGAACACCCCTATTTTGGTTTAATCTCCATCTGAGATTAAAATAATTTCTTTCAATTTTAAGTTATCCTTATCTTCACATGTGTATAACATATTCTTAGCATGCAGCCATGCTAAACAGAAGAAGAAAGAACATAAACTTTAGAAGCAGGTGAAGTATTTCTACACTTGGAAAGGACTGAATCATTACAAAATTAATCCTGGCAAAAACAGAAAACTAGTCGCACTTACAGGAGTACTCAGCTCTACGTACATACTGTACAAATGAAATTTGAGACATCGTTTCATTTTCCACGGTTCTGTTTGATATAAACAAGCCTTTAGGTTGATAAATTCATCATGGTTTATATCAGCATTCAAATATGTTCCTAGCAAAGCAATCCTTGTCATGAATAAATTCTACATACTTTCCCGACGACGTTCTCCCCAAATAATGATGGGGTGTGAAATTAAGCAGGCCACTGGGAAATCTACTGACCGCGTGTTTGGGATGGTGACAGAACAAAACGTTTCCATGCAGGTATGGAATTTAACTCATTTAATAGTTCAGGAGGCTTATAGCAATGCAGTTAAATCAAACCACCAATTCATCTCCCAAGAGAAGGCAAGAAAGGGCTTAAGCTCAGCTCAGCCTATCCTCCGCTGAACTTAGCCTGGTAAATGGTCAGATGGTAAGACTTGGATATGTTCTGACAAAAGAAAAACATTTCATATGATGAAGACCTTACCTGCCACCTCGACGATTTGGTGCCTGGCAATATCTTCATACGTCTCAAGCGGTTTTGGGTAGGGCCCTTCCCCGAGCTGACTGGGGATGTCTGTGTCTGTGAGGATCAAAGTTTTTGGAAATCAGAAATGGTATAGAACACAGTAGGCTTATACCTCATGTGCAATACTGGCTCAAATACATTCTGTTGTCTTATTGCAACATGTCCACCCAGACAATAAACCATCTGGCTTGAAAGAACAGCAAATATTAGTTTAAAACAGCACTCAAAGCTTTATATTTGGAAACAGATATAGAATAGGCGTAATGTACACAGGGCACAATCTCCACAGAGCTGATAAAAAAGAATAGGAATCAGAAGGACTCCTGGCTCTGACCTATGGCCTTGGAATACAACTCCCAGCAAGCTGCAGCGAGCCAAGCTTCTGTCAACACCAATCTGCGAGCAGGAGCCGCGCGGAGTAAATGCATGCAGGGGCCTTCTCCTTGCATTAGACACATACGAGGAGCAACCTAAGGGCAGAGACAGCTCGGCGCACTTCATTTGTTCTGGTCTCCGATTCAATTAATCTCCTCCTCGTCTCTTAATGAGACGGCCCATTATCACGCTCCCGTCACATAGCGCCGCGGCTGCTTCAAGACGAGGTTAATTCAGCAAGACTAGCTGAGTTCCGAAACCTTCCGATGATGTCACCCCCCGACCCCCCCATTCGCCTCCCAGCCCCCGTGTTAGAGACTGATTCAAACGGTACTGAACCGGAACCTTTACTCTTGCCTCCGCTGCCCATTAAACGTGGGGTGCATAATCAGCCTTGTTTCACCCCGTACGAGCGCGGCGAATGATCGCACTGGAGAACGGCGCTCTACGCCAGAGCCGCAGTTAACAGGACTGCTTACCGAATCAGAGGGCGGGAACAGCGACCTACACAAACATTACAGAAGGCTCAAGTTAGCTAATGCTATCCTAGCACCGCGGACCACGAATAACAACGTCCGCAGCCGGACTGGCGTGCAGTATGATGGGAAGGCTGGGGTAAACCTGGACCCGAAAGCAGCCGGGCGGTCACTCCGAGAAACCCTTACATCTCATTTGTCAGAGAACCTTATGTGGAATGTTCGAACATCCACACTTTCATTTCTCCTTTCAGTTAGGAAGGGCCAAAAGTGCAGTCTACATGTTTCACCTGATTCTGAAAGGTCCAAATACACAACACAATATAAAAAATATTAGCAGACATAGAACTACATAAAATAGCACCATAGCTTTTGTGCTCCTTTAATACAGGCACCCATGACATGAGTCAATGACTCCTCTCTACAATACAAACCACACACATGCTACACTACCTCTCTCACAGACAGCAGCTCACCTTTAATTGGCCAGAAGCCAGAAGGCACACATACAAGGGTGACCCAGGTACCCTTGAGTACACCCTACTCCTGACAGGATTAAACAAACTGTGTCCCAGCATAGTTAAATTACCTGAAATATACAAATTCCTACTACAGATACATTGGTAACACTCTCAGCGCAGCAGCTACATCTCAGTTAAAATAAAATAAAATATTTTGTTCAACTTTGCGTGTAAAAGCCACCATGGCTGTGAAACGTAGCAACACTTGTTCCACTCAAGTGGTTGAGGTTGAGGATGCAGAATTTATCTACCAAACAGTCAACACAGACTAGATATCCCATAATCTCAATTCTCACACTTAAGAGACGTGGAAATCCCAGAAGTATGTTCTCAGGCCAATGTCCTCTCTTTACTTCTCCTTTTAAATGTCTTATTTTTACCTTTTTCATTACAATGCCCTTTGTAATGTTATAATGGTGCCCTTTGTTTTGTAAAATGCCCATTTGTCTTGATAGTACTGCAGGCATTTCTGTCTCTACACTGGTGTTCTGTACTAGTACTAGTATATGTACTATTTTTAGGCCGCTCTGTGAAATGAACGAATGCAAATGGCGTAGTGGACACGCAGGCAAGTGTCAGGGCACTTACCGGACTTGCTCAGGCTGTCCATTTCATCCGCCAGACATTTCCTGTCCTCCATGGGGGACAGCTTCAGCTGGTCCAGGGAATTATTGGGGGTGTCCTCTCCCGCGAGGTCCTCCTGAAAATCAACGAGCAGTTCCGAAGCCATGGCATGGACGCCTTCTCTGCAGCAGCCGGCAACAACGGCCGTGTCAGGTGCTCAGTACACCCCTGTCAAAAACACACACCTCCTGTTACAGGGAGAAGGATTAAACACAACCACCAAAAAACGGGCCACAATTAAACGCACACTTACTTCTAAAGGACTTTTGCTTAAGGGATCCAGGACACGAGCATGTGTTTCTTATCTACTATGAGAAGAGATATGCACAGTTTCTGCAAACGTGAAGCTTATGTAGTGAAAAGCTTCACACGTCATTCGAACATGTGCTGTGGTCTAAACTGCACCTCGCAGTGAGGAACTAAAAGTGATGTCTTATTATCTGAACGGAGTTCATTCTGAGAAGCCGTGATTACCATACCACAGATCAGCCCACAGCTTCCGATGGTCAGCTCAGCTGAGAGAGGCTAAGGGCAGATCAGTATGGACGGATGCACAAAAATATCATTGCATTATGAACATAGGCTTATTTTGCACCTTGCTAATGGTGTGCCTACTCCAAATGTGTCAGTGTTTCGTGCAAGAACATGACCCATTTTTGTAGCACATTATGCACAAATCTACTTTGGTTAACACCCCAAGCTGAAACAACCTTTAACCTTGATGGTCACATGCTTAACTTCCTCCCTTTTCCTGTTCTCTGCAAAACCAGTTCACTGTATCAAGTTCAACAGATCTGATAAGATGGACCTTAACTGTAGACCAGAAGCGCAAGTACTGCAAACAGAAAAAAAAAAAAAGATCATATCATTGGAAGGCTGCATTTAAAAAGATTGCACAAATTCTTCACATATGTAGGCTAATCCAATAACTAGATAACAGTGGACTCACTCACTCACCACTTTTTTCTGAATGGGGTGAGTTTTTCAGGGCCTTTCGCATATTTGTGTTTGACTCATTTGCGCCTGAAAATAGTTTTAAGCCCATTTTGGGTCACTGCAATTGAAACTGAATTTTGAAGCACTTGTGCTGGACAAAATTATGTTTAAAATTCAGTAACAGGTCAGCAGTGTCATCTGTGTATGATAAAATGCAATGACTAACCGACTTTGAGCATATGCTGACATTTTTAAGAAGGAGTCGAATGGGATGGACACGCCTCCCAGTGTGGGGACAGCGTAAGGATTCATGGGTAAAATGCTTGACTTCTGTCCCCAAATAAGGAGCCATTTCTTTCTCTACACAGACTGAAAATCTAAAAGCCTGACTGGTTCAGCAACGCAGCAGTGACTTCCAATCAGGAGACAAGCCGGAGCCACAAGCACCTTAAGGCAATGCAGACATTTCAACATTGCATATAAATAAGGGTTGTCAGTTTAGCAGACTTAATAAAAAATGGCAGCTCCTTTGATGGACCCTGGCTAGGACCATCTTCAGAGGCAGTGTTGCCTGTGCTTCAAGGCTTGAGCAGGAAATAGGCTTGGCTGTGCAAACAAGTCCTTGCTGTTTTTTCAGATGCAATCTGCTGCGACATTTTGTTTCCTTAAATACCACAGCTGAAAACAAGCTACGTGCCCGTGTATGCATAACCCACTGAAGACAACCTCATTAAGAGAAAAATGTTCCAAGAGTTTGCAGTGTATTTATGCTGACATGCATCATTTTAACTTCAGTGCAGAAACGGGTTTGCATGTGACCCAAACAAGGGAGGCCACAGAGTTTTTGTATAAGGTTTCTCCATAATCCATGCTGCAATCCTGTACTCAAAAACCATGCAATTACCTACTCTTCAAGTCCATCAGCAGCTGTGGCCTTTACTTTACCAAGAACAGAACAAAACAAAAAAGAAAAGCAGCGTGGCTTTTGTAACAACGTAGTGTACCAATGTATGATAACTAATCTGCCAAATCATCCACCTAAATCCTACTTTGGACATTAGTTAAGATCACACTTCATTACATGTAACAGGTTGGCGACCATTTGTTTTCCATACCAACATTAGGATACAGTAGGTAAATTATCAATTGAACACGTATTCGCTTATCTCCCCTGCGAACAAATGCAGGTGTTCACAAAAAGTCCCATGTGTTCAAACAGATTTCTGCAAACAGATTATAAACATCTGCTTCTTAGAACTCAACATAATATTTCGATGTGCTTCGTACTACTCGGTTCATTGTTCGTCCTTGTTACGTTCGGGTCCTTCAATACTGTTAACATTTTAAACATCTGGCTAACTTCATTCATCTACAATATAAATTCATGTGGTATTCCGTATTCGTACAATTACCCATGTTAAAAATGCTCATAAAATGCTGTAGCTAACGCTAACGCTATATGAACCAATGCTAGCTAAGATACAAATGCTTAGCATTCCTAATGCTAGCTAAGCTTATGTACAAATGTCAATTAGTTCCTACACCAGGACTTTCTCAGAAAGTATTTAATGCAATGAACAGATTTCTGATTTAGCTATTGATACAAGGCATATGCATCGTTAGAAAATAACGCATCGTTCCACATAACAGCGATATGTAGCTTTACTGGGGATATCTAATTTTAGACACTGACAGAAAGTTCAAGCTCTATATATTTAATATTATTGTATTATTTTCGCTCAATTTGTCTCGACATTTTGAATGGATAGTGGAAAGTAAAACGTATACCCTTAGCTAACGATTTTCAATAAAATAACAGCGCAAGTTAGCTAATAGTTAATAAGTAAATACTTGCCTAAATACCAAATATTATTAACGTTAGCAAGTTGCCACCATGTTGAGCTAGCTAGTTAGTTAGCCATATATCGTGAAATCTAGCAACCATGACATCAAGAATGCCACAGCAAGGGTGACATCATGGACTTGGAGAAAATAAATCAATCGGTGCAAGTCGCAGGAGCTGCCGCTGTGCAAAGAAGAACACAGCTAGCCAAGTTAGCTTCGCTGTCAATACCCTCTGGTCAGCTAGCTAAACTAACGTTAGCTAAGTATACCGGCTACCGGGCATCGCAGCTACCATTGCTCATACTGGGTGTGTCTGTCAGATACATTCGATATGTCTAAAATAATAGGTAACGGCAATATCTAGCCTTAGCAAATCAATCCTATTAGTTTGGTTTAGAGACCTATGTGTTTCAGTCAACAATGTGTCTGTTGATTGACAGATTTTTGAATATTTCTAAACGTTAGTTAGCTGACCATACAAGCTACAGTTAAACTGTTTAACGTTAGGTACATAGCTACTGTAAGTCAGCTAGGTAGCTAACTTCGCTCGTTCGCTGCTACGACCACACCAATTTTGCTAGCTAACGTTAGCTGTTCGCCATTAGAAATGAAATGTATAGCTAACTGTAATACACTCTGAAAGGGCGCAGGCGCACGTGGAACCAAAGCTGAAAACAAAGAGCGAAAATTAATCTTGCCTTCTCTTTAAGACTGGCGGTTTTGTTGAAGCCGAGCTGAGTTTCACGTCTCCTTCGTTTTCCCTCCTCAGACAACCCACAGTCCTTCTGTCACAAACATCCGGTTAGTGGGCGGATACAGATACCCTGTCAGCAAATCCGTAGACGGTTGGCAAATCATTCTCTCAGCCATAGAATCAATGTTCATTGCATAGAATACAGTACAGTACTCCCAGTCCAGAATACGGTTCTGTTTCCCAGTTTCGCTCAGTGTGGAACTGGTGTTAGTTTACGACCCTGGTCAAATCCGGGAATTTGCAGCAGCCTGCGAAAAGGCGGCTTTATAGCCAGTAAAAACTAGATTTTGGATTTAACATTTTTTGACACCAGTATGGATTATTGGGCCTCATTCACGAAACGTGTGCGGTCGCATTTGAGCGTAAACTGTGTGTAAGAACGTTTCCGAGAACATTTCGGCATTCACTTTTTTTCTTATCTGTATTTGTTAATGGCTATTTCCTTATGATGATCACACAAACAAGATTGCGCTTACATTTTACAGTCAGCATTCATCACGTCATATATCTGGGATACACGCAAAAACAAAGGTCTGCACATGTGTCATTAATCCAATATTTGGTTTTTCATAGGAACATTTTAAAGAACACAAGTACGAATAATTTAAGAAAGGTTTTGTGACAAGGTTTTGTATATATCAGCGTATTATTCTTTTATGAAATATTATAATGGTTATGGTTATAAAATGTCTAGATTTTTCAATAAAGAATGTCAAAATGTGAAATGATTCTGGTATAATGCCATTTGGTTTGTTTAGCAATTAAAATATAACAGAAACAATTATAGTAAGTTCTAACTTTTTATTTTTTTTCGAAAAAAGTATAACATTTGATTTCAAGAAATCACTACATAATTAGGCTGGCCATCTCACACCACTGTGGCATTGATACAATTTGCAGTAAACCAGATACATGAAAACAAATGGTTGGCAATTACTTCTGCTGAGCAGGATGTTAAACTAATATGTATAACACACAGCCAGTGTAACTTGTACTATGACATTGTGCCTTTCTCTGAACTTGGGAAGATGGGAATAAGAGCTTTATCACAAGTAAAAGGACACAAACGACTGGTCAATAATGACAGCACCTTCCTATCAGTCTCTTGCATAAGTACATAACAACATTGGGCACAGCATAAAGCTAGTGTGATATTGTGAGCACTTGTACAGTTTGGCTGTGTGTTGTCCTCACGTATCCCAAAATTCCCTTTTGCCAATCCCTCTATTAGTGTATTTCCAACTGGAACCATTTTTGCTGGGATAGCAATCATGTGCCTTTGTAGATTGACCCAGTGTATTATATTGTTTTGTAGACTTTAGTCTCAGATTGAAAAAAAAAATCATAACTGTGGGCTGTGGAGAGGTGTCTGTAGACACACCCTACAGCCTGATACTGAATCCTGAGCATGCATTAGTGCTACCAAGGTAGAGAGGGTTTTAGATCAGATGGCATGTCTCTGTGCAACTCCTTTGGCCAATAGGATGTAGCCTATGCAGTCGGACCGAATCAACTGCAAATGAAAAATAGTTGTCTGGCATAATGACTATACAGCTCAACAGTTTATGTGCAGAGTGAAAGGGTTCAGAAGCTAAAAACACACTTCGGAGGAGAGTGTGGTAGTTGGCACTCTTCCAAACGGCCAAAGGACATTGCAGTGGACATGCACACACACACACACACACACACACACACACAGGTCACAGTCCTTACAACTCCAGCATGTATGCACAATAACAGAACAGAATCACTCAGAAGCCCATTAGTTAGTGCGTGTTTTGTTTATTTGTTTGTTTGGTGCCTGTGTCCCTCATAGTTTTGGAAGCAATTTTTAAACATGTCTGTTTTGAAAACATACACAAAATTGTGACAGGAAGAGAGAGCGGACCTATTTTTGAGTTATTATGGGTTTCTTTTTGAAAGACTAGAGGAAACATGCTTTGTGTCAGTAATTTGACTTTTTTTTACACAGAAAACTTTTTTTGTTGAGACACTGCATGATCATTCTTCCCCTCTCCAATGAACAGTAGATGGCGATAAAAGGAATACAGATTAGTGCAGTAAATCGTGGAAGGAGAAAGGAAAGAAGTGAGGTAACGGTGGCTGAATAACGGGCTGTTTAGACAGATTGAAGCATTTGCTCCTTGTGCCTGGAAGCCTCAAACAGTACAGGAAAGGGCAGGCCAAAGACAGCAGCCGACAGCCGAGCAGAGGTTCATCATGGACGGGAAGATTCGAAAGCATACATAGTTAGCTGGGAATTGTAACTGCATGTGACAATAACATTTTGGAACTTCTGTGGTTAATATGTATCCGGACTTGCTGGTTTCTAACGATAATTTGCTTGCTGGGTAGTCTGCAATCCATCTTTGGAGCAAAAACTGTACAGCAGGAAGGAAATCAGGGTCGTTAGCTAGCTAGCAAGCAAGCTTAGCCTGCTTCAAGAGCTGGGTTGCTGGGCCACGAAACAATCTTCTTAACAAGATATCAAACTGGATGAATAAGTAGAAGTAGCAAGCCAGGTTATTATACGGTAGCGGGAATAAGTACCGTCGTGCTTACATTTTTTATAATGTGTAACATTTTTCTTGTAGGTTAGCTGGCTTTTAAAAATAAAGCTTCACTCCATTTTGTTATGCAAGGAGGTTTTGCAAGGTGGCCAACGTGTTAGTTTGCTGGTTGGTTAGTTAGCTAGCGAGTGGCTGCGAAATCAGCTGCTTGCTTTCGGGCTTGTTTCTGGTGTGGAAGACTTTTAAAAAGGACCTGAAGCTAACAGTTACTCTGTCGAATTTAGAAGACGCCTTTGGCCATGGCAACAGAAGTGGTTGAAACCGAAACGGAGCTGGGATACAACGTTAACGTTACAAGTGATATGGATTTAAACAAAAGTAATCCCGAACCAGACACACCCAGGATATTTGAGAACCTGGAGAACGGGCCCACGGAAACTTTGACTTCGGAAGAAGAAGAACCTGAAATCATACGAAAAAAGACGGAGCCTTTGTCGGAGAGTGCTGGGGACACATTATTGCAGAGTCCAACCAATGCAGGTGATCCACTACAGAAAACGACAGCGCTAGACAGCGGAGAAAAACCAGAGGAGACGCGGGTGCGAAGCTCGAGTCCAGTCGAGCTCTCCCAGCCGTCCCCACCAGGAGACAGTGGAAGGTGAGTGGCACCTTTGGTTTGCTTGGTGTCTTACAGCTCGCTGGCTAAATATTGCCGGGCCTGTGCATTGTATCCAGGTTAAATCAAACAGCTGTTGGGTGGAATGTTCTTGTTATTTCGATAACTGACGTTAGCTAACCTTACCTGACATTCAAATGATGTTGTGGTTACGGGAGGGGTTTTCAAACTCTGTCCTGGGATATTCTGGGTATGTTGATTTTAGTTGCAAACCCAGTCACAATCCTTGAAAGCAAGCGTTTAATTGTTCTCAGTTCAACACTTTTTTTGTCTATCTCATGATTTTTTCTCTCATTTCATATGATGTCTAAAATAGGCCTACCTGTGTAACATGCGTGAAGCATCGTCTCAGTCCCAGGACTTCTCAGGCATGTCAACTAACGTATGGCCATGCTGTCATTATTGAACGTGGCACATTATTTTTATTTTTTGTTTTAATCATAGACTGACTGGTAAAAAAAACTTTAAAAAAAAAACATTAAATAACTGAATTCAACAAGTGCATTTGGTCAAGTGATTAAGCCTTCATCAGATTCTCCCCAGGACTGGATTTTAAAACCATTTAATGTAGGGAACACTAAATTACAGCTCTGAGGCACGCATGAACTAGTCGTGGTGTTGCTGTAGTTTCACGTGTTGTTTTCTGCCATATTCTGGGTTTTTGTTAGGCAATGTTAACCCCAATGATTGTGCTAATAAATAAAAGTGACTCAAATGTTCTGATAGTAAATCTACACGTCTACACAGCTTGGGTTTCTTTTGGGATGTATTTGAAAGCAGCACTATTCTTCCAATAAAGCAGTAGGCCTACTTTGTACTGTCATGCTCATACTTAATATCTGAATATCACAGTAGTTACTGCTAGTATTTTCACTGCAGCCATGAACCCCCCCCCCCCCCCCCCCCCCCCCCCCCCCCCCCCCCCCCCCAAATTTTGTGATGCTACTAAAGAAAAATTAATGAATGAACAGGCTGTTCCACCCACATGTGGACATATCATCTCAAAGTGACTCCCAGAGAATGCCTGTTTGCTTAAAAAATGAGTGTTTTAAGCTTGGAAAATCCACAGAATGGAGCGTTTTTCATACTTTAGCTGAAGTCTTTTATAATCGTGTCCCTCGGTGGTTGGGGTGAGCTAGAGGCCTAAGAGGATTTGAGAAACTCCACAGGCAGCAGCCTTTACAGTGGACTAATATGTTCCAAATAGACCTACATGTTTTCATTATTTAAATGATAACAGCAGCCAGAATTCTCCTTCTGGGCCCTGGATTTCCACCCCCTCTTCTTACTATATCAGAAATATTTTTGCCAACTATTAGAGTGTTACCAAGAGAAAATAACATTTGCACAGCAGGAGATTGTGACCTAACCACATGAGCAGGTACACACTGAGTGCATGGTACATCCTTGACTCCTTGTCACGTTATTTCACTGAGTTGTGCTAACCGTAAAAGTTGTGCTTTAATTAGTGGGCTGTTTTATCAAGGTAGTTTGTTGAGGTTGTGCAATCAGGATTACTGGTTGGCACAAGCTTTGACAAAAAGCCTGTCATACTTTTGTTGGTGGAAGACTGAATGACATTTGTAAATGAGAATTTGTTCTCAATCACTTTTACCTGGTTAAATAAAGGTTAAATTAAAATGAAATTAAATTTGCGAAAATAAGCAGACTTACTTGTGGTCTACGTGATTGGACGTACTGATTCTGAGCAATAGTAACGCATAAATATCACTCCAACGTTTAAAACAAATATTTTACAAAGAAACATTCCCTTATCCTATCACCTTTATTAAATTTATATCTATCATGGAATTTTATACATCATTTTACACTTTCTTTCCTCTACCAGCTTTCTTGTGTTTTTCCTTTATTCTTTAATCTCCTCATCTCCATTAACCATCAGGGTTCCCCTTCTGGGTTTTTGTCATTGCCTTCTATGCTCTAAAGATCTGACTGGATTTGAATGTTGAAGGGAATACCCACCCCACAGAAGTGGTGGACAAGTCTGGTTATATTAACTTCTAAAAGCAACCTTTACCCAAATTTGGCAGGTAGCCTAGGTCTCAACTTCAAGCCCTTTTTTGAGTTTTAGGTTCTAGATATTTGCAAAGAGAGTTTGCAAAAGCTGGATTTCAGTGGAAACACAAGTCAGAGGTTTCTCATTGCAAAATTATCTAGGTCAAGAAATTTTACTCGCTCAGAAAATAAATTCCTCCTAATCTGTTGGTAGACTGTGTTCTAAGAAAGAGGTTTTAGCATTTGACTGCAATTAAAGAGAACTAGGCCAGCAGTGTGGACTTGTGCTTAGAGCCCCAGACTCCTAAACAGTGAACTGCACATTCAAATCAGAGTTGTGACGCTGCTTGTGTCACTCTGAGAAAGGTACTGTAATCCACTTAATATCCAACTGTGGATAATATGTCAAAACGGTAGCTTTGCCAAAAATGCAGGATACAGTGTCAAACAGTAAAAGGAATTTCTGTAATGTCCACACTTTTCCTCCTTCTCTTACAGTGGCTGTTTTATGTCATAGAATGAAATTTGAGGTGGAAACTCGCAATTTACTCATTGTGAAATTGCATTTATTGCAGAAAGCACAGTGCAAACTTTGTGTAACTAATGTGTCTGGAAGTGAATATTATTGTAGTTTTCAAGATTAGTGCTTTGAAGGGCTCTGCACTGTAGCAAAATAGAGGGCCTGCTGAAGATGGTGGGTGTGTAAGGTGATTTTCCTTCTCATCCAGTGTAGGAATGACAGGCATATCTAAGCCTTTACTCCCTGCTTCTCCCCGTTGTTCATTAAAGGTGAAAGGCAATCCCTTTGTCTAAATGTACACCAAGGGCCAGATTTACTAAAGGAATGTGATTGTTTTTCCAATGCAAAAGGCAGTTGCTGCAAGGTTGTGATAGCTACAGTATGTTGGATTTAGGCTACTAAACAGTCACAATGGGACAAATTTGCTATTATGATGTCATTTGCAGGGATTACATCACTCTGCAACTTTTTATTGATACATCGTTAAATGTGTACATGCATTTGTTTACCTGGAGTGAATGCACTAAAACAGGGTGGTGATTATGTAAAATAGGCCAATTAAGTATTCCGTCTAATTTAATAAAGCATACATTAATTGCAACTCCTCTCTTTGCATGAGAATTTTAGAACTCCTGAAAGCAGGCGGTAATTTGTCTGTGCTGATATAGCCTATATAGCTCACACACAGGATGCCAGGGAAGAGTGCCGGGCTGCAGCAACACACCTTGTGGGCTGCATGGGGTGGAGGTAACCGAATGCATCCTCTGATGCTTAACACTCTGGAAAGGAGACAGGATTTGAAATATGTTTCATGCATGTTTCTACTAATCACTTCTCTCTTATTTTCTGGTATAGTATGAAATTATATTTGTTTTATTGAAAAGAAACAAGACTCCTCGAAGTCATCAGCTAACAGTTAGTTGGCTATAAAAAAGCAGTTCTGAATTTGAACAATTGAAAGAATTGTACTGCGTGTGACAAAGTGATGTCTCATGTTTTCAAAAAAAAAAAAAGAAAAGAAACTTGCAAAGGAACTTTACTTCAATGGGAGGAAGTGGGCTGTGCAGTCCAGAACTAACCATACAGAAGTCAAAGTTGGGAAGGTTTTTTTTTTCTCCCCAGACCTGCTTTGCATTGGCTTAGAAGCTACAATCTCCCACTGAATAAATTATACTTCATACAGTGCCTGTTGGAAACTGTCTTTTCGTTTGGTTACAGCTTGGAGTGTCAGGAGTCGGTGGATACCACAGAGGCATGTCTGAGGCTTGAGGGGGTGGAGCTTAAGGAGGAGTGGCAAGATGAGGACTTTCCCGGGTAATCATTACATACTGTGTGTATGACGGCTAGATTAAAACTAAAAATCTGGTCATTTGGTGGAATGGTTGTACCCTATAAATGTTTGATGAGTAAAATTCTGAATATTTGGTAGATATCTGAAACAGTTTGAGTGGCATGATGTTGATTACATTTGTGTTTGAGTATAAATGAAGAAGTGAAAGAAGGGGTATTACCTCTCCATTTTTATCCTGTCTGACAATAGAACCATTTCTGATAAAAGTAAATGGACAAAAAGAAAGGCAATCGGTGAATTCCAGTGTAAATCAACCCCTTGAGGTTATTTCTAGTGCTGCTAGCTGAGAAGTAGCTTCTTATTACACTAAGCACACTTAAATACAGTAAGTTGTGTGATGACACTGCAGACTAAAGTAGATGGGCATTCTCAGACTGTATAGCTTCTAATTAGGCTACATTCTTTACTAAGCAGGTGCACTTACACAGAGAATCTTGCATAGCTTGCATATTGCTTATGTAACGTTTATGCAGACATTCATTCCATAGAGGGCCAGCTGGTGACTGTGAGGTCATGAACCTTGCCCACCTTCAATAACTTGCATACATTCAACATTTCATGAAACATTATCTTTCAATTCAACATGCTCTTTTGCATTGATGCAACATTCACACAGCTCAAGTTTCCTGAATAAATCTGGGCAAAATCCATTCCCCAAGGGTTCACCTGTCTTGTCACGCCCATGATTTGAACCTACAACCTTCTGTTTACCTTTAAGGTTCTTTTTTTATTGCTTGTGTTCATAGACCACTGCCTGAGGAAGAGGAGGAGGACCTGCAGCTTGAACCGGAGCTTTTTATTGGCACACCCACAGAAGTCAAACCAGGTAAGTCCTCACAAGACCTTTCTTTCAAGTGGTAGCTTTATGGTTGACGGTGCCACTGTGCGCTTACTACAATTCAAAATTATGGGTTCCCACTGTCTTTTTGAATGCCCTTTAAAAATGATTTTGTCAAAATATAAAAATAAAGTTTATTTCAAAAACAAAAATGCCTATAAAAGAATCGGTGATAAATACAGTTTTTACAGTGAGAAATATGTGTCTTTTGTACTTGATGCCATTATCAGTTCTGCTAATGTCAGTACACAGATGTTACCTCAGTGATTTCCTCTTCATGTGAATAATACATATACAAGTTATATTTTCAAATTTTTGTTGATCCTTAAACATATTTGAAACATCAAGGAAATTTTTTAAAATCAGTTTTTAGTGGAAACCGTTATTTTGGGCTGTGCATACTACCACATTGCAATGGCTGGTCTTTCAGAACTTTCCAAATATTTAATTCCCCCCTCATTGTCATGTAAGGAATTTGGTATATATTTGGTTTATATTATTTATTTTTATTTTTGCAATATTTAGCCATTCTCACTGCTTGTCTTTATATTTAGCTGAAGTGTATCCTATCTTTTGATAATTCACATGTGTTTTCAACCACTATTAAAAGCAGAGGCTCTTTAATATTTGGATTTTAAACACAGTTCTTGACCTCATTACAGAAGGACCTTTGATAATGCAGTGTGAAAATGGTCTTTTTTAGAATGAACATTTTTTTCTTCTTTCAGGGACTCCGCCTTATGGATTAAACAGTGACAGCAAAGCCAAGAAAAAGCTGGAGGCCCCGGACATCAGCTTGACTCTGGACCGCACCGGAAGCTCGGTTCTGTCCGATGAGCTGGAGGAGAGCACTGAAATGGATCTGGAAGATATAGATACTCCGTCTGAAAACAGCAACGAGTTTGACTGGGAAGGTAGGTCTCTTGGATTGTGGAGCTTCCAAAGACTGCTCTTGGCTAGCTCTGCTAGCTCTGCGTTGCATTTGAAGTTGCATGAACTAACTGGAGTTCCTTTTTGTTGAGAAATGTTACAGTAGTTTCCTCCTTTCTGGTCTTATTTCTGACTCATTTTCATTGTTAAGCATATATCTCCTCTTTCAGGAATCCAATTGCAAGTAAAATTAGAAATTTTTTATCTCAGCCAGGGCAGGAGTGCACTTATAGTCACCGTCTATGTGATTGACGGCAGCCATTTTGTGCCATTACCCTGGGGAGAGGAGTTTGTTTTCTTGCCCTGGGGAATAGCCAGACTGAGAGACTGTCATTCAGCCAGGACATTGTGCCCCAGGTTAAATGTGAAGTGAACTGCGTAGTGTAATGGCAAGTTGTTTTAAAAGGTGTTTTGTCTCTATTTCCATTTCTGTTTTCTGCTCACTCACCTGGAAGGATTGTTTCCTTGCGTTATTTGGAAACAGGCCAGTAGCGCCGTCGTGTTTCTCTGCTCCATGTGGTAAGGTCTTCAAGACGGAACCTCTAATTGTCTCGCAACCAAAAGTGACCAAATCTAAAAAAAAATGTGATTTCATTTATTCTTTCATTTTGCCTTATGCCCGTCATCATCAGCGGTGCAAACAAATTTGGGTGCCTGGGTATTTCTTCTATTGTTTGTCCATGGATTAATTTGTTATTTTTTACTTTAAATCCTGCTTCTTTTTGCATGTTGCTTTGTTCTTAATTGAGATCCAGTTTCAGCCATTATGGGCTTTTTTGTTACTGTTGTTAATCAGACGTATACCTGCACATGCATCATACTTACATTTGTTATGCCTGTTTGTTGTAGTTGATTTCAGATGTGCTTTAAAACGTTTGTACTGCAGTCAGTGCTTGTGGACAGAAGTACTATGCTGTAACCCATACCTGGCCTTGGCCACACCCAGGGATGGCAGCCCCCCCCCCCCCCCCCCCTCCTTAGATCACTAGCAGGCTCACGTGATCCACCTACATCAGCTGCTTCAATTCCACTGTCTTCAGTGGGGATATTCACTAAATAATACGGTGGATGTTATTATATATTAAATAAGAACTTGGCTCTCATATTTTACTGTAGTACCCCTTGTTTTCAGTCTTAAGTGCCCCCCCCCCCTCCCTTCCACTCACAAAAAGTAGCACTAGAGACCCTGGCATGTGCAGCCATAGCGTAATAAATGATGAAACAGAGCAGTACTTTTATAGGATGTTTTACATATAAGTGCCTTCTGAGTAATGAGGTAAGTGCAGGCACTAAAGGTTGGAAATAGGCTGCGTTTGTCATTGGATGATACTGCATGTGAAAAGGACAGAATGATCCCTTGCATGCTTTGTGCTGCAATCAAATTTTGATTACGTGTCCTGGTGGATAACTGAAGAGTTTGTTTAATCAGGGAGGGCTGGAAAATAAAGTGTTCTGTTCACATTGTAGTCCTCTGTCATAATGACATCACCTCACTCCAGTGGTGGAGAGATTATGAAGACTGCTCTGCCCTCTGTAAAGACCAGTGAAGTGGAGCAGTAATTAAGCATGGACATATGGCCACAGGTGTGATCAGTGGGATCAGTTTTGATGCAGTAGGCCTCCTGGACTGTTCTGTGAGCCTTTAGAGTAAATGAATGAATGAAAGAAAGAAGGATGGAAAGAAAAATTTTCCAGCAGTCCGTTCTGCATCAGTGTAATTACAGATGTCTTATTCAATCATGGCTTTCACCCGCCTTCCTCCTGGCGGCACAGCCGAATGTCTCTCAGTGATTCAGTGAGACCCTGGAATCCTCAGATCACTTCAGGCCACAGGTAAAATTAGAGTTGGGCGATTGAGAAAGCGCAGAGCTGTAACATTCCCCGTTTCGCTTCTCTCCTCAGACGACCTCCCGAAGCCCAAAGCCACGGAGCTGCTGCAGAAGGGGGTGGAGACGGTCCAGGAGTACTCCAGCGCGGAGGAGAGGGAGGAGGGCCGCCGATGGAGGGTCTTCAGGATCGGCGAGCAGGAGCACAGGGTGGACATGAAGGCCATCGAACCCTACAAACGGGTCATCAGCCACGGAGGTCAGTCGCAGCCTCGGCCTCTCACTCTGAAACGCCCGCGGGTTTCCTCTTCGAGAGCGGGTTTGTGTCATTGGCTAACTGGTACTGCCAATCTGCAGCAGTGACTCAGTCGCTAGGATGGGGTGGTGTAAGACAACTGCACCATCGGCGCCCCCTAGATCCTCACCAAGTACACACTTCAGGTGCTGCTAAAACAGAGACAGGCCCCACTTCCAATGAGCGCTCGTTCTCCTGCAGTCCGCCATGTGGCCTGTGTTGTGGAAAGCGATTCAGCTGCTAGACTCCCTGCATGGGTGCCCGACGGCTTAGTAGTGATGCGACAGAAAACCAACTGGAATTCAGAGATGGGAGAAAGAGTGAAATGGGGGAGAGAGAATGCGCTCAGCTGCAGCTGTTGTACGGGTCGTTTAGCCACTCATGCTGGGCTGAGTGCAATTAATGGCCATGGTAACTGAATTATAAGCTTCTGAGGAGAGTCGTCGCTATGCCCTGAATAAGCGTGACAGTGAAAGAACCAAAGTGCGTCATATGGTGTAGTGTGTACTTTTATTAAAAGCTACAATTATCATAGTGAGAAACCAAAAGATATTTGCTCCTTCTTCAAAACTCTCCCTTCTGAAAGCCTTAACCAATCAGCGATGTTTCTGGTAATAGGTCACTTCTATGGTAATAAGTGGATGTTGTCTTCATTCACTGATTTTTCTCCCCACTTTGAAACTGCCCAAATTTATTAAGTGTGTGTGTTTGTATGCATATACACTTCTACAAGCATTCTTCAGCAGGACCAGGATCACCATCTGTTTCACTCAATCAGTGAGATACTGAGAGAGCGAGACACTCACTTTGGCTGCCAGCTGTTTTCTCAGGCCTGTTTAGCCTTATGAATATGCATATGATTGCTGCTTTCATTGAGACTGGATGGAGTTTAATGGGTGAAAGCCCCAGCAGCCTTGTGGCATTATGGTCTCTTGCCCATTAAAGTATGTCACGGTTACTTTCCTGTGATGTGATACGCGTTTACTCCTCTCATTCTCTTGGCACACGGTTCTATCTCTCATTAGGCTCTGAACAGGTTGTGCTGCTGCAGTCCAAGTATAAAAGGCCATGGAAGACTGCAGACAGCCATCCATCCAATTTTCTGTACTGTGGGCTGATTGGCCCAGTCCTCTTCCAAAGTTGTTTTGTGGACTATATTTTGCATATGTTTTGTATTGGCTAAGCATGTTATCAGCTTCATTTTGGTTTGCTTCGTTATAGTTTCAGGTAAATATATGGGAAAATTGTAGGTCAAACTTTCTGTTGGGGGAGGCTGGGATTCTTCAAACTTTATTTATCTTTGCCGGTATTTTATAAGGAAAACTACTCTTGCACTGTGCTCATGTTTGAAATGGTTTTCCACTCTGGGGTGTCAGATTGGAATTGGTTCACTTTACTATATTTCCGCTAAAGGCTAATTCTGTAGTTATTGTAATGTAGAGGATTTTAAGCTGACAGCTGTGTTTCAAAGCCTTCCCTGGAGCAGCCTTGACATAGATTCAGAATTTGCCTCATGGATATGTTTCTACATTCTGTTTGGAAGGCCATATGTCACTTTACTGTATGTCTTAATTTCACTTTGCCACTTAGCAGGAAACTCATTTTTCATGCTGTATTAACTACTGTCATTTTTTCCAGGTTACTATGGAGATGGTTTGAATGCCCTCATTGTGTTTGCTGTGTGCTTCATGCCTGAAAGCAATCAACCAAACTACAGATACATCATGGACAATCTATTCAAGTGAGAAAGCGTTTTATATTTTTGGCTGCAATTTAGCAACCCTAGCTAGTGAATGGGTACTTTTCAGTTCAGGTTTCTTTTTTGATTATGAGAACAGGTTTTGGCTTGTCATCACTGTCTATCAAGCCTGATCTTGCACACCCAAAGAGTCTCAGCTTCAACATGACCTGACAAGCTGTTTAGCATATTAACAAGTCTAACAAATACATCCAGATATTAGTGCAAAACTTGTCTTTAATGGATTTTTATCTCTGCCCCCTTCTTCTGATGACCGAACTCAAATTGACAATGGCCCCGTCTTTTAATCCTTTTTAAAATTGCAAGCAAAAAAACTCCAAGCAAAATCCCCCTTGATCTCCTTTTGCCGAGTCGGATGAGGTGAATTTTTTGGCTGAAGGGAAACTTCAGCCATTATCGACAGCAAACAGCTTTTCACTATTGTCTCCATGTTCGTTTACACTTAAACAGAGGGGTTGCAGCTGCTGGGTGGCTCGTCTTTCTAAAGCACTGTTCTAGGGTATGTATGGGCCCCATGGCCTAGTGCTGAAGCTGGGCAGTGCCAGCTGTGGCTGGAAGCCCCACCAGGCGATTCACAGTTAGCTCTGGCATTGCCCAGGGATGGGAGGGTATAAGTTGACCGGATTTAGCATGCCTCATCACACACCAGTGACCCCCAAGGGTCGATGGGGCACCTGTGAGTCTACCTGTTCAGCTGCACACAAGGTGTCTCACTCCTTCCCATGTCTGTGCAAGCCCAGCCTGCTGTCTGAAGAAGCGACGCCTTACATCACAAGCTTTGGAGAAGCTCATGCTCGTCTACACCTTCCCAATTTGATGGCAGACCTTGAGGCAGTGTGCGCTGATAGAACAATTGGGTATTCAAAAATGGAGAGAAAAGGGAGGGGGGAATTTTTTTGTTTACACTGGTAGTGTTCCCGCTCAGCTCCCAGGTATGCATTTAGATGGGCACATAACTGCATCATGTTTTGGTTATTATAGCCGCCGAACCACAAAATTCCTGTCATCATAAATTTTATGCTAATTACCAAACAAGTTTGGTTTCAATTCCTTTAATTTTTTCAAGAGCTTGTGTAGACTGTGTCGTCGGTAGTCGGATCCTTTGAATACAAGGATTTTATGTTGAGATGCTTTTGGACTTAAAGGAGTCAGCTGTTTTTCAAATGGCCATTCTCTTTTCCGCTTTGCAGGTATGTGATTGGGACACTGGAGCTACTGGTGGCTGAGAACTACATGATCGTATACCTGAACGGGGCTACATCGCGCAGGAAGATGCCCAGTGTTGGCTGGCTCAGGAAGTGCTATCAACAGATTGACCGCAGGTGAGGACACGCAGCTGGATAGCATTGGATCAGGCTCACCAATGCTGGATAGCTTGCCAACAGTTGAAATTACACAGTAGAATTTCCAAAAGAGAATAGTTCCCTTTTAAATAAGTTCTCCTCACATTTTTAGAATGTCTGAATTCTTAGAATGTCAGTACTTCATTTATGACTCATTTACTGAGTGATTTTATTTAACCTCACAGTATGACAGTATGAGTAAATTAAGGGAAGAGGAAGTTCCTGAACTTTAGTCGTTATTAGATCCAGGTTGTCCTCGTGCAGAGAATCACAGTGATCCTCAGACCATAATGAATACTGCTGATAGGTTACGGAAGAATCTGAAGGCTTTGATCATTGTCCATCCCTCCTGGTTCATCCGCACAGTTCTCGCCATCACAAGGCCCTTCATAAGGTAATGTGTTTGCAGTGACATTTACAGTTCATGATTCTGACCATTTAATCAGAGTTGGTCTGTATAGTAATTGGATGTAATTACTATAAACTATCTCCCAAGTTCCACCATAATTCAAATCACTAGTTACACCAGTAGATACTGATCACTTTTTCAACAAACTGTAATATAGGCATCTAAGTTTTTGTTTGCATCTCAGTCTTGACAGAATTCAGGAATCCATATAGATGATCACAGAGAGTTTACTTGGTGGAAGTACAGGGCAGTATCGGTGGTTCTGTATGATTTTGTTACTTATTATGAGCCCTAAAATATAATTGATCCAAGGCTTTTCTTTTTTCCTTATAGTTCAAAGTTTAGCCAAAAAATCAAATACGTGTTCAACCTGACAGACCTTGCTGAGCTCGTCCCAATGGAGTATGTGTCCATACCGGAGTGCATCAAACAGTGAGTGCTTCGGACCTGTCTCTACACACAGTGTCCATTCGGACTGTCTCGCTTTGGCCTCTATATGTTCTGTTTTCCATTGCCTGTGAAGAACATTTTCAAACGAGGCTACCCTTGCACATATGGTATTTAAGGTTTTAAGCCACCATATGTGTGTTGAGCCTATTTTTCCCTGTATTCATCTAGTTTTAAAGTGACCGCAAGCTACTGTATTCACTGTATCATAGCTTGGATATGGTGCCCTAAATACTTTTGACTCAATTGTTCTGACAGATGTTTGTTTACTGCATAACCAACATTTCCTTTATTTGCTAACCTCTTCTCCTTGCCCTTCAAAGGTATGATGAAGAAAAAAATAGGAAAAAGCGTAAAAGGTATTTGCACTCATACTTCAGAGGTTAAGCCTGTGGACATTTTTTCTCGGCCTTGCACAGAACTAACAATTAATTTATTGGTTTGCTTTGCGGAATGTCACTGAAAAGTCAGTTGCACCCCTTGGGGTGATATATCTGAGGTAAAACCTGAGCCAATTCATTCCAGAGTCAATCACTGTCTTAACCTTCATAATGAGTGAAACATCCTATGCTCCAACAGACAGAAGTATTATTGTAATCCTCTGAACTGTTTGTTGATTTCTGCTTGAAACCTTTAAAGTTCTGAATTTAACAAGCATTGAACAGCTCTGAATTCATTAGATAAAAATAACTAGACAATCATTAACCTTTGTTTGAATGTCATTTCATATATTTACTATAATGGCATGTTATTTATGAAATGTATGAAATTCTAAGGTACTTCCGATGTAATGGTTTATTAAAAAAATAATGGTGTCTAAAACCCATTTGAGTGAAGTGACCCTTCAAGTTGGTTCTTTAATACCAACATGATATGCCATTGGGGTTCAACTTCTGTCCATAATAGGCCCTTTTTGTGCTACATTAGTGCCTCAGTCCCAAAGCTAACCAATACATAGATTTTTCTAGTAACTGAAGTGTGCTTCATGTGAAATTTTCTCAAGTTCAATGAAAACCTTATCTGCTGCTAATTTAGTTGATTTTTCTGAAAACAAATCAACTGTAATGTATTTAAGAGTCTGTTTATAACTTCCTAGACTATGCATTTTGTACAGTGTGTTTCGTTGATCCACTAGGATGGATGTTCTTTTGTTGCATATAAATTCTGTAAAACGTGTCGATGATTTTTGAAATCTGAAATGGATATTCTGTCATCATTTGCCTTCAATTTGAAGTTTTGATTAGCCAATTGAATAAACTTTGCTTTCTTTGTTACTTAATACTAATTAAATATTTGCAAGATGTCCGGGCTCCTTATAATCTATGTATTCCAAATGGGACATCTTTTTTTCATCAATCAGTTCCTTTTTAAGCAAGCCGCACCTAGGGATTGGAGGCATGTTAGCATTCTCTGTTAATGATTGAAGAATTGCTGTTTGCATTGACAACCTAAAAGAAAGATCACAAGCAGTGTGATAAATCAGAGTAACATGCTCAGAATAATGTGCACTGTGTTTGTAAGAGAGAGGAGAAAAATCAGAAATCGATGCAGCGAAGTCTATTCCATGCAAGAATGGATTCTCTGGATTGGTCATGAAGGTTCTGTCTGGTGTTGGTTCTGCTTTAACCAAGGGTGGAGGGAATTATTCTCAGTGGTCCTTGGGAACTTTGTAATGTGTTGTTTCAAACATCAGTATCACCTAATCATGGGAATTTGAGTCTTTTCTACACAGCAGGTTTTTGTTTGCCTTCACTGCTGCTTGCATGCTTGACACCCTTGGCCTACTGCAGAAAGAGGGAACTGTAACTGTGAATGTTCACTGGTCTGCTACTGCTGTGCTTGTCTACTGCAGAGGGCTTTGTGTGGATGGCCCTTTCCTAGCACATTTATAAAGAAATGGCAGGTAAAGCAAAAATTACAGATGGCTTGTGTGCCCCTAAGATATTATGAATGGACATTTGCTGTGGACAAATTGCTTCTCCTTTCAACACGGAAGTGCAACTGTGTTTTGTATTTGGGCTGAATCTTTCAATCATTTTGCTTTTAACCTGTTGTGCAGTGGAGACAGCCATTTCAACAGCCTGGAATTTGTTGATGGGTGTGGCTAATGATGTGGGTGAATTTTGGTTTTGCCATGGTTCAATAATAAATGTCATCAAGTAAATGACAATTATGTAATTGTAAGCAGGGTAAAATTATACCCACACTCCTCTACCCCACCCATACACAAATGATGAAATTGTTCATTTAGATTAGGTGCCTCGTCCAAGAGCACTGCAGTCCTGTCCTGCATTATTCTGGATTTGAACCCACAGCTTTTGTATTATAGACTCAGTAATCTTTTGTACAGTAAATCTGTGCCATATTTACTATACAAAATGGAGTTTCTCCAAAATGGAGAGGAGTTCCTTATGCAAGTCATAGTAACTCCATAGTAACTCCAGTTCAGCCAGTCTGCTAAGCTTACACAAGCTTAACTGAATAACTGCTGTCAGATTTTTTATTTGGTAATTCCCAAAGAAGTAATATCATATTGTCCCTTCCTCTGATTAATTTAAGAGCTTCAGTCTTATATTTTAGAAAGATACTAGCGACTGTCTCTGTCATTTTACAGGAAACAACACGATTTTCAATTCAAGGATGAAGTTTGGCACACAAATCAAGTGTTCAATATTGGGTAGTCATCATCCAGTCAAGAGTTTTAATTGAACTAATTGAACTAATTGAACTATTTGAACTACTGAGAATTAATTGAACTATTTGAGAGGGAAGAAATGGTTAAAGTGTGTCAATGTAAGCACCAGTGTGCCTTGAAAGTTGATTCATAAATACTGTGTCACTCAAAACACTATTTTGACCACAACTAGGCGTGCTCAGATCTGATAGCGTTCTGAGTTTCCTGTCTGAGTGAGTGAACGGCTCCTCAAAGGCAGTTGCGGCACCTTGGTTTTGGCACTGTGCCTCTTGTTTTTGGCTGCCACTGAAGAGTCCTAGAAACTCTGTGAGTCATTCAGACTGAAGTAGGCGGTACACTTCGAATAAGCTTCTCACCAAAGGTAAACACAGTACCTTTTTACATTCCATAGCATAGCACAAAAGACACAGCTAAAGACAGCAGTCCGAGTCAGTCGCATCCTCAAAACTGCCTTATTTTCTCTGACAACAAACCACAGTTAAACAGTTTCTGTCAAAGTCCTGGCATTTAATTATTTGAACATTGAAGAGCTCCCGCCCATAAACAGTGAATGGACTATTGTTGTACTCTGCAGGATTGATCGGGATATGTGCGGAAAAGTGGAGATAGCTACCGCAGCTGTGCCAGAGTGAGAGAAGACTTCCCCACCCCTCACTGGAAACGAGGAAGACTAAAGAATGTGTAGAACCACTGCAGCTTTTATTACTTTACAGCACGTTTGTCTCACTGCCTGTGGACTGTAGATGCAAGTGCTCAAGAAAGTGCTTTCCTTGATATGTTATGGTTACATGTTACACGGTGGAAACCCTTGCTGTGTCAGTTATGCCAAACACTCGATGTGCATTTGACAATCACAGTGCAGTGATTCATGCACTGTAATAATCTTTTATCAAGCCAAACTGATTTTTTTTTTTTTTTTTTTAAAGAAAGTTGTAGTTCCTGTTTGTACTGTGCATATATTTAAGGCACTATGTTTGTTTGTGGGTGATGCATGTTTGTTATAGCATTTTAAATGTATATTTATATTCCGAAAGTGATAAAGGACAGAGATTAATATATTTTTATGTTTTTAAGATTTAAGCCTAATTTGTTGGTCTGCAGAGCCACAGAAGGTGTGGTCTGTATCATATCACTTTTTGTGACTGGGTTCAGCTAAAGTGCACTGGAACCCTGCATGAAAACTCCACATCGTGTCTTCTACTTGCCTGTCTGTAGAGAAAGTGAAACAAAGCAAGGACATTTTACATATAGCTGTCATGTTGGCATGTGATTAAGCCATTTTAAACAAAGGTCAGAGATCCTTGATTTATATTTTATGGAAATGCTTATATTTTGAATGTATTTTCTGCAACTGAATTTTCTGGATAATAAACATTAAATTTCTGTAAACATTTCTTTTTGAGTTTTGTCAATCTCTGTATCAAGTACGCTGTTTAATGTGGTTAGTCTGGTTACAGATTTACTCAGTTGTCAACAATTGACTTGTAGGCTACTTTTACAGTATTAACTCCAAGTAAACTTCCTGTTGCAATAATGACTATATGTTTTCACTTAATAATTAATAATCTTACTTAATAAACCAGCGTAACATCAGACTGGAACTCATCACTGAATGAATGTCGTTATGTTCTCTGATATTTTCACAATGTCCCTGAAAATGCACCAGTTGAAATTTTTATTATTATTTATTGTTTGGAATCATTAATGTCTCTATCGTATTTTATTATTGACTGTTCTGGTTTCCAGCTATACATTTTGGTTTAAATTAGGTGGACATTATGATTGGTGGAGATTATCTAATTAGGGGGGGGGGGGGGGTTTTACTTGGGCTTTTAAACGATCTCCTTTCTAATGATCTTTTCCTTTTTTTTGCCGAACAGATTTTGTTCTGGCTCATGTTCATATGAAACACAGTTACTTGGTCGATGTTGTAGGCTATTATTCTGCAGTATTACTAGCTATTTCAGCATTAAAAATAGGCTTCTTTCAGTGGGACTCATGGATTCAAAAAAAGATTCATAAAAAAGTGTTTATAGTACCTACCTATAATAATTTACAGTGCCTATTTAATGTCTTTTCCACATAGGTGATAACAAATTTAACTTTGGTAAGACATGCTACTTCCAGTTTCATGCAGTGTTCATTTAACCATGATCATGTAAATAATCAATAATTATATACAGTTTTTATTGTGTCTGGATATAGAACTGTAATGGTTGAAAAGGTCTCCTCGAATGAATCGGAACTCACATAAACAAAATGTAAGTGTCTTCCTGCCAGGAAGTTCAGTCAAGAACTTTGCGTAGGCACTGATGACTAACCTCACACCTGTTCGTACTGTCAAACAAGTAGTAGATACATTTTTGTAAATCTTGAGCACTGACGTTAATTTACCTTTAGGGAAGGAACGGGTGTATGGCAAATTAGCTTGGGCAGTAAACAATACTATCATGCACTACTGGATGCATTTTCAGTGCAATATAACATCTTGGGTTAAATTTATACTGACAAATCAGGTTACATATAAACACTTGGTAAAGGCTCGAATGAGTAACTGACAGCAGGTGCCTGAAGAAGCACATTTTCTGTGAATGGAAGCGACTCAAGGCAACCGCCATTCAAATGCATTTCGTAATAGGCATGTATGTCCACTACGCTGCTTCGTAGTTTGTCGTATGACTGCTTCCTGTGAATTAGACGATTGAACCGGGGAACAAGAGAAATTCTTATTACTACTAGCGAAGCCTTCAAATTATACAAAGATAAGGAGTTTTTACATACTTTAGATTAGATAGTTCGGGTGAAAGCAATGGCTTATCAGCTTTACAGAAATACTACGCTGGGAAACAGTCTGCAAGAAAGCCTGGACGAGCTAATTCAGGTAGCTAGCATATAGCTTTAGTTGGTTCCAGCTAGCGTTACGTGTTGAGTGTTTATGTGGGTAAGAATGCTAACATTAGCTAGCAGGCGATGATAGCTAGGTAAGTTAATTTAGTGCCACCCAAAATCAGAAACGAGCCCCTGGATAATGATGGCGAGTTTGTTTGGCGCACTATGTTAGATGCTAGTTTCCGAGCTAGGTAGGTAGTCTATCCATAATAACTAGTTACATCAGGTACACGTAAGTTAGCTAGCTAGCAGGCATCACGGGAAATACCTGTACTATCACTGAGCTAGCAAACTAGCCGAAACGTCTCTAGCTAATTTACCCAAAGTAATCTGTGCAACGTAACTCATTGGCTGGTTAATGAACCTATTAACGTCATTTTTCTAAATCGGTGTACGAGTCATTTTGCTTACATTTTTTCCCCCAATTCTGATCATTCGGAGCCTATTTATTGAGTGGCTAATAATACTAATGTAACCTAGCTAAGAGTGTTTAAATCAATCATGCATATCAGTCAACGTCTGTAAAATGTGTAATTGTAGTTCGATAGCTAATTGAGTTTCTAAATAATGTCACTGTATTTTCCAATGCCAGATTGGCAAATGTACATATGTAGCTAATGTTTTGATTGTATGGCGGGCTAGTTAGCCAGACACCAAACGTTACCCAGTTTCTTCGTAATCCTATGTAGATGGTTTGCCTGTTAGTTAGGTAGATAGCTAGGTTAGGTTAGGTTGGCTAGCCAGTTTGCTTTTGTACTTTCTAGCAAATGTAACGTTGCTTGTTAATTAACGTGTAATTTAATCATTCGCTAAATGTTAACATTATCAACTCATTTTGGCCAGGGGTTGCGTTGTTGAAAGCTCACCTTTCAAGGATGAAACCACTGGATATTACAAGTATTTGAGTCTGTTGGAATGAATAATAACGGAGGTGTCTATAAAATGAATTTCCGTCTTTTAGACCCAACAGATAACTCCTCAACTTGCGTTGCAAGTTCTGCTACAGTTTGACAAAGCCATCAACGCCGCATTGGCCAATAGAGTGCGCAATAGGGTCAACTTCCGGGTGAGTATTGTGCTTTGGAGCAGTTACACTGCATGCTTGCAGTGTAAACATCTGTCAGGTCATATATGGTTATGACGAGTTTTCGCGCCATACTGTGGTCGTGTTAAGGCCGCCGTTCTTGCAATAAATATTACGGAAATTCTCGAATCAGGATAATTTATCACTTTTAATACGGCGAGTGTGGAATTCCCAATTTGGACTTCTCAATCACTCAGTCTCATTTGTGATGAGATGGGACATCCTCTCTCTCGCTCCTTAGACAACAGTAGCTAGCTACTATACAGAGTAGCTATACACTAGCTGGCTAGCAACTATATAGAATCTAAATACATTCCTGAAGGGTTTTATTTGGATGTGCCATGACTTTGTTCGGGAGCTGACCTTTGTTCAAAACCATGAGTAAGAAAAGGTAGTTGGAACGCAAAGGTTGATGTATTAATGTTTATTTGTGCAAATAGTCTGGGTAGCAGCAAGTGTGAGGCCTTTAGTGATAAAATTCGGTGGTCTAAATTTTTGCTGTTCAGTCACCCCCGAAGTGTGTTTTTTTTTTAACACTATTATTATTAATATTATTTTTTCAAAGGAGTAGATATAAAGTTTGATCATGCTCGTGGGCGACATTTTGAAGGGTACATTTGTGAGTATTTTGCAGTAGATATATTGTAAAGCAATTTAGTCTGAAATTGTTAGTTTTAATATAACTTTGAATGAGATGATAGCATGCAGAATGCCCCCACCCTCCATTGCGTATGACCAGATCTGAGTTTACAGGGAGAGCTACGCTGTCTGCATTTCTGAAATGACTGTAAGAATTTAGCGTTAAATTCCTTGGATTTGGAATGACCATTTGTCCTTTTAATTTCCAGGGATCGCTGAACACCTACAGGTTCTGCGACAACGTCTGGACATTTGTTCTGAACGATGTTGAATTCCGGGAGGTCACTGACTTGGTGAAGGTGGACAAAGTGAAGATTGTTGCCTGCGACGGCAAAAGTAAGCAAGATGTGTGGCTTGCCAGAGCTTCAGTGTATTTGGTGCTTCACATCGGTGTCACAGTTGTAAACCAAACCCCCCTGCAACAGGTTTGGACATGAGGTTTTCCCTTTCCCTGCTGAGCTGAATGTTTTGAGACACAAATGATTAAACATGTTTAATCTATTTTTTTGCTGGCTAGCTCACAGGAGAATCGTAGTTACCACCTGTTTTTGCAAACCTAATTATTATTTAGTAGTCCTGTGTGTAAGGGCTGAGAAGGGAATGCAATCAGCTGTGAAATTGCCAGAGTGTGCGTTAAAATTCAGTTAAAATATGATTACTACAAGTTGCACTGTCCTTGAATCTTTCAGATACTGGTTCCAATGCTGCGGAGTGAATGCAGAAGATGGGAGACCCTTAACCGTTACTGATGAAGAGAGGCTCACGTGTGTTAGGGAAAGCCACACAGACAGGACTGTATATATTTATAATTTATTACAGTGATTTCTGTAAAGACCTGATTGTTCAAACCTGTAAATAAGTGAATCGGTGGTAGCAGCAGAAAGATGAGTGGATCATGTCTTTTTTTTAAATGAGTTTCATTGCCCAGCTTTTTTCAGTTCATATGTTATTCAGCTTAAGAATTCTTTAATAAACTTTTATTTAAAAAAATATTCTTGTTTTCTTGTTTGATAATGTAGAAGTAAACTATAATATAGTGTCTGTTGTCGATAAGGTTCTATTTTTTAATTGATTGAAGAGAACGGTGTTTTGATGATGCTGCATAACAGTTGACAGGTACTGAATTTGCAACTGCCAAAGAAAGCCTCTCCTTGGCATGGAATTAATTATCAAAGTGTTTTGTTTTAAAAAAATATATTTTCCAGGCAGATGCATTGCTTAAGACTCTTTGGGCAGTACTTTCGAGTGGCATGTGCTATTGGGATACTCTTGCTTAACATAACAGTGTATCCTATGGGCCAGATTGAGTCCAGACATTTGTAAAAATTTCATTAACTTGTAACTTATTAAATATCAATATAATATCAATCTAATACAACTGAGAGCAAATGTCAGTTCACTGGTAGAGAGCATTGAAATAGGGGTGTAATGCTTCTGTTTTAATGCAAAGAGAAAGCAATCACATGGACAATATGCTTTACATTACATTAATGCCATTTTGCGAGCTCTAAAGGACAACGATGTGGAAGTCTGTGTATCTGTACTCTCGTAATTCTGTGAATTTCTCAAAAAGTTTAATGTCTGGAGCTCTATAGTTCTGCATGGGCTTAATTACTATAACCAGGAAAATAAGGTATAGCATTTTTCCCTTCTTACGCCCAGTAGTAGTAATGTTTTGGGAACTGAACTTGTAAATGTAAGTGAACTTTTTAATTGTGTTCTGTAGGTGCTGTTTCCGGATGGGCCATTGCCGTTATACTCTTGAGCAAGATAACTAAACTGAATTGGTTCCTTAAATATCCAGTTGTATAAGTGGATTGCATGTAAATGATTGTCACCTGTGTAAGCAGCTCTGTGCTTAATACCTTAAATATAAAAATGACATGATTTCCAATAAGGTTATAAGAGAGATTTCCCTCTGTCTTTTGAGCAGTAATCACTTTTTTCCAGCAGATGGCAGACTTACACAGAATTTAAAATCCAGCAGCTCTCCAAATCCCTCAGAGATCCAATGAGAAGAAAACCGGTAGGAAGTGTTTTCACCTATGTCATAAATTGAATTACACAGTCATTACCCAAGAAAGGAATTGTAACAGTTGTTAAAGGAAGGCATTGTAAACAAAGTAATTGGATGAAATGGTAGCTTGCATCCTCTTGCATGACAAATTCATTTATCTAAAATACTCTATTTTATTTTCTGTTATGCATAATGCCACCAAATAAGGCTGAAAGCAGTTGTACAATTTGATATCTGTTTGTCTGTACGTAAGTATACAGACAAGTGACAAATTAAAGGAAAAACCAACATTAAGTGTCTTAGTAAGGTGGTGAGCCACCATCAGCCACCAGAACAGCTTCAGTGTGCCTTGGCATAGATTCTACATGTCTCTGGAACTCTACTGGTGGGATGGAACACTATTCTTCAAATAGATATTCCGTCATTTGGTGTTGTAATTGTATAGAAATGTTTCATCGTTGGATAAAGGAGGTCACTTCGTACTTTGTGTTGCTTTTTCCAGTAACTCTTCCCTCTAAGGGGACAAGTGGACCTAAACCATGCCAGGAAAATTCCCCCCACATTATAAAAGAACCATCAGACCCCCTCACTGCAGAGTCAAGCATTCAGGCCTGTACTGTTCTCTTCATGTACATCACACATGCACTCGCCCACTTGTTGAGAATATGGTGAAGGATGACTCATCTGACCATCCCTACATTCCTAGGCCAGTGCCTATGGTTTTTGCACCACTGAACTCTCAAATGGTCATTATTATTTGTAATGAGGAGTTTATGCTCAGCAACCTTACTATAATATCCCTCTCTATGCAGTTGTCGATAAACTGTTCTTGCTGACACAGTCTGATCAAGTCCTGCATTGACATTCTCAGCCACCTGAGGGAGAGTCGCTCTTCGGCTTTTCCTTACATATTGCACTAATGCATGAGCATCATGGTCCATCGAATGTGTGTTTCGATCACAATTTCCTACCCTATTTACTGATGTCTTTCCCATAGATCTAAATGCAGATGTCACTTTATTCACTGTTCCTATTCAAACACTAGTCAGTTGAGCAGTCTTTGTGATTGAAGCTCCTACCATCTGTGCCCTGTAATAAACCCTTTTTCAAAGTCACTCAGACATTTTCTTCTTGCCATCTTGATCCCAAATTGACAACAACAGGGCCTGCTCAGCATTTTTATACATTCAGGGTTTTCCTTTAATTTGTCACCCGCCTCTGTATATGAACGATTCCAACTGCTTTATGTGGTGGGGCAGGTGCAGCCACAGCCATCGGAGACTGTTGCAAGCACTTGAAAGTTTAGGTCGGATCTGCCTGCTCAGGTTCTCCTGTAGAACCGGGGTTTGTACGTGGGGGGCTGTGGGTATCCTGGCTGACGGGGCATGCTTCCCATCAGGACCTGTGACACATCTGGCAGCGCCATAGAGTATGGCAGGGCGATGCGTCACACAGCCTGTCAGATTTCAGCTCTTTTTGCAGTTTCCAGGAAAAAGAAAGCATCTCTATGTATTCATCAGTCCAGCTGGAGGCCTGCATCAGGAAGTAAATGAGTGTGTGCGTGCGTGCGTGCGTGCGTGCGTGCCTGTGTGCATGTGTGTGTGTGTCTCTGTCTCTTTTTTCTGGTTACCCATCTCGAGATCTGACAGGTGCAATGATTTTTAGACTTTAAAGGCTAGCATCCCTAAGGCTATTCTTTAACCAGTCAACTTCTTCACTGTTTGTCAGTGACAATCTAGGTCAGTAAATGTGAAGAAAATGACTGAAAAGCTGTAGTTATGCATCATGCCCACTCTTATTATGCCTGAATTTGTCTGTAGCTGGTTAACTGTCATATCTCTCAATGGCAGAAGGTATTTTTCCTTATTATTGAGCGCAAGTTCATAATGTTGCACTGGTAACGTTCTCTGGTGGAGAACTTTTCTTTGTTTGCAATTTGCAGTCCCTAATACTAATTTTAAGCAATTAGTGCCTTTTAAAAGTCGTTTATCACTTTGGGAGGGTGCACATTAGTATGCAGATGTGGTGTGAGCCACTGCAACCTTTCAATCTGTAATTCACCATCTGAGCCATATAGCCATTGCATCTGTGGACTGAACAAATATCAGCTGTTTGCAGGCAGCAGCCAGATGAGTCACTACTGAGGCAGGCATTAGCCTTGCCCATACCTCTCTTCCTTGGGTGATATTATCGCCAGTTATGCACCACTTCAGGGTCCCAGTCACAGTGGGCACGAGAAAGATCTGGATTTGATCAATTCCATTCACTTGTGGGGGGTACCACTCCACTAGGAGCAAGCACCTCTGCTGGATCTGTGACCTGACAGCCTGAAATAACTTTTTTAGTTTATTGAGTTTGAATAATATTATCAGGAGAGATATTCTTATTGCATATTTGAAATAATACAGGGAAATCTGCGATTGACCTAAACAGGTGTTGATTTGACCATCACCGCCAGTGCTTTGAATAATAATGAAAAAATGTCACAGTAATCAGGCTGCAATGTGAATTATGTTTGTGTGGCTGGGTCTGTGGAGCAATGCTGAGAGGCGAAGCCCCAATTGTAAAAACGTTCTCACGGCTTATTTCTGACCTCTTCTCCAGACACAGCACCTAACGCAATATCTCTGTCTCCACATTCCTCCTAACAGCCCAGCCGTCTAACTGTGACCCAAATCACAGAGAACGGAAAATTACAGAAAACTGGACAGAAAAACGAACAGAAGTGATATATACAGAGAGACAGACAAAGAGCAATAAAGGTGGATGGAAAGTAAGAAAGAGAATGACATAACGCTATAAATAGAGATGGATAAAACACCCACAGAAATCTGTACCGTTCGGTGTGGCTACTGTGAGATGCTAGGCGCATCCGTGCTTGTATTCATCTCTAACACTTCAGAATCATTTATCTGTGACGTG
Organism: Anguilla anguilla; assembly: GCF_013347855.1. Classification (NCBI taxonomy): domain Eukaryota; kingdom Metazoa; phylum Chordata; class Actinopteri; order Anguilliformes; family Anguillidae; genus Anguilla; species Anguilla anguilla. The sequence continues at coordinate 44,333,963 of NC_049205.1, forward strand.
CTCTGCTGCATTTACACTGTAGCTGGGAATGATTCCCAATTTAGCATTTTTAAATAGCTCGTCTCTAAACGTTACTTATTTTAGATCATGTTTTCACATCGCTGGCTTGCGCACAGCCGCAGAGAAAATCACCCCGTCCCCCAAAGAGCACCGGCAGGAAAATAGACGGGATCGGTCCTGAAAAAAAGAAGGACATCATATCCTGCAGAGTAAAATTCAGATTTGATCCCTCGAAAGAAATATGACCCTTATGCAAAATGTAGTACGCTGCAATATATTGTAGGTTTATTTCACAGCAGTGCAGTATCTCCTGTATCTGAAAGGGACAATAATTAGCATATTTCCCCATATGTTCAGAAGTGCTGCAATACCTTGATTTTTATTTCAATATGTTTTCAGAATATTCCATTTCCATTAGGTGCAGGTGATTTAAACACCACCATGCAGCTGCCTCGTCTTCCTTACTATGCATCACAGAGAGTAAAAGCTGAAGTGCATAACATAACAATGAGGATAGGCTATTAAGCCCAACAGTGCTCTCCATTTTCCTACCACTGAGGGTACCTAGTGCAGCCCATCCAGCCGGGATTAGTAGATGTGTATCGGCTATGAGCACAGCATAGACATGCAGACCGATGTGCTGGCCCTCGATGTGTCGAATGCTTTACATCAGCTAAAACAGAGCAATGTGGAGAGGTTGTCTCAAATTAACAGTGCTATTCCATTATAGTCTATGATTCGGTTCAGTGTGTGGGTGAGTTTAGGACATGAAGGAATATCTGAAGAAATAACAGGTATTACAAATGTGTCGGAAATTATGTCAACTTATGTTTTGATGAGGGTAAAAACACTCATTTGGTAACCATTAGAAATGGCGATTAGGAAGTGTTTCCCATTCCAATAAATAAATGTGTTAGTACTGTGTGAAAATGCAGAAGGACCGCATTTAGACACTCAATGTACGGTTGGCCACCATCCATTTTGCCCTCCAGTATTTACTTGAACACCATATTTGTGTCTCTGTAGTCAACTGTGTACTTGGATTCCGTCTGTTATTGGAATGGAATTTTTTACTGACAGCAGTTATTTACAGCAGTGACTAATACCCACACCCATTCAAGCCATTTAGTGAAACGCAAGTATAGAGTCCACATAAAGTACATTGCATTGATAAGGGCACTTCATTGGCATGTGATGGGCAGGAGTCTCTACCAAAACCAGTAAAGAGGATTCTGATTGTCTCGGATTATAAGGTGTAGTGTAGGTTAAGCCTAATGACATACACATCACCAGTTCTGAGGAGTTGTTTAAGGAGAAACAAAAAAAAAAAAATGTGAATCAATAAGAGTCTACTTTTCTGTATTAAAATCTTATTGGCAGGGGAATTTATGGAAAACCAATGCAGATTTACAGAACAATTTACACAGATTTTTCATAATTAATCACCAAAAAGGGTTTGAGACTTTCTATGGATTGTACACATGCGATATCACTCAAAAAGTGTTCGGTGTGACAAAAAAAAGACTGTAACTCTGCCATTTCTGTGTTGAACTGTGAGTGTGATGGTGCATGAGTTCTGCTGGGAGGAACTCTGACATCACCGGGGGAGATGGGTTTGCAGATGACAGGGTATTTCCTGCCATATCTCACAATAGGAACTCCTGAGGCCAGTGTGCCCAGCTGTGTCATTTGTGCTGTCTACTGGTACAGCCGCTCAGCTGGCGGATTACAGAGTGAAAATAAGCAGCGAAATCTGGGCCCTCATGGAGGACTTTGCAGCAATTGGATGGATCTGCAGTTGTGCAGTCCAACCCGGGAAATGAGGAAAATTGGAGTAAAAAGGTTTATAAAGGTGATTAAAGAGTAGACTAAACTGAGAAAAGCTTTCCAAATTAATTTAAAATGCATGCTAAAAAGCAGTTCTCAGGATTCAGGAAATTAACCAGCATACACAAGCAGTAAGAACTCAATTTCCTCTTGGCAGAATGTGAGTATTGAGGCTGGATGCTGGAGTGTCCACAGCACCTGTTATTGTGGTTGCACTGTAATGCTGTGGGTTTTTAGCAACAGGGGAAGACTGCAGTTAAGTGGTGTCATATAAAGCCCTTCTGTTGAACCAACAGTCTTGATTTACTGATGGATATTGTGTGTTGTTCTAATAAGGGTTCCAGGAAACACAAGATAACACTCCCCTTCAGCTGGAAGTTCTGTGGAAAGTGATTTCAATTTTATGTTTGCCAGCGCTGATGAATTATACAGTGAGTCAGGGAGAGAACTTAAAGCACTAGGTGTTTGTTTTCAGTTGTAATGGGGGCTTGGGGAAGGAGGGAGACCAGACATCGTTTAACAGTGCTCCCAGAATGCACAGCAGTGGCACGGGCCGCATGGAGGAGATCCTAGTTCTGGTGGGAGGTACTGAACTTCACTTTGAGGGAGAAAGCTTGTTTTTGTCTCACTCAACCACACCCTCTAATCATCTGAAGGTTAACTCCATTAGAGGTGGGAGGGCAAGAGCTGGGAAAGCAAAAAAAATTGATGGCTCAAATTACTGGATAATTTGTAATCCTGTATTTCATTTGCCAGTCCAATTAATTATTCCCACAGTTATGACTGTGGTAATTTATTTACTGCAGCTTTTATCCTTCTCATTTCCCACAATGGACAAATTACCCAACGCTGCCTCAGCAGCCTGCAGGAAGATTTTCATTATCTGACTCATTTAACTATATATACAGCAGCCTATGAGTCCAGAGAAAATAGGTGACATGTACCTGAGACAGTGATATTTATTACGACATACCACTCTCTTCTGCTGTGTGTGCATCATCGAGGCTATGCTATTAAAATGCGTAGATGGCAGGGTTCCCGAGTGGCTCATTAGGTAAAGACGGGCCCTACAGTGCCTGGTTCGAAGCTTGGCCATTTTATGAACTGACTGCAGTACTGGGAGAAAAAGGTGTTGGGCAAGATTAAGCCAGCCAAAGGTCTTTTTTGAGTTGCATTATTTCCATACTGCTAAATTTTCTGTTCTAATGAGGATTACACAGTATAATACCTATATGAGTTATCTAGGCATATTATTTAAAGAAGTGAATTGTGAAAAATAAGTTTAAAAAAATAACAACAACAATAATAATAATACACATGATGTATTAGTAGTATTCATTAATATATTATGTATTAGTAATGTTAATATTGGCAATACTCATAATTACTTTAAAATAATGCTAAGTATTTAAGAATGAACACTGAACATTTAATGTATAACCAGCTTTAAATAACTTGTTAAAAAAATTATTAAGATGATTAAATTATGAATTTGATTTCCAAAACTATATTTTGTATATATTTTTTACATTTCCAACAGGCTGTTTTTACTAATAAATGAAATGCAGGTTTGATAGGGACGAGTCAAAGCACAGGCCCTGCCGCTGGTAGACGAGTTGGGAGGGAGCCGTCCTGCTTCAGACGGAGCTTCGCGGCCAGCAGAACCCCTCCAGGGGAAGAATACGTTCAGTCTGTCCTCTTCTGCCAAGAACATGAACAGTGGTCATGTGACAGCTGCACTTCCCCTCTGCCGATGCGGAATCCATTAGCCGTGAGACAGATGGACAGGAAACATATTTTCCAATCATGGCCTCCTCTAGGAATAGCAATCAATGACTCCCCTTTGTCAATAACAAGCCTGAGCAAAGTAGCCTCCTCCTAATCCTCCTAACATGCTGGCCATTGAGGCAGCTGTTTGTTCCTGTCCATTCCCTACACAAGACAAAAAGAAGCTCTTAGAAGTCCACCTGATTAAAATTAATTACACACAGGGCACCGGCGTTTGTCACTGATTCCCATCAATTAGTTTAAAATAATTTGTTCTTATGCCCATTTTCCTTTTGGAGTAGATTTTCCTTTTTGGGCACACATTAGGCGCCTTAATATGAACTGCCTAAGCATTGTTGCTGACTGTGTATCCCTTTATTGCCAGCCTACCCGTTTTCACATGGATACTTCCAGCAGGATAATGTGCCATATCACAAAGCACGCATCATCTCAAGCTGGTTCAATGCACATGACAGTGACTTCAGTTCACTCCAATGGCCTGTAGTTCCCAGATCTCAATCCAGTTGAGCACTATTGACTTTGAGATGAGGCGGATAAGAAAGGTTTGCAGCATGAATGCGTGGCAGGAACTGTGTGATGCTCTTGAGACAATTTGGATCAAAATTCCTAAGTAATGTTTCCAGAAGCGTGTTCAATCAATGCTGCAAGGTATTCAGGCTGTTCTGGAGGCAAAAGGAGGTCCCACCTAATACTAAATCGGTGTACCTAATAAAGTGGCCACTGAGTATATATAGTTATACAAATCCAAGAGAAACTGGTATTTAAGGATGCATGACAATGATCATCTATTCATAATAGATCATGATTTATGTTGATGAGTCACCATTTCCATACCTAAGGGCGAGACCACAATGTCCCTTTTATCAGGAAATGTTCCGTAAATATCAGAAACAACGCAGCCAGACAGAGCTCCATGGGGTTACCACAGATGTAAACAAGGTCAATCGCGTGCAAAGAATCAAAACAAAAATAAATAAAGGAGCTTTGAGGAAGTGACATGGCGCACAACGCCAGTTGAGGGCATCACCGCCAACCACTCGCGGGACAGAAAGACGCTCACGTTGACTGACTTGAGTCACACTGTCACATTGAGTCAGCGGCCTGAAACGTGCACCCTGCCCAGAGAGCGGATGACAGGCGCCGTTACCGCCATCGGGGTAACGACGCCTGTCTTCTGACTCCAAATCACAGGACACGGGCACCGAGCGTACTGACACGGTGAGGTTTCAATATGCCTATGGAGCACAGAAGCCTCACAGCCATCAAAGCCTGAACCGTTACTGACACAGATACGTCAAAACTTGGACCCCAATACAACTTGCGTGTGCACTATGGTTCTAGTTATTTTTTTCTTCTATAAATGCTTTGAGAGACAGTTGATGACAGACTTCCAGAAAGCCTAAAAATAAGAATAAAAATAGGTAGGAACCCAGTTGACCAAAGAAGCGGTTACAACTGACTGAACGTGTGAACCGACCTCTCCCTCCCTGCTGTGGGGCACCCAGTCGCAGTTGGCACTGGTACTTAAAGGATTCGATTCTGGGCCGTGGAGCGCACACAAATTGTCTTCAGATTCTGGAGGCAGCACTGAGGGCTTATTTTTTTAAACCTCTTATTATTCATGATCATTAACATGAACATGGCTGCCGTTTGATTTTCAGTGCAGTCACAGTGTAGTGTCTTCTAATGTCGTCAGAGCCAGAGAAGCACAGGCACTTGCTGGCGGAGATGGAGAAGCACTACCAGTCTAGCAGGAAACCACCAAAGTTTTCTTGTTTCCCTCTGACGTCAGCCACGATTTGATGTTCATATATCCCACAGAAGGTACTAATCTCCATTCTCTTTGAATTCTTGTGATACTCATGAAAAGACACGTAGGAGAACCTTGCTAATAACCAGTTTCATTTTAAGCAGGGTTTCTAGGAATTCAGAGAAAACATACATTACATTACAGGCATTTAGCAGACACTCTTATCCAGAGCGACTTACATTGTATCCATTTATACAGCTGGATATATACTGGAGCAATGCAGGTTAAGTACCTTGCTCAAGGGTACAATGGCAGTGTCCTACCGGGGAATCGAACCTGCAACCTTTCGGTTACAAGACCAACTCCTTAGCCATTACGCTACACTAGGCTACTACATTCAGATCGAACTTAAAAACACAGCAGACATGCTTGGAAAACTGAAATACAGAAATATACCATTCAGCACACCTGCTATGGATGATCCTACTGAATCGTGATCCCAACAGCCTGGGCAACTGGCCAGCACCCTGCCATTCATGCATCCATGGTCTAGTAAGAACTTCAAAGCCCATTTATTCCCCTTTTCAAAGACTCTGTGTTTTCCATTGAAACAAACACCCTCAGAGTGCCCTTGTGGCTGAACTGGTCATCTTTAATGAAATCATTACTGAATAAAGCACTGCACCCTGAGATAAATGGACTGTGAACACCTGCCCGTGTCCTGATTGGATTGTTAGCCAGAGGATTCGGTCATCAATGCCACACTGCAATATTTTTTATACACACAAAAGAAAGTTTAGACTTATTTTCAACTAGAATTGTGCATATTCATATTATACATATGTCATTGAATCTTTACATTCATGAACTTCAAAAAAAAATGGCCAAGAAAGAGCTGTGTGTGTGTGTGTGTGTTGTCTATGTTTTGAAGTTCTAAAATGCAACTGTTTGCAAATGTGTTTCTAATTTGAACAATAATTAAATGTAGGTCTGGTACATTTAATTTAGTGTTTGGGCCCTCAGTTAATGAAAACAGCCAACAAAGAATTTTATACTTTCATACTAAGAATGACCTTTTTTCAGAAAAAAAAATCGTTTATCTGATCAAATTTCTGGTCGCTACAACATGTTAATTTGCCCTTATCACGGATGGACGCGGTAGACAGGTGACTGGCTCCAGCCAAAAAAGAACACGTGTTTGATATGCAAGCCTAACAATATGAGCCATGCCATTTAAAATGACTTTGCAAGCAAGTAGCAGATGCTATCAGTCTGGCATTACATGTTTGGTAATGCATATTCTTGTTCACTGTATCCCTAAGCCATTTTCGTAGCTCCCTCCATCCTCCTTTCCGAAAAGAGAAACCACCCATTCAATTTAATTGACGCTGAATCAGACGAACCGACGAATACGCCGCTTCTCAGCTCCGGGACGCCAGGTGAGGGGACCGCCAATGACACAGCCGAGGAGGGCGGATGCTGTGGAAGCTTGACGTCACACCCTGGAAGCGATAGGGGGAGTGACTTATGCTTGTGGTGCAACAGAGAATGACAAGAGGAGGATGAGAGAGAAACAGACAGCCAGACGGAGAGGCTTTCTGTACCAATAGGAAATACATAAGGCTTTCCTTAAAGGACGTGGGAATTAAACAACAAGGATGAGAAGCAATGACTGAATGTACGACGGTAAAGCTCCTCTTTTTTTAAATTAGGCGACGGGATTAATGAAAATTCATGTGGTAAATATTTAATTTATTTCACTGTTATAATGACTGCAGACCTGAAGCAGGTGTACCCACTACGTGGCCGTGTCTGCTTGCATTTTGCATGTTAGGGATTGTCTTTGTTAAAGTATGCGAAGGTCTACCAAACACGTTAATATTGGGGTGGGGTATTTGAAGTTACAGTATTTTCATGGATGTGTGGAAACCCTGCCGCAGGGAGATACCAATCTAAGCTGAAATGTCAATTGGTGGATGAAAAAAAATGTTTTTGTGTTTGGCCGTTTATAACGATACGTGTTACCAAATTGTTTCGCTCTGTCATTGCGTTTGTAGAGTCAGCTGGCCAAGTAATTGAACGTATCACTGTTGCCTATAGGAGTAATACGTTTAATTAATGTATATTCTTATTTCGGCGTGACAAAGCGCTTTGCTTGGAGTATGACATTTGGTGTTCGAATTAACATACAGAATGCTGTAACAATTGTTCGTTCGTAGGCGACAGCTACTGTAGCTATGTGTCTGTCAGGCGCTGATTCCGATGTATTCGACCTAATATTAGTGTAAACGCGACCTGTTTGTATTATAATAACCTTGCCGGAATTTGCTTAAGTTATTAGATTGTCTTCTACGTGTTGTGCACGACTTGTTAGGCGTTTGGGCTTGAATTGAAAGCATAGTCAGAGACGTTTTAATGTGTCTGTATATGAATACTGTTTGAAATAGCCTACATCCATTTGTGGCCGGCCATACAGGATTTATACATGACGTCAAATATGAGAGCAAAGTTTGTATAGGCTCTTCAGTAGGTACTTCAGATTTAATTTATTGTCCAAACACCTATATTTTTTGCCAGTCTTAAAGACTTAAAAAATAAAAATAAATGAATAATTAAAAAAAAAAAAAAAAAACCTTCTAGCTACGGCAGTTCATACTTATTTGCCTTTTTGAAAATGGCCATTTAATTATTCAACTGAATGAAACTTGAATGGCTTTTAGCCTACTTAGGTGAGGCAAGCATGCTCTTTTCCAGTCATCAAGCTGAGGCTCATGTCATGTCGTGTGTACTTAAAACATTTTTACTGTAAGCACAAAACAATGTTTAGAAGTTGCAAAAATAATTTATATATGTATAATATATTAAAAAATGAGAGAATAATGATAAAGGAGAATAACGCATCCCACCAGTTACTAGTAATTGATCCTATTGTGTGAAATGGCTTTGTTCAGGTCCACACTACTGCCCTAGCCTGAATTATGACTGTACAGTATCTATCAATGAATAGAGGAAAGCAAGATTTAGTATATCCGAATGGCAGACATATTTATTTGACTTTGAAAATGATAATCATTTGACCTTAAGGTCTGCCCTTGTTTTGAAAGAGCCCGATCATGGAGCAAGTGATGTGATGGACTGTGCCTCTGTAGTTAAATCTAAGAAAATCAATAAGGTGTTTTTTTCTCTCTCATATGTTTTATATCTGTTGTAATACACATTTTGTATGCTGTATGGTCTCAGGCCACTGGGAGTGAGGTTTATTAGGGTTTGGCCCTGCGTTTAGGCACAGTCCTTGCCGTGGTATTAATGTGTAATGACAAAAGAAGCTGATAATGCAAGGATGCCATCTTCCTCCAAGTGATCATGAGTAAATGCTAAGTAAATACTATCTCGCTAAGCCAAACTAAATGCAGATGGATTCTTTGGAAGATCACTACCCATGTCCCACCCTGTCTGGAGGCATATTTACCTTCATACATACATACACACATTTATACATGTACCTACGTATGTATGTATAAAGTTAAAGATGTCTCCAGACAGGATTCAGAATTTAGTGCAAAATTTCTTTGGAGTATAATTTTGGCGCCCGTACATACCTTAGGATAGCAGTGAAATGGGGTAGCACTAGTACCGCCTTGGTTAGGCTCATAGGCCTACCTAGGCAGAACCGTTGCTAAAACACAGAGGAAGAAGAAAGGCTAGCCTCCTTTCCTCCAGACCCCATGAGCCTCTACTTATACATACATACATACATACATACATACTGTATGTACATACATACAGTCATACATAAATACTACACATACATACATAATACATACATGCATGCATACATTTGCAGAGTTTATCCTTTATTACATGAGTAAGTCTGCATTGGGACTGGCACTGAGTTGGGACGTTGCCTGCCGACTGTATAGTGGGTTACCCTCCCAGAGCAATGGCCCAATAAACATTTGATTGTGTACCATGGGACACTTCGTTTAGAGCAAGTACCTTTGGTGGATACATCAAAGAACAGCCTTAGACTCTCACTCTTGATAGCCCTTCCAGATATCTCCTATGCTGTGGTTGTGAGTGAGTATTTGAAGAACTGAGGCAACATACACATTTTATACAATAATGTATGTAAGTTGTACCTACATTAATTTCTTGGAACATTAGGTTGTTATAGAATGCATGTGGCCAATTTAAAAATCCCACTGGCTTCTATGCACATTCTCTCCCTTAATGACTTGACATAATTACAGTTAAATGGAAAATGAGAAATGTAATTTATTTTTGCAATGTCTTCCAAAACATGCTGCCTACCTGTTTCTACTCACATTAGTACTGATGGCTACATCATTATTGATATCATTATTCCAGTGAATACATATAACAGTTACTGATCGGGTCAGTCAATAAAAATTGAATATGTAAAAGCAACAATCCTAACAAAAACAGAATGTTGTACATTAACTTAATTTTTAAAAAAGGTAGAGTAAATGAGATATACCATATAAAACAAGATTTAAATGGAAATGGGTTTCATTAAGCTTTTATCTTTGTCAGTCATTCCATCCTTGATGTTAAAGGGATAAGTTATGTGTATTCTTATCAGTGGCGTAGGTTTCGTTTTCTTATGATGCTTCAGCCTGATGTCATGTTTAACTACGCTTTCCCATTCTGCATGTACAGTTATAGCAGTTTTACTTCTTCACAGGACCGATACAATTAATTGCTGAAGAACACTGACCACAATTTTCACTTATGGGAGGCAGTATGTGCTGAATAGTAACCCATATATAATAGGAATTTCACACTTGATATACATATAGATTACTCTTCAATAAAAAGCAGTCTTGACCCTGAACTGACTGTCTAGCACCATGCCCAGGAACCATCACTGTCAAGCTCTGTCCCCGTCTGCGTTCGGCGTGTATGGGTGTTTGTCTGGGATGGGCCGCTGGGAAAGGGAGCCGGTCTGGAAACAGACGGAACAGCGAGGGGCTGGCAGCAGAGCTGACATGAGGTCTGGCTCAGATTTGAGGCCCGACGCCATGGTCGCCAGAGCACCAGGGGGCTATGCTAGGCATCCGATCAGTGCCCACTGCAAATTGCGTTTGCTGTTTATTTATTTAGTCTCGTAAGCCATAACAGCTACAGTCCTGTCCCATCGCTGCGACCTCCCAAAATCGGCTTGAGCCTTTTTCAGTTTTACTATCCGCCAGCTGAGATGCAGTTACTGCGTGGGATGACCACACACCTGCCAGTTTTAATGACATATGGAAAAGTTTACTGTTACTCATTTCTCTTTGCACCAAGAACATAGTTTACAACCAGGCTATATTTATTGCCATTATATTTACTGTAAGTGAGGCCAGGGCTATTTCAGCGCAATGGTGTGGCATTATATCTCTTATTATTCCACAGAATGCTTACCTTGCTGTGTGAATGATCAGTTACTAGTATTTTGAACATAAAATATATATAAAATGGGTGACACCTGAATGGCTATTAGAGTTGGATAGCTGAGTATGTATTTTCATATGGATAGAGCGTTTTTTTAAATCTTATGTGGAGAAGCTCTTGGCTCAAGGTTCCTCCAGTACTGTGACACAGAAGTCATATGAGGAGGTAATCCAGCAGTGATGTTGCAAACAGCACTGCAAACAACTATGGGTGTGAAAAAGAGTATTCAGTATACTATAAAGCAGCATTGTCAAGGCATTATTACTTTTGATCCTTTACTTACTTTGCTCAGGCTTTTTGAATTTAGAAATAAATGCTTGTTTAACACATTAAATAACTTATCTTATTGCTAAATGCTTTGCCAATTTAAATTTCTAACAGTAAATATGTGATTTAACAATAATCCTCTGTAACCTAAAGTTATCCATTGGAAGTGGAGTATACCTGTCAAACTTCCCTTTTAGGAAATACAACATGTAATTTTTCAGCAAATGGAAGTGAAATGTTTAGCTTTTTTTGTTTTCTAATGTTCATATTGAAAACATGAAGGTCCCTGTCAGCTTCAAAGACAGAGGAGCCAGCTTTACTTGTTCAGATTTTTTTCTGCCTCCAGAGCAGTTTTGTTCTCAAATGCTCGCCCCCACAAAAAAAGGTCCTCACAGTATTTTCGAGCTCTTCTCGCCCCTTATATTCAATTACGTACAAAGATTAAGAAAATCCAAAGGACATTTAAAATTGAGGAGTGCTTATTACTACAAATATTACCTCATGGTACAACATTGTGCCATATAACTCTGCTTCTATATCAGAACAGTTTATCATAAATGTGATCTGTTTAGACCAGGTTTTTTTTTCATTTTTAAATTGTAAATAGTCACTGCTATGGATATTGTTGCTGGTTATATGGATTATTTAGATTACATTTTGATTATTTTTGGTTTACATGTTAAATGCTGTTCTGCAATAGATTGGCGACCTGTCAAGACTGTATTCCTGCCTCTCGCCCAATGCACTCTGGGATAGGCTCCAGCCACCCCTGCGACCCTGCCCAGGATGAGCAGGTATAGATAATGGATGGATGGATGCTAAGTGCTTTCTTGGTTTTGGGAGCTGTGGTAGGATATCCCAATGCTTGATTTTTCATTGTAATTAGTCCAAAAATGAAAAGTAACATCTGGTAGCTTGTGTGTGAATGTATTGTTACTGTCGTTTGCTGTTAAAATCTCAAAATCAGGTGACAGATTCGCCAAGTAGGCAACATTTGTATTCTGGAATGAGATAGTTTGTGCATAACAAATCAGTTATATGGGCAAAAGGGGGGAAAGGAGAGTAGAGCTTGGAAATTGAATATAGTTTCCAAAGTGCAAGTAGAAAAGGCACACTGGCCAAAATAATTCAAACGGAGCTTGGTGTTAAAGTAAAATAAGTATCAGCTATCCGTCCAGTCTCCAGAATGACTTTATTATCAAGATGAAAAAGCGAACACTGTACCCACCAAAGCAATCACACACAGGGTAGAAGGTGCAACACACCTGAGTCCGTTACCTGAAGGAGTGCGGAGGTTCAGAGTGACCACGTCCTGACACACCAGTCTTTCCCAGCTGTGGCTGACGGTTAACAGCAAAGCAATGAACTACTGAAAACCTGCACAAGGTGCCATGTTCCATTCAGGTGTTGTGTCATGGTTTGTTTGCATGGGCTGAAACGGCAATTTTTTAAAAAATAGACATTTTTTAAAAGTATGTCCTTAGATGCTGTCATGTGCTGCTGAATTATTAGTGTTGTCTATAGAAACGAGACCTAAACATTGATTATTTATTATTCCATTCATATATTAACTTATGAGACTATTTACCATTTGAGTACAGAATTTGTACATATCTGTTCATCTTAACTATTGAAACTTGGTTGTCAAGCACACATAATAACATTTATCTGAGCTCTGTTTTTGGCTAAAACCATCTGGGGTTTGTGGGGCATAATTTTAGGCAATAGCAGATTCATCAGGGCCATTTACAGTACATTATATACAATTGACTCAGAGCCATCTTCACTTTGTGTGGTTCGTTTTTCCACTGAAATGGATGCAGTTTCCAGTTGATGTTTGGACAAAAAAGTGAGGCGTTTATTGAGTAGGTTTATATATTTCTATATCACTGAAGAATAGAAAGACAGGAAGAAAATGTGGGAAGAGAACAGGACAATGTTGGGCTGTGTATTTTCAGCAAGCAGTTCTGTGCAGCACAGTATGGTAGCTCATTTGTACTGAACATTCAGCTGCGGCCACTCAGACAAGACTGAAGGAAAATTGTCTTCCTAAATCTCTCAATTAAAAGATAGCATTGCGCTGCTCGAAGGCAGCAGTGAGGCATGGCAACGTGAAAAAACTGAACCGGTAATTGCAAGTTTGCAGGTTAAAATCCATCTGCTATGGTTACCTTAAGCATTGTACGTAACTGCTTCAGTACATATTAGTATAAATGGGTCTAGGAGGTATGTACATTGAATGTAATGCAATGGAATTGATAAGCCCGAAGCTGCTAGATGTTGAGACCTAGGAGAACGCAGGAAGTGATGTAAAACTTATATAATACTGTCATGAGTGTGGGATTTAATCTGAATTGGGAAAACCTATAGAGAGAGGGAATTGTCTCAGGGCGCCTTCAGTGCTTTTGTTCTTATTCACCCTTCTGCCAAATCTCTAAGAGTGGATTCAGTGTTAGCCAGGTTTTCCCCATATAAATCTAGTGCAGATCATTGGGGGCTTAGTGTTAGTAGACATGTAGACATCAGCAGCTTTTTCCAAATGTTCTAATTGTCTGAATAATACTGTCATTGGCTCAGTGTCACCCTGTTCAGGAGAGTGGTTGAGCAGGTACAGACACAAACCATAGATTTTTAGGGCTTGTATTCAGCATTGCTCAGTTAAGGCTTCGGTCACTGCTAATGGTAGAAAAATTGCCAGAGAGAATCAGATTAGTGGCGTGTAAATGTGGAAATGCTGATGAAGGAAATGAGAGTAAAACGAGAGGATGTTTCACTGTGACGCTGGAGCACTTAAAGCTGACTGCTTATGAAGAGAAAACTGGTTGGGAATTTGCTGAGTCGGGTGGTAGTCAGGGGAACTTGATCATATTTCATCCATCAGTGGGAACTAATAGCATTTTGAAGGAATGGCTGCCTTTGCAGGAAGTAGTCGGGTAAAAGAGGCAGAGGGTCAAGGGTCAGTAGTCCTGTTGTGTACTGGAGTCCTGATGGTACTGTGACTGCAAAGGTACCCTTCACAGGGAGAACTTGAACTGTGCACTAGTGTGAAAGATTCTGATTTACACGGTGACAGTTATGACCAATCATGTTTGCTGTACTCAGCGAGTCTGAGATTATACAGCTCAGGGTGAAATAGTTATATCTCTCTGAGTATCAGTGCATCTGCAACATACTAGAACAGTGGTCCTTACTGTATGTGCTCTATCTTCCAAAATATGTTCTGTCATGATGTGGAGGGAATATATAGCGGAGCAATACACTAATCTGGATTATTTGTGATATATTGAAAAACATTTTTTCTGTAAATAATATTTGTATGTTTTTTTTCACCACCATTAAAGGCAGAATTTCACCAGTATCCCACCATCTCAGAATAATCAGTTCTGCCATTACCAACATGGTGACAGAGTGGACTGTTCCCACGCCATTGTGTGGCTCCCTTTGCCTGGGTAGGCATGCATAATTTTCAGGTACATTCTGTGGAGAAGTCTGTTATTCTGCACTTCTGTCAAGAGTTCACCCGGTGGGGTTCTCTGAGGAAGCAGAACCCAGGAATTATACAGTGAGCTCCATAATGTTTGCGATAAAGATATTTTATTCTTGATTTTGCTCTGTACTCCACAATTTTTGATTTGTAATTATCTGTGGTTAAAGTGCACATTCTCTGCTTTTATTCAAATTTACTCTGCATTTTTATACACTTTGGCTTCACCATGATCCAGAGAAAAAAAAAGTCTTTGTCCCAAACATTGTGGAGCTCGCTGTATAAGCCAGTGTTGTGTAGTGTAAGGCAGAGTTCGGGCCAGTGAGTTGCTCTGGCACAATCAGACCATGCTGTCTGTAACCCTCATTCCCTTGATGATGCTATGGCCAATTAGGCGCTGTGTTGTGGGGTTGCCAGCTCTGTTGAGGTTTTGATTGTAGTTAGTGTGAACACCCTGGATGTCACTGCCTTTCATATTTAAAATAGTGTTTTATTGTATTATAAAACACATATTGTGTGCTACCTTTTAAATAATAATTTCAGTTTTCAAATGTTGATTGTCTGCTTGTTGTGTATACAATGGTAGCTCAGTGAAGAAAAGAAAAGTGTGTGTATTGCACAATGTTTGTTTTGTGTTTTGGAAATCACTTCTGGGCTATCTGTGACTGACGTGTGCCCTCGCTCAGATCTCGTAGCTTCACTGAATGAAGAAATGCTGCAGATTCCCAAACCGCGCCCTTCACAGTGTCTTAGCAGTGCTATTCGAAGTGGTCTGTGTCTGTGTCCTGCTGCGTCCGGCACGCCTAGAACGCTGGGCCCCACCCTCTACAAAGCATTCCACCTTCCGCCCGATAGCAACTGCATGACATTGCGGGGTCTCCTCCCTGCTGAGTCTGGGAAAGAAACCTGGCGGCCATGTCTGACATTGCTGTGAATGGCCTGTGAGGGACAGAGCCCTGACGTCAGGCATTCTTTAACTGAATTTGGCGGAATAGAGGATAAGTGTCATGTGATGGTGGAAAGACAGAATACCTACAGTATTTCAAAAGAGCCAAGAATTATTATTTTATATGCAGACATTATCATTTTGAGATGTAAATTCTTTTCAAGCTTTATGACTGTCAAGTCTGATGTCATAGTATTTGTTTGTATTGCATATTAGTTTGAACATTTATGAAATAATTTCATATATTTTATGTGCTATATAGCACAAAATAAATAGTTAAAATTTCCGTTTTAATAGGGTACGTGTGCCAATTAATCCCACCCAAATTTGAGTTTATTACTGTCACAGTTTTGCTGTAGTTTGTATGACTTTATATTTAATCTTTTAAATGTTTTGATGAAAAAAGTTATTATATGTGAAAAATACAGATTGGGCTTAATTGGTACCTAGTGTACCAATTTAGCCCAAAGATGTTCAAAGTAAGCCCACTTCATTAACTATTTTTTTTTTTATGAATTACAATTTAAATGGTAAAAAACATCACAAAGGTCAAATGTAGAGTCTATAAAAAGTGAACATCCGCTTGAACCTTCTACATTTTGTATCAGTATAGTTTTTCAGACATTTTTCATTGCAAGTACTGATTTGATATCATGATAGCATAAATTGTCATTTATGAGATACCAAGGTTAGCAGTTCTGAGTTGGCAGTCACACCTCATGGTTCAATAAAAGCACTAGTGACATAACTTACTATGACGGCACTTAAAACAGTTAGTAGTTGTATCTTACGTTTTCCTGACTCTCATTGATTTCCTGTCCACTAAAAACCCTTCAGATAGTGCAGAGAGGTGTATGGTTGTGCCCTCTTGAGTAAGGCAACATGCCTCTAGCATGTGTGGACACAAACATAATTTTTATAAAAGGTATGCTACACCCAGCACTATACAGTGTTAGCATTGATTATGTTTTCAGATATAATATTTTTTATGGTTTTTTACATTCTGTGTGGGAGGAGTGCTTTTATGGTTGCACCAATTAACCCTACTTGAGATAAATGCTATTTTTACACATATGCACATATGTATGAATCAAGTCAACTGTAGAACTGATATGTTAAAACACATTAGAAATTGTTTCAATGCTAGACATATATTATGTTGTTGTACCACTAGAAGTGTTATTACTGTATTACGGTGTGACTGCTCAAACAGTAAGACATGTTTTTGACAGATAAAATATATTAGTATATGACATCAGATTATGCATCAAACAATCTAAATTTCTAATTACAAACAGACAAAATGCAATTTTATTAAGGTCCCTTTCAGAGCAGTTTTTGGCCAACTTTCAAAATGCCCACCAGGACATAGCCTATGTGCCCATAATTCAATAACAATAAATATGATTGGCTTAGAATTTAAACTGGTATGGATATAACAAGTTGATGTATTGGTTGAGGCATTGAACAGCTCTTTTTAAATTTATTTTATTCATAATTCAAATCCAAAAATAGAAGTGGGCTTAATACTGTAGGTACATGGGCTTATTTGGCACACTTTACCTTTATATATTTTTTACACAAATGTCACAATCCTCTAATTCTATTGACCAAATTCTATTAATCAGGTTATTGTTACCCACATACGATATGCTGTGTGTTTAAATTAATAAATACATGGACACAGATGCATTAGGAATTTTATTTTTATGAAAATGCCTCCTGCTGCATTGCCTGTGCTCAAAATTACGCTGAGCATCATTCGCGAAACAAAATGGGCCTCATTCCCTAATTTACTTATACTGCACTATGTGGATGATGAGCGGCCAAATTAAGTGAGGCATCCCGCAGTACACAATGAGCACATGCTGCTAATGCTACAACGTACCGGTGCTGCTGTGCTAACCTTCCTGGATGTCTTTAACAGCATATTTCAGTGGAATATACTGTAGCTATGCAGATCTGTGGTTGTCCTTTTGATAGCTATCTCTTGAGCGTAAGCTATTGGGACTAGCATGCACAAAAATGTTTGATCACCATCAGTGCCCTCATATGGTACATAATTGTGTTGACAGTGGAAGACATGGGGATACTGGAAATAGCTAATTCAAATGATGTGTAGAACATACAGGTTGGTTTTTAGAAGAAAGGGCTCTGAGCTGCCCTTTACATCAATTGTATATTTCGAAAGGCTTTCATAAAGAACCTTGGAAAAGAAAATGTAAATTCAGAAACTTAAAATGATACCAGTCTGTACTTATACTGTACACATGCAATAATAATAATTTTATATGGAAAGAATGTAGTCACTTCATATGCATTGTTAATTTTTTTGCTCAAGGCAATATTAATGGCTGTGTGAGAGTTGAGTCAACCCCTGCAGTTTTCTTTAATAAATTTCATTTTCGCATTTTGAAATGCAGAACTGCATTTCAACCGGTGTGATCTATTTCAGACAGCAGAGGTGTGTTACTTCTAACCATTCTAACTAGGTACAAGTAACCATACTGTACATGTATATATAACTTCTGCTAAAATTCTCCTTGATCAACATTAAACACAACATCATTAATAGTGACTTATATTGAGAGCTGTTACTTTGATAATCCTATGTTTAGTTACCAGTATGTGTTACCTCTATTCATCATATCCTACAAATTCTTCTACATTGTATCATATGCACCGAATATTTAGACGTGAGCATAAATGCAATTCTCTACATTCAGACTGCTGCATCTAAAGGTCACGACCCTTAAACAGAAGGAAGGAGTCTCTTTCCTTCACAGAATGCAGGCTTGGCCCACGTCACAGCCTTCCAGCCACAGAACCACATGCTCAGCACTCTCGCAGAAACCTTGCTGTCCCCACATTTTACACCTTTTCAAAAAAAACTGTAAAAAGGCCATTCTCATTTTACATTTTAAAAACAAAATTAAGCCGTGTTTGGCAGTCGTCCAAAGAATCTCAGAGCCCTCTCTGCGTTACGAATAGCTGTGTGGTTGACGCAAGCTGCAAAGCCAATTTAAGAATCTTGGCACTATAATTGCTTTATATTTCAATTCCAAAGATATTTTTCATGCTAAGGAAGCACAAACATGGGAAATTACTTCTGTGAATGCTTGCACTGCACTCTGCAGTGGGAAATCATTAGGGGCATGTGGCAGGGCTAGGACTGATACTAGGGGCGAAGGGGTAGCAGTGAAGATTAATGGAGAACATAAGTGCTCTAAACCCATAGAATCTACTTTAGCCGGTTAAAATCATGTTGTGTCCCTTGGAAGAAGATTGCTACTGTACTAAGTTTAATGTCCCATGCGCACTCTAAGCTAATTTGGGTGGTGCATCAATTCCATCCAGCTGTGCTATGCTGTGCTTTGGCCTCTGGCAGTCAGACTGGTTCAAGGTTCAGGAAAAAGGAATGAAAGCACCTGTGAACTCCTCCAACTCTCACACAAAACATTCTTATTTCTTTACATAACTGCATGGCTTCCCTCAAATCACACAGAGTTGCATACTATGGACCTGAGGAGATGAAAAGTATGTAAACATAAATGGAGGCTCAGTTTCTTCTGTTAAGTTTGTTATGGCACTGCACTTAATTTAGAGTGTGCACTTCACAAAAGTACTTCTAAAGAAGCCTTCACAGTAGGATAGTCTTTTGATTGATTCAAAAAAGTCTATTTCATTGTGCGATTTTGTATGGAAAGAATGGGAGCCAATGGCACCTTCAAAGACCTCACTGCTGATAGCGTTGCTCACCTAGTGTTATCCACTTCATCTTCTCCTGACACATAGAATGCATGGCACACTAAGAATAGGAGGTTAGGGCAGTTTACAATATGCATCGCCTGATGTAGGTTGTTTTTGTGCATGTACATTTTGAAGCATTTTTTGCTTGATTCCAGCCATGAAAAACATCACAAAGCAGGTTTTGATAGGATGGCACACTGCTGTTAAGAGTGGAGATTGTTAAGGTGGTCTGCTTTATGTTGGAGGGCTCCCTCTCCATGGAAGTGGAGCGCCCTGGAAGTGTAATTCATCAAAGACACACAACCCCCCCATACATCATAGCGGCAGGATGCCTCCATGGATTACTCCACCCAGAGGTGCAAACGATGCAAATGCATGACTCTGTTAAGTGGGACCACAGTACAGCGTGTCACTGCACACTGACTCCACGACAACTTATTTGTCCAGATTTGTAAAGGGACATTCATGGCAGAGGGGAGGGCAAGGTCGACAAAGTTTGCTCTTTGAATAGTGATGGTGTTTTTGCCATGCAGCCTCACTTGCTCAAACAACAGCGTGAATGGACTAGATACTTGGCTTGAAGCTTGTAGTTGGCAGTATTGTGAATTTAACACCATTCTTTACTTTTCAGCCCTTTTCGGATGTTTAACCAAAGGCAGTTACATGTGTTAGAAGACTTTACATGTGTTGTTTTTTTGCACACAATTGATTTAGGCTGAAAGAGTGTGTATGAATGTGGAACTTGTGAGTAAAGCTTCAAACTGTCAGCTGAAGACAGGAAGCTAGAAATATCTGTGGTTATTGAGACGGCACTATTTTCATTTTTGTATTGTTTTTCATGTCAATTTTTTAAGGTTGGTAGCAGTCTGGGTTGGTGGCCAGGGTCACCATTCAGTGGCAGCAGCATAAACTGCTCTAACACTCATGCAGGCACTGTTCCCCTGTGATTAAACACTTCTGATGTTCCTAACAGGGATCTAGGAGTGAACTGACCTCCTTAAAGTGTCTTCCAGTAGTTAAGTTCATGCTTTTTCTCTCTTGGTATATGCTTCTATCAAATATGGCCGCTGATGTAAAAGCTCTGTTTGGATTAGTGTCAAGAGTAATGACCTCAAATTCTGGAAGTGTTGAACATAGATGTGTCAGTGCTAGTGCTAGTGCTTTGTCTTTTCAAGGAGAAGTGTTAGCATTTTTCCAAATTCATCAGGGCTTAAGCTTGTTAATCAGAACTAGAGAGGAAGAGCAGTGGAAAATCACACAGTCACACAGTGCTGCAAAAACTTCTTGTGAGCGCTGGACAGTTACATGTCATAGAAATTTCCCCTTTATGGAAAAATATTTTATTTAGTTGGACCTGAGATTGTAATCACAACACCCCCCCAGCTAGAAAGGAAGGTTTGAGGACAAACTTTAAGTTGTTAAAATATGCTTGTTAGCTAACTAAATTCTATTAGTTTGGGTTGAGCTCACATTGATGTCGCTAACGCTATTCACCTTACTTTCATCCATTAGAAGCTTTGCAAGAGTGACAGTCTGTATCTATGGCAGCTGCAGTGGCCAATAATAATAATAATAATAATACTTTATTGTGCATTTTATATAACATTAAGGTTATGTAGTAATTTATTATTGACATTTTAATTTTCTTTATTGTTACTATCATTTTTGCATCTTTATTTTTTTTATATCACCAAGCCTTGCAGCTGTGACTTGTGTCTGAATCGTCAGGGACTGAGGCTGAATTGTCCACATCTGTGTGAAATGAGCCACCGTGTTCCCAAAACGTGAAGAATATCTGGCGAAGGGGACACGGCGGCTGTTTGTTCTCCTGAGCGTGCCGTGGGGGCACTGCTTACCCAGGGAAAGGTTACGAACGGACGCTCGCCATTGGATCACTTTACTCACAGCGAGGTTTAGAGGCTGCCACAGTTCGGGCCCTGTCCCCTTTATGTGTCACTTCTCTTATTGAGTGTCTGCTGCTGCAGATCCTTTCTTCTTTCTTTTCTCCCCTGAACAACACTGCCCGGCTCGGTGGTGTCCTTCGACTTTTCAGTGCGTCCATTTCAGCGGGAAACCGTCCAAATGTGGACTATTGCTTTATTGATTGCGTAATGTAAGAGCGGCCGTGTGGATTTAAAACATTTTCTCAACAATTACTGCTTGTTGTCTTGTGGCTGCGCTGGTCTGTGGAAACAATGAAAACCAGTTCGTTTTAGTCACTTTTTCACGACCACAGATTCACCTACATAGAATCTTTTATTCCCTTATCAGAGTAAAGGCTCTGCAGTATGTTTTGCGTCACTCCCTTATAAAAAATAAAAAGCCACTTTTATCGGATTCTGTTATGGCATTGTGCAGGGTAAGACTTATTTGTCAGTGATAAATGCAAGCTAAGACTTGTGTACTTTGGCCAGTATGACTCAGTATTCACCACACATCTCATCTTCCCTACTTTTCCTTTCTCCGAATTTGAAATTCCTAATTATTTACCCTATTCTTTGAGCCGTCCTGTCACTGTGAATTCCTTTAACTCACTGTACTCGCTGTCCTTGGAAACTGTGCTGCTATTTGCTGCTTCTTATATGCACAGCTGGCACAGGCAGCTTGCAGGTGTCACTTGACCAGAGGAGTTGGATACAGAATTACTTATTTGAAAGCCTGTCTCCCGGGCAATATTACTGCACCTTTTAAGAAGATGTGCCATCTGGCAGTCCCAGCGCTGTTGGTTTCCATAAAGGCAACCTTCTGCTTTAGGGTGATAGGCAGCAGCCGGCTTGTTAATACTACGGTGGGTCAGGAAGCAAAGAGGAAATGTGCTGTCAGTACCCCGTGAAATGATGAGTCGCAGGAAATTACAAGCGCCTCGGATTCAGGAATGCATGAAGAGAGGCAGCCATTTGACAGATGGCCATTTTGCCACTCATGTGACACCCCTCTTCCCACTGTTTTCAATAACCCACCTCGGCGTTCTGAGTGCAGATCACCGCTGTGCGAAGCAAAACAAACGTTTGGATATTCACATGGGTTAGACTGTCCTCATAAAACACAGTTGGTTAATAACAAAGCTTTATCTGTAGATCTGTAAGGCAATACAAAAATATGGTCACACGTTTCATTTAGCGTTACTTCATTATCCCATTATGAAGCGCACATAATTCTTCATGAGCATGGAGTTGGTGTTTTATAAAGTGTTTATAAATGATTACAGGTTTCTATGACAGCTGGCATTTAGTGACATAATGCTGCATGGTGATAAAAGAAACCCTGTGCAGTAAAATGAGAGATACTGTATGTCACACCATGTCCACATACAGCTTAATGCAAAACATTGCAGACTGTTCTGTGTTACTAATGAATGCTTTTCTGAGGTTACACAATGAAGTTATATTAAAAGTTAAAATTATTCACAATTTTCATCATATGCACTGTATTTTATGTAGTAAAAACATAGACATCTTTGCACCTATTGTCCATTTCATCTTGTTTATTTTGTCCACAATAGTGCTGAAATGGTAAACCTGGTAAAACTTACAGATATGAATATACATTTCAGCCTTTGCAGTATATATTTTGTATTCTCCTTAAAGACAGAAGCTTGCTTGACACTCTTTCGCATATTGTGTTCTTCCACCTTCTGTGGTGTTTAAAAAAAAAAGGTGCAAGAATTATGGTTCACACGGTTATGCGATGGAGTTATAGATGATATTGCCCATAAAAGGCAA